>NC_069504.1:451855241-452225241 GCF_027579735.1 Bombina bombina | reverse complement strand
GAGAAAGGACAGAATTCTAGGAATCCTAACTCTACTCCAAGAGTAGCCTCTGGCTTCACACCAATACAGATATTTGCGCCATATCTTATGGTAAATCTTTCTAGTGACAGGCTTACAAGCCTGAATCAAGGTCTCAATAAACGACTCTGAAAACCTGCACTTAAATAGATTCAAGCGTTCAATCTCCAAGCAGTCAGCTTCAGAGAAACGAGATTTGGATGAAGGAAGGGTCCCTGAAGTAGGAGATCCTTCCACAGTAGATGTCTCCAAGGTGGAAGAGAAGACATCTACACTAGGTCTGCATACCAGATCCTGCGAGGCCACGCTAGAGCAATGGGGATCACCAACGCCCTCTCCTGTTTGATTAGAGCAATGACCCGTGGAAGGAGAGCGAACAGAGGAAATAGGTATTCTAGACTGAAATTCCAAGGAACCGCCAGAGCATCTATTATTACAGCCTGAGGATCCCTTGACCTCGACCCGTACCTCGGAAGCTTGGCATTCTGTCGAGATGCCATGAGATCCAGCTCCAGCTGTCCCTATGTGAGAATCAAGTTGGAGAACACCTCCGGATAAAGTTCCCACTCCCCCAGATGAAAGGTCTGTCTGCTTAGAAAATCCGCTTGCCAATTGTCCACTCCTGGAATGTGGATCACAGACAGCAGTTGTGTGTCTCTGCCCACTGAATATTCTTGGCTACCTCCACCATGGCCAAGGAACTCAGAGTTCCTCCCTGATGCTTGATGTAAGCCACTGAGGTTATGTTGTCTGACTGAAACCTGATAAACCAGGCTGAAGCTAAGGTCAGAAGAGCATTGAAGATTGCCCTAAGCTCTAGGATGTTTATGGGGAGAAAAGACTCCTCCTGATTCCATGTCCCCTGAGCCTTTAGTGAACCCCAGACAGCTCCCCATCCCAGCAGGCTGGCATCCATTGTCACAATCACCCAGGAGGATCTGCGGATACAGGTTCCCTGGGAGAGATGATCCTGAGACAGCCACCAAGGAAGAGAATCTCTTGTCACCTGATCCAGATATAATCACAGAGACAGATCTGCATAATCCCTGTTCCATTGCCTGAGCATGCATAACTGCAGAGGTCTGAGATGGAAAAGGGCAAATGGAATGATGTCCATGGCAGCTACCATCAGACCAATCACCTCCATACATTGGGCTTCTGACGGCCAAAAAGAAGACTGATGGGCAAGACAAGAGTCGAAGATCTTTGTTTTCATTGATAAGGAATCTATTATTGTTCCCAAGAACACTACCCTTGTAGCCGGGATCAAAGAACTGTTTTCCAAATTCACCTTCCATCCGTGAGAACCCAGAAAAGATAACAACATCTCCCTGTGGGAGTTTGCTTGTTTAAAGGATGGCACTTGAACCAGAATGTCATCCATATAAGGCGCTACTGCAATGCCCCGCAACCGAAGCACCGCCAACAAGGATCCCAGGACCTTTGAAAAAATCCTAGGAGCTGTTGCAAGGTCGAATGGAAGAGCCACAAATTGTAAGTGTTTGTTTAGAAATGGTAACCTCAGAAATTTGTGATAATCCCTGTGAATGGGAACATGCAGGTATGCATCATTTAGATCTACTGATGTCATGAATTGACCCTTTTGAACCAAGGGAAGGATGGAACAAATAGTTTCCATCTTGAAGGACGGAACTCTGAGGAACTTGTTTAGACTCTTGAGGTCTAAAATTGTTCTGAAAGTTCCCTCTTTTTTGGGAACCACAAACAGATTGGAGTAAAATCCCAGACCTTGTTCCTGCATTGGAACAGGAACTATCACTCCCAGGTCGGAGAGGTCCCGGACACAGAGTAAGAATGCCTCTCTTGTTATCTGGTCTACAGATAATTTTGAGAGCAGGAACCTGTCCCTGGGAGGAAAGGTCTTGAACTTTAGTTTGTATGCCTGGGACACTATGTCCACCGCCCAGGGATCTGGAAATTCCTGAACCCAGGCCTGAGCGAAGAAGGAAAGTCTGCCGCCACAAGATCCAGTCCCGGATCGAGGGCAGACCCTTCATGCTGACTTTGAGTCATTAACAGGCTTCTTAGATTGCTTCCCCTTGTTCCAAGACTGGTTGGTACTTCAGGAAGGTTTGGACTGGTCCTGCTTGGCAGAGTGAGAGGAAGGATTACCTTTTGAAGTTTTGAAAGGAACAAAAATTACTCTGACATCCCTTCTGCTTATTCCTCTTATCCTGAGGGAGGAAATGACCCTTTCCTCCAGTGATGTCGGAAATAATTTCAGTCAAGCCCGGCTCAAACAAGGTCTTACCCTTGTAGGGAATTGCCAAAAGCTTATACCTAGATGAAACATTCGCAGACCAGGATTTCAACCATAAGGCTCTGCGGGCCAGTACAGCAAAACCCAAATTCTTTGCTCCCAGCTTAATAACCTGTAGGGAAGCATCCGTAATAAAGGAATTGGCCAACTTAAGGGCCTTGATCCTATCCTGGATCTCTTCAAGGGGAGTGTCTGACTGAATAGAATCAGACAGCACGGAGAACTTCCGGTGGGGGAGGAGTCGTGCAGGTTACCTGTATGCCGGTGCTGTGAGAGGACGCCGTGTCAGCAGCTCCCCGTTCTCCGCTACTTGTCTGGAAGCCTATCCAGGCGCTGAGTGTAGCGCTCCGTAGGGCATTGACCCTCTTGAGAGTTTGAAGTTCAGAAGAAGCCTTTTGGTGGCGACTGCCCGGCAGTCTGCTTATACTTTTAATTGTCCTTGCCTGTGAAGGAGTATCTGTGGCCGCTGGAGGAGAGCCGTGGGAACCGCGCTGTTTGCTTCAAGGCTAGCGAAGACACCGGTGGCTGGCAGGATAGCGGTATTACATCGGGAGATTGAAGATGCAGTGGTAGCTGTATCATCGGAGTCCCAGTGCCGAAGCAGATTACTCCCTTTGCTGCTCCCTGGTGAGCGGGAGGGTGAAATCCACGACTAGTACCACGCTAAAGATACCGGTGGCTGGCAGGACAGTGAAGCTGCAGCGTGAGCTTGAAGGCACAGTAGTTGCAGGTTCATTCGGTGACCCAGTGCTGCGGCAGGGTATGCCCCCAGTTGCTCCCTGGTGAGCGTGGAGCGTGGAGGGGACTTCAGGATTGTGTCTACGCCTAAAGACCTGGAGTACAGCAAGCTCAGGTATAGAGCGGATCTACAGTGGGCTGGGACTCGCAATCAAGTCAAGGTAAATCCTCTCCTTCGCTCAATTGTCTGCTGGTGTTATCGCTGCATAGACTCCTGGGGGAAAGTAAAAGCTTTAACATCCGCTTAAGGGCTGCTATTATAGTAATCTGCTATCCTGTTGAAGCCGGGGTTTCTACATATAAAGCATCTCTCTTGGAAGAGAAAACTTTTCCCTACTTGGGTACTGGGGAAGGCTGTGAGGCTGAAGATACTGTATGAGGACGCCGATCCTCGGTTTGTCTCCCAATGTGCTATGAGATACCGGTTCCTAGAGCCTTACTGGTGGGATAAAAGGCTGATCTGCGGCTTTGTGGAGATTTTTGTGGGTCTCCCCCAAATAGTCAGCATTATTCAGCACTGTGCTTTCCTCCTTACTTAATATGTGAAAGTGCTGTTACTATCTTTCCCTGTTCCCAGTGTGCTAGCCCTGGTGGGCTAATCATAACAAATTTTGTTGTTATAGCCGATCATTGCTTGAGATCAGGAATAATCAACACCAAAGAATTTGTCTCCCTCTGAGAAAAGCCCTAATGGGGGTAAATACCTTCTTAAGCACATAATTTTTAAGCTTGTGAAGACTATAAAAGCTAATATTCTGATCAGACGTTTTACAACTTGTAGGAAGGACTGCTTTCTTCTTTTTTTTTTTTTTTTTTTTGGTGTATTTGTGCTTTTTTTTGTTGCTTGTTTCATATTACTGTTTGAAATTATTGATGTGGATTGTAATTCAGGGGCTGGCTATATCAACAAATTGTGTATTCTTTTATATGGTATAATCACTCTGGTGAGGAGGTTGAGGTTTAATTTTTGATTAGCAAATGTCTACTCCACTTTTGTTATAATCATAAATGAAACTGCTATGCCTGTATTTTAAGGATATATTAAATATTAGGTTCAGTCTATATGCATAGTGAACGATAGACTGATAGGTTAAACTTATTCTCCTTCTGGCTTATTGTTATGGCCAGGATAGTTTAGACCCCCAATTTAGGTTGTGGTGTCTATAAGATCACCCTTTTAATTAAGTCTGAATGTGTCTCCTTTAGGGTTTTTTTTTGTGGTGCTGAAGAAATTCAACAGTTTGTTCTAAGGGTAGTAACCCTGCTCGGATTGAAGGTATAGTTTTGGGTACTTGGTGGCATTTATCCGTTAAGAAGGATACCCTCTGGGCCTTTCTATTCTATAAGAAAATTATCCACCTGCACCTCTAGGTGTTGTCACTTATAGGAATCTTTATATTTGGTTGGATCACTTTTTTGAGTCTCACTTCACTTTATCTTATTTTCCTTAAAGTCTATTCACTAGCACCAACTCTCTTTCTCCTTTTTTTTTTTTTTTTTCTCTTCTTCTCTTTCTCGCTTTTTTGCTGGTTCACTAATTGTATGCACTGAGACATACTCTTATTTAATTAGATTATCACTTGCACGTACGGGGTCGGGTTTCCCAGAGCCTCGCCTCTATTTTTTCCTTACACATCTGATTTATTCACAATTCTCACCCCTAATTTATGGATAAGTTTATAGCCCAGGGGAAACCCTCCTCTCCTAGAATGCCGAGTAAATCTAAAGACAAAAGAGCTAAAATACCCGATCCGAGCGCGGATGCCTCAGTGGAACCTATGACTAACCCGTCGGAAATACACTCTTTGATTTCCCAAATGTCTGAATTATTTTCTCCCCAATTTGAGTTGATAAAAAAACAGTTGGGGTTAATTTCGACAGAAATTACTGTATTATCAACAGAAGTTAGACAATTTTCTCAAAGAATGCAGGAGGCAGAAAGTAGGATTTCTGACCTGGAGGACCAGGTTAATACGCAAGGAAGTGTAATCACCCTCCAGGAGTCTAAAATTTCTAATCTACAGGGACAGCTTGATGATCTCGAAGATAGGGCGAGAAGAAACAATATAAGAATTGTGGGTCTCCCAGAATCCCCTGAATTCGAAGACCTACTTCATTTTACTTCGATGGTGCTACCACAGAGACTGGGAGTCCCACAATCCTTGTTACCTATTACGATTGAGAGAGCCCACAGAATTGGTCCTAAAAAAACCTCAGAAACAGGGCAAGTTAGAAATAGAATGTGTATTTGTAAAGTATTAAACTTCCAGGACAAGATTGAAATAATGAAACTATTTAAGAAATTGAAGGATCCTTTAATTTTTGGTAACAGCAAAGTCCTTCTGTTCCAGGACTTTTCAGTGGAAACCTCTCAGAGAAGATGGATGATGGCCCCTCTTTGTACTCAGATTATTAATAAAGGTATTCAGGTGCGAATGATTTATCCTGCTAAAATAATAGTTGAGTTCGGGGGATCACGTCACGTCTTCTCGGAGGCGAGGGAAGTTAAAGAATTCCTTATAGATAAATGAGAAGGATAGCTGTTTTTGTTTCTTTTTCTTTAACTAAGTAACTTAGGGTTTTTTTTAATGTATAATATAATATCATCTCTGATATATTTGAGGATGTTGGGAAGAATTTTTGTTAAAAATTTTTGTGCTGTATGGGATAAGTTAAGGTTGGGCGTTTATTTTATTTTTATTTATTTTTTTGTCTTGTTGTTTCCTATTTTTTTTTTTTCCTTCTTTTCTCTTTTTTTCTCCCTTCTCTCTCTCTCTCTCTCCCCCTTCTCCCTTCAGGCCCGTTTGATATTTAGTTTATTTCAGTTCCGAAGGTCATGGGACTAAGAATAACTTCTTGGAATGTGGGTGGGATCTCGTCTCCTCCGAAACGTAAACTTATTATCAAACTCTTAGCTAAGAGTAATCCTGATATTTCTTTTCTCCAGTAAACACACTTGGTAGAATCGGAAGCAAAAAAACTTAAGATTAAGTGGGTAGGGGAAGTGGTTTCGTCTGCAGCTGGGGGGAGGAAGTGTGGAGTAGCAATTTTGTTAAGAAAGTCTCTTGACTATAAGATTATTCAGGCCGAGATAGATCCGGAGGCCAGGTTTATTATCCTGCACATTTACATTAACAAGATAAAATTTACACTGTGTAATATTTATGGTCCCAATAAATTCAATCGTGAATTTTGGGACAAAATTAAAACCAAACTATTCCCTTATGTTAAAGAGAATTTAATAATCGGGGGAGACTTTAACATGACTCTATATCCAGAATTAGATAGGCTCTCTACTAAAAATATTTCAGAAAATAAGAGAAGTTCAAACCATTTTGTGAGATTTTGTTACAAATTACAGGTGTATGATATCTGGCGTAGGTTGAACCCGGATATACAAAATTTTACTTGTGAATCAAAGGCGCATAGAACATTCTCGCGTATAGATCTTTTTTTGATTGGCGAGTCTCTTTCAAGTGATAATTTGGAGGCTGAAATAGGGGAGATCCTGATCTCGGATCACGCTATAATCTCCGTCTCTTTTCTTATGCAGGAGAGAAAGGGTTATAAGATTCTGAGATTTTTTTATCCGCGGTTCCTCTCTGGTAACCCTAGATTTATGTCTTGGTTAAAGGAAAAATGGTATGAGTATGCTAGGCTTAATACTGCGTACCTTCATAAAATTGAAATCTTCTGGGAAGCCAGCAAGGCTGTTTTTAAGAGGAGAAATTAAGGGGTACTTGAATGTTAGGAATAAGAAAATACGGGCCCGAGATATACAGTTGACAAATCTAGTAATAAATGCCTTCCTGAATTATCGTCATCAGCGATCCAGGAACAATTGGAATACTTATGTTAATGCTAAGAAGGAGAGAGACTCTGTTTTATTGCAAAAATCACAGGAAGAGGAATTAAAAATTAATTTACAGTTTAAGAGTTTTCATGGTAGTTCTGCTAAAAACCTAGCTAGATTAGTCAAAGCTAGAGAAAATAAAAATCATATTCCGGTGTTACAGCATGCAGGGAGGCTTTCCTCTGATTTGGAGGAGATTTCCGGAATCTTCTATGATTATTACCAACATTTATATGCAGAAGGAGATTTTAATTGTGATAGTGAATTGATCTTCTGGTCTGCAATTTCGGTGCCTAAAATTCAAGTCGAAGATTTGGATATGCTAAATGCTCCTATCACAGCCGAAGAGATAAGTTGCGCAATA
The DNA here is from genome assembly GCF_027579735.1 of Bombina bombina. NCBI lineage: Eukaryota > Metazoa > Chordata > Amphibia > Anura > Bombinatoridae > Bombina > Bombina bombina. The sequence goes on along the minus strand of NC_069504.1, from coordinate 452,217,987 downwards.
TCTCGGGCTAAATCAAATAAAGCTGCAGGTCCCGACGGGTTACCCGCGGAATTTTATAAAACTCTTTCCGAGCAGGTTATACCAATCTTAGAGAAGCTTTATAACAATTACTTTGGAACGAGTGATGTAGTTTCCTCGTTTTTTTCAGCAGCTAATATATCATTGATTCTCAAAAAAGGAAAAAACCCAGAGGATCCGGCTTCTTATAGGCCCATATCAGTCCTTAATGCGGATTATAAAATCCTCGCTTCTATTATCTCGCATAGATTAGTTGTCTGTTTGGAGAAAATTATTCATCCTGACCAGGTGGGGTTTATGCCTTCACGGTGTTCCGCTAAGAATATAAGGAAATTAACAACTTTAGTTGATTACATTTGGAATTCAGACCAGTCTAAGGAGAGGCCTGACCTTAAGGATGTCGCAGTTCTTACGCTTGATGCAGTCAAAGCTTTTGACTGCATCTCATGGAAACACATGTTTTCAACGTTGGCCAAATTGGGGTTTTCTGGTAACTTTTTCAATTTTGTTCAAAAATTATATCAGAGACCTGTCTCTTATCTAATTGGCAATGGGTTGATCTTCCCCGAGATTATCCTGCAAAGAGGAACAAGACAAGGATGCCCGTTATCCCCCCTTCTTTTTAATATTGTACTGGAACCATTGGCAATCAAATTACGTCAAATTCTGCCGGGAATCTCCTTGGGGGGCCGAAATTTGAAAATATTACTCTATGCGGACGATATATTACTCTTCCTAAATAAAACAACGATTACTATTCCGAATTTGATCAATACTATAACTTTATTCAATACATTCGCGGGTTATAAAATCAACATGGAGAAGAGTGAATTGATGTGGTTAGGGAGACAGGAGCGAGAGCATCCCTTGACTATTTTTCATAAGGTAGATGCTGTTAAATATTTGGGGTTGGAGATCAACAGAAATCCGAAATTCTGGTATCAGGCCAACTTTGGTAGGCTATTTAAGAAAGTTCAAGAAGATCTAAAATTATGGGTGGCATTTCCTCTTTCGCTATCAGCCTCGGTCAATCTGATTAAAATGATAAGTTTCCCAAAAATTTTATATTATCTGCAGAATCTTCCCCTTCTGATTTTAAACAAAGATCTGAAGAAGTTGGCATCTTGTTTTTCAAAGTTTATATGGAAATCTAAAAAGCCACGGCTATCGCTTAATCGGCTCGCGCAAAAATTCACAAGGGCTGGATTAGCGCTGCCCAGCATTAGACTTTATAATTATGCTTCTCTGTGCAAGTGTGCTTTTGATTGGTTATCCCGATCTGAGTTAGTTACTACATTTGATATGGAATCATTTATGGTAGAACCATGGTCTTTGAAAGCGCTAATTCATTGCACTCCCTGTTCCCTCCCTCATAAGGTCTCTTCTCTTATTTCATTTAAGAATATTTTTATAGCGTGGTATAGGGTTTGTAAACTGCTTAAAATGGAATTTTCATTTTCCGAATTTTTACCTATCAGGGGGAACCCTATGTTCTCTCCGGGTATAGACCAGAAATGTTTTTATGAGTGGCAGGCCAAGGGGTTAGAATATGTGTATCAACTTCTTAATGAGGACCGACAGATGCTTCCATGGGATACAATCCGAGAGCATTTTGCACTTCCTAGACTGAATCAATTTGCATACTTTCAGATCCGACATTTTATTCATAACCAGAAATGGTATCATGGCGAGAGATATGATTGGTCCGAGGTCAAGATTTGTGTCAGAAAATTTGGTGCGGGTGATGCATCAATTTCGCTTATTTACAACATCATGCTTTCAAAGCAAGGTGTTCTTGAGGAAGATAAATTGCTTGAACATTGGCTCCCTCACATTCCCTCTATAGGCTTTGAGAAAATAAGTAATAGTTTAGCGAGAGTTGCTAAACTCCCGCTGCCTGCAAGTTGGAAGGAATCTCATTTAAAACTGCTGAACAACTCCTATTTAACTCCGGCCTCACTGGCCAAATTTTATCCGGCTAAAAACTTTCAGTGTGAACATTGTGCATATATGCGGGCCGATCTTCGCCATATGTTGTGGGGCTGTCCAAAGATTGCTCAACTATGGTCGAAAATCCAATTCTGGTTCAATAGAGTTTTTGTAAGGTCTATATCCCTCACTTATGAAGATATAGTGTTGCTTTTTCTGGAACCAAGAGTGGATTCAAGCTTACATATCCTAAACACTATTATATTAACAGTTAGGTATAATAATTTTAAAAAATGGATAACGAAAAGCGCCCCCAATCTGTCTCAGACGCTAAGAGATAATAAAGCTCAGATCATTTTTGAATCCTTTCATCTACAACTAGTATCTGAAAGAAAAGTCAAAGAATTTTTGGAAGGTTGGGCTCCAGTTATCAAGACATATCCAAATAGTTTACAGAGACAGATTCTAAGGCCGTTTTTGGCTTCGGTAAGTTTTGCAGAAATGGTCTTACTGGGTGTGTTTCCTGATACCTGGATTAGAAACAATAACTTGGTGGAGTAGCCTCAGTAAAGAATTGATTGACTAGAATTGGTCGGTGCTTATAGGATTCTGGAGGAGAAGGGGGAAGGAGTTTATATACTAAGTTCTTATTTCCCGTTTTTTTTTTTTTTTTTCTCCTTCCTGGTTTGTTCTCTTTTTTCTTTCTTTTTCTTTTCTCCTGTATATAGTGTAGACTGGAAAAAAGTAGCCATCTTTTTTGTTCTTTTTTCTTGTGGGATGATTGTTATAATTTCAAGGATTGTTTAAGCCTGTTTCAGCAAAAGATGTACTATTGAAACTTTTTTTTTGGTCCTGCGTGACGCTGAATTTGTAGAACACATGCATTTTTTTATTTTTATTTTGGCTACAACTAATAAAGATAATTAAAAAAAAAAAAGAATCAGACAGCACATCAAACCAGTATGCTGCAGCGCTGGTAATGGTAGCAATACACACCACAGGTTGCCATTGTAAACCCTGGTGTACATACATTTTTTAAGCAACCCCTCCAACTTCTTATCCATAGGATCCTTAAAGGAACAACTATCCTCTATGGGAATAGTAGTTCTCTTAGTTAAAGTGGAAATTGCCCCTTCCACCTTGGGGACTGTCTGCCAAGACTCCTTGAGTCAGCAATAGGAAACATCTTCCTAAAAATTTGGGATGGAGAAAAAGGGATACCAGGTCTCTCCCATTCCCTAGAAATAATCTCTATAGTCCGATCTGGTACCGGGAAAACCTCCACCATCGAAGGTACATCAAAATACTTGTTTAGTTTACTAGACTTCTTAGGATTGACTATGACAGTAGTGTCGGAATCATTCAAGGTAGCTAAAACCTCCTTAAGTAGCTAAAACCTCCTTAAGAAACAAATGGAGGTGTTTAAATCTGAATGATACCACTTCAGCATCAGAAGAAGGAATTACCCTGTCTAAGTCTGAGATTTCCCCTCAGATGCCACCAAAGTATCTTCCTCCTCAGATTTCTGGGAAGGAACATTTGGAATAGCCATGACTATATCAGACACCTTACTCACTGAATCCTTAGATTTCCTCTTGTGCTTTCCCTGCAGCATGGGAAAGGCAGACAGCGCATCAGTTACCACAGAAGACATAAGGGTAGCGATGTCTTGCAACGTAACTCCAACCGGAGTTTGAGAGGAAGCGCAGTACAATGCATGTGTGGACGATAAAGTTTGGGACACTTGAGGAGAAAGCTGCGGCATATCTTGAGCATTTTCAGGAGACCCCTGAACAGCATTCACCTTAAACAATGCTGGCTCAGAATCAAAAAGTCTATCCCTATAATACAATGTTCTCTCAATACATGAGGAACAGAAAGGGATTGGTGGTTCCACATTAGCATAAAAACATAAAGAACAAGTAACATTCTGCAGGGCCTCTTGGTCCATCTTTACCCAAGAATTGAACAAATGAAAAATAAAATACTTTTATTTATCTTTTAAATTGTGTCATCAAAAAATGTTACATCCCTTTAAATTTTAAACTACAATTTTTTATATTGCAAAAAATAAACGTTGGTCTTAGAGCACCCCAGACAGCCTCTACACATCAGCCAGCCCTGCTGAGGTGCCTATCGGTCCTGCTGACCGCTGGAGATAATATGTTTAGAGAGAATATCCAGACTCAACTCAGAGCTGCTCCACTCGGTATTCGGAGACCGCTAACACACAAAAGCGGAACCACAACAAGGAAGGACACTTCCGACACTCCGGAAATGAGAAGGAAGGAAAAAGCGTGCACATTCTTTGCCACTTCAAAACAGATCCGCCCATCGTGGGCATCACAACCTGAACCTCCCAGCCAGCATTAATCTTCACTTTGAAGGTAAAGCCGCTGGGAGTAAACAACAAACATAACCACCCTGACCGGAATAAACCCTAATAAAAATAAACTGAGTTTATAGTCCCTGCTCCTCTTGTCCCCAGTGCCTGCACAAACTGCCTCACATTGTTCTATGAACTCACAATAGGATTAATGAGTCTGATGTCCCAACAGAATTAACTGTTAAAGTGCAAATATTTTTCTGTATACTCCCTAGAAAAATAAAATTAGCACTTACCATTATGTAATCTGCCTGGCAGCAGGGCAGCACACTAGGTTTGAGAGGCATCCTCCCTCACATGGACCTGTGGATAAAGGAAAAGACTGAGTGATCTCACTCAGGCTTTCAAGTTAGGGCAGCAATAACTATTTGGGAGGTGCAGTGAGGATTATACCCCACAAGTTCCCAATTGCTTAAAAGCCACCACTGCTCTACTGAAGAGACTGACATGGGCTATGGCTAAAGTCCAGGAATAAGCAGAACAAACTTGCACTGCTGAAAAATAATAAAATCTTGATTGAAGAATCTTCTTCCAGGCACCAAAACTTTACCACCTCCTTGCTCTTAACGTAGGCAAAGAGAATGATTGGGGTTGGAGGAAAGGAAGGTGATATTTAACAGCTTTGCGGTGGTGCTCTTTGCCTCCTCCTGCTGGCCAGGAGTAATATTCCCAATATTAATTAGAGATGATCTGTGGACTCACTGTGTCATTAGAAAGAAAAAAGGGATTATCTATATTTTAAAACAATAACAATTCTGCTGTAGGCTGTCCCTTTAACAAGAGTATTGCAGTATACAGCAATACCTTTTTATATTGGACTAACATTGCATAGTAAAGGACAAGCTTTCAAGAGTTTTCTCTCTTTTTCAGGTCTGAAGCAATTCTGATCAATATGATAGATGTTTTTATTGATGTCTTGGAAAGAAGGTAGACTATGGAGACAGGAGGTAGGGGAGATCTAGGAGAGGAGTTTCAGCGTGTTGTAAATAGTGATGTCTCGAACTGTTCGCCGGAGAATAGTTCCCGGTGATCTTTGCTTGTTCACGTTCGCTGCGGCGGGCGAACATATGCAATGTTCGATCCGCCCCCTATTCATCATCATTGAGGAAACTTTGACCCTGTATCTCACAGCCTGCAGACACATTTGAGCCAATCAGCAGCAGACACTCCCTCACAGACCCTCCCAACTCCTGGGCAGCAGCGATTTTAGATTTATTACGATCCTGCTTTCTTAGTGAGAGGAGGGTTAGGGCTGCTGCTCGTTATTTTATAGGGAAATAGATAGCTAGGCTAGTGTATTTAGTGTCCACTACAGTCCTGAAGGACTCATCTAATCTCTGCTGTAAAGACAGCACCCCAGAAAGCCCTTTTTAGGGCTAGTACTTCAGCCCAAAAAGCCTTTTTAGGGCTAGAACTTCAGTCGTTTTTTTTTTTTTTTTTTTTTAATTTGTAATTTTATTTGCATTTACCTGGCTGTCAGCCTGTGTGTGAGGCTCACAGCATATACTGTGATTAGTGACAGCACAGATATCTGCTTAACATTAGTGTAAATTTAAAAAAAAAAAACTTTTACATCATTTTGCTAGTGTAATCTAATTTCATTGTCTATCAGGCCTGTGTGTCAGGCTCATATCATATACTGTAATTAGTTTTTCTGTGCCACCACTGATATCTGGTTAACATTATTTTAAATTTAAAAAAAAAAACTTTTACATCAGTCCTCTTCTAGTGTTATTTAATTTTAGTTGCCAGGCCAGCCTGGCTGCCACTAGTGCTAGCCTGTGTGTCAGGCTTCCAGCATATACTGTGCCTACTTCCATCCTCAGTGCCACCACTCCTATCTGGTGTAACATTAGTGTAAAATAAAACAAAAACTTTTACATCATTTTGCTAGTGTAATCTAATTTCATTGTCTATCAGGCCTGTGTGTCAGGCCCACATCATATACTGTGATTAATTGCTCTGTGCCACCACTGATATCTGGTGTAACATTAGTGTAAAATAAAAAATAAAAAAAAATTTACATCATTTTGCTAGTGTAATCTAATTTAATTTTCTATCAGGCCTGTGTGTTAGGCTCATATCATATACTGTAATTAGTTTTTCTGTGCCACCACTGATATCTGGTTAACATTATTTTAAATTTAAAAAAAAAAACTTTTACATTATTTTGCTAGTGTAATCTAATTTCATTTTCCATCAGGCCTGTGTGTCAGGCCCACATCATATACTGTGATTAATAGCTCTGTTTTCCACCACTTATATCTGGTGTAACATTAGTGTAATATTTTTTTAAAAAAACTTTTACATCAGTCCTCTTCTAGTGTTATTTAATTTTAGTTGCCAGGCCAGCCTGGCTGCCACTAGTGCCAGCCTGTGTGTCAGGCTGCCAGCATATACTGTGCCTACTTCCATCCTCAGTGCCACCACTCCTATCTGGTGTAACATTAGTTTAAATTTTGTAAAAAAAAACTTTTACATCAGTCTTCTAGTGTTATTTAATTTTAATTGCCAGGCCAGCCTGCCACTACTGCCACCACTCCTATCTGTTGTAACATTAGTGTAACTTAAAAAAAAAAAACTATTACATCAGTCTGGTAGTGTTATTTAATTGCAGTTGCCTGTCTGCCAGCGTGTGTGCCAGGCCCACTTTCCAACTAGTGCCACGAATCATATTTGTTATAACAGTAGTGTAAACATTTAAAATAAAAATGTTTTTGACTGTGATTCATCAGTCTGCTAGTGCAATTGAATTGCAGTTGCCTGCCTGCCTGCCAGCGTGTGTGCCAGTCCCACTTGCCAACTAGTGCCACCAATCATATTTGTTATAACTGTATTGTAAATATTTAAAATAAAAACTTTTTTGAATGTGAAACATCAGTCAGCTAGTGTAATCTAATTGCAGTTGCCTTCCTCCCAGTGTGTGTGCCAGGCCCACTTGCCAACTAGTGCCACCAATCATATTTGTTATAACAGTAGTGTAAATATTTAAAAAATATATTTTTTGACTGTAAAACATCAGTCTGCTAGTGTAATCTAATTGAAGTTGCCTGCCTGCTAGCGTGTATGCCAGGCCCACTTGCCAACTATTGCCACCAATCATATTTGTTATAACAGTTTCGAAAATATTTAAAAAAAAACTTTTTTGACTGTGAAGCATCAGTCAGCTAGTGTAATCTAATTGCAGTTGCCTTCCTCCCAGCGTGTGTGCCAGGCCCACTTGCCAACTAGTGCTACCAATCATATTTGTTATAACAGTAGTGTAAATATTTAAAATAAAATCTTTTTTGACTGTGAAACATCAGTCTGCTAGTGTAATCTAATTGAAGTTGCCTGCCTGCCAGTGTGTGTGCCAGGCCCGCTTGCCAACTAGTACCACCAATCATATTTGTTATAACAGTAGTGTAAATATTTAAAATAAAAACTTTTTTGACTGTGAATCATCAGTCTGCTAGTGCAATTGAATTGCAGTTGCCTGCCTGCCAGCGTGTGTGCCAGGCCCACTTGTCAACTAGTGCCACCAATCATATTTGTTATAACAGTATTGTAAATATTTAAGAAAAAAACTTTTTTGACTGTGAAACATCAGTCTGCTAGTGTAATCTAATTGAAGTTGCCTGCCTCCCAGCGTGTGCGCCAGGCCCACTTGCCAACTAGTGCCACCAATTATATTTGTTATAATAGTAGTGTAAATATTTTAAAAAAAACCTTTTGACTGTGAAACATCAGTCAGCTAGTGTAATCTAATTGCAGTTGCCTTCCTCCCAGCGTGTGTGCCAGGCCAACTTGCCAACTAGTGCCACCAATCATATTTGTTATAACAGTATTGTAAATATTTAAAATAAAAACTTTTTTGACTGTGAAACATCAGTCTGCTAGTGTAATCTAATTGCAGTTGCCTGCCTGCCAGTGTGTGTGCCAGGCCCACTTGGAAACTAGTGCCACCAATCATATTTGTTATAACAGTAGTGTAAATATTTAAAATAAAAACTTTTTTGACTGTGAAACATCAGTCTGCTAGTGTAATCTAATTGCAGTTGCCTGCCTGCCAGTGTGTGTGCCAGGCCCACTTGGAAACTAGTGCCACCAATCATATTTGTTATAACAGTAGTGTAAATATTTAAAATAAAAACTTTTTTGACTGTGAATCATCAGTCTGCTAGTTCAATTGAATTGCAGTTGCCTGCCTTCCAGCGTGTGTGCCAGGCCCTCTTGCCAACTAGTGCCACCAATCATATTTGTTATAACAGTATTGTAAATATTTAAAATAAACACTTCTTTGACTGTGAAGCATCAGTCTGCTGGTGCAATTGAATTGCAGTTGCCTGCCTGCCAGAGTGTGTGCCAGGCCCACTTGCCAACTAGTGCCACCAATCATATTTGTTATAACAGTATTGTAAATATTTAAAAAAAAAATTTGACTGTGAAACAGCAGTCAGCTAGTGTAATCTAAATGCAGTTGCCTGCCTCCCAGCGTGTGTGCCAGGCCCACTTGCCAACTAGTGCCACCAATCATATTTGTTATAACAGTATTGTAAATATTTAAAAAAAAAACTTTTTTGACTGTGAAACATAGAAACATAGAAACATAGATATTGACGGCAGATAAGAGCCATAGGCCCAGCAAGTCTGCTCGACCTTACCTAACAGTATAAACTTATCTAGTTTGTAGGATAGCCTTATGCTTGTCCCATGCATTTTTAAAGTCCCCCACAGTGTTTGTTGCTACTACCTCTTGAGGAAGTTTATTCCATAAATCAATCACTCTTTCTGTAAAGAAGTGCTTCCTCAAATTACTCCTGAATCTACTACCCTTTAGCTTGAGCTCATGACCCCTTGTTCTTGAATTTTCCATTTTATGTAAAATACCCACAGCCTCAGTTTTTTCCTAAACCCTTTAATGTACTTGAAAGTTGCTATCATATCACCTCTTTCCCTTCTTTCCTCTAAGCTATACATATTTAGGTCATTGAGCCTATCCTGGTAAGTTTTATTTTTTAGACCATGTACCATTTTGGTAGCCCTCCTTTGCACAGATTCAAGTTTGTTAATATCCTTCTGAAGATATGACCTCCAGAACTGCACACAATACTCAAGATGAGGCCTAACTAATGATCTATAAAGTGGCATAAGAACCTTACTATTTCTGCTGCAAATACCTCTACCAATACATCCAAGCATTCTGCTAGCCTTACTCGCTGCATTACTACATTGTTTACTAAGTTTTAAATCATCTGAAATAATAATTCCCAAGTCCTGTTCCTCGTCTGTAACAGTCAGTAAAGTGTCATTGAGTCTGTAATTAACATTTGGATTTTTCTTCCCTAAATGCATTATTTTACACTTTGCTGTGTTAAACTTTAGATCCCAGTCATTTGTCCAATCCTCCAATTGTTGTATATCACTTCTCATTTTGTCTACCCCCCCTGGAACATCCACTCTGTTCCAAATTTTTGTATCATCTGCAAAGAGACATACTTTCCCCTGTAGCCCTTTGCTGATATCGCAGATAAATATGTTAAACAAAACAGGCCCCAGAACTGACCCCTGAGGAACACCACTAGTAACAGCCCCCTCTGCTGAATGAACTCCATTTACTAAGACACTTTGTTTTCTGTCCTTAAGCCAGCATTCCACCCAGTTCACAATTTTTGAATCTAGACCAAGGAGATATAGTTTGTGAATAAGTTTATTGTGTGGGACGGTGTCAAATGCTTTGCTGAAATCTAGATATGCTACATCAACTGCTCCTCCCTTGTCTTATACTTTTGTTACATAATCAAATAAGTCAATTAGATTAGTCTGACATGATCTCCCTGAAGTAAAACTGCTGATTTTGGTCCTCTAAATTGTTTGTCTTTATGTAAGTCATAATTATTTCTTTTAAGAGGCTTTCCATTATTTTCCCTACTACTGAAGTTAAACTAACTGGCCTGTAGTTGCCAGATTCTTCTCTACTGCCCTTTTTATGAAGAGGTATTACATTTGCTATTCTCCAATAATCTGGGACAGCTCCTGTTAATAGTGACTGATTAAACAGATCAGTTAATGGGACAGTTAGCACTGATCGAAGTTCTTTTAAAACCCTTGGATGAATATTATCAGGACCCACTGCCTTTGTAACATTTATTTTTGATAATGCTAACAAAACCTCATCCTCTGTAAAAAGATTACTGTTAAGCTTGTTTCTATTTTTCGTAGCATCCCTTAATGTAGACATTGTATCTTCACAATCTTTAGTGAAAACAGAACAGAAGTAATCATTGAGACAGTCTGCAATCTGCTTATCTCCTTCTATTATTCTACCATCAACTGATTTCAATTTTACTATTCCTACCTTATTTTTTCTTCTTTCACTGATATATCTAAATAATGTTTTGTCCCCATGTTTTACTGACTGTGCTATCTTCTCTTCTGCATGAGCTTTAACCTTCCTAATTAACTGCTTAGTCTTTTTTTGTTGGAGTCTCCATATTTTCATATCATCATCTGCTTGTGTGTGTCTGTAATTTTTATAAACTATCTTTTTTGTCTTTACAGCATGTGCTACTTCTTTGGAAAACCAGCTGACACTAGCTGACATCAGTCAGCTAGTGTAATCTAATTGCAGTTGCCTGCCTGCCAGTGTGTATGCCAGGGCCACTTGCCAACTAGTGCCACCAATCATATTTGTTATAACAGTATTGTAAATATTTAAAATTAACACTTTTTTGACTGTGAATCATCAGTCTGCTAGTGCAATTGAATTGCAGTTGCCTGCCTGCCAGCGTGTGTGCCAGGCCCACTTGCCAACTAGTGCCACCATTCATATTTGTTATAACAGTATTGTAAATATTTAATAAAAAAACTTTTTGACTGAAACATTCGTATCCTACTACACTAAACTTTATAACATTAACCCCAATATAACCCAAGATTCTAGCAATAGTATAACGAGCTATCTTGCCACTTTAGAGACCCCTATCATAACAGAAGATGATAGTCATGCCTTAGACGCCCCTATTACCACCCAAGAAATTCTCAATGTCATCAATGCACTCCCTAATGGGAAATCCCCTGGACCGGATGGGTTAACGGCTAAATTTTACCAACTATTCCGATCACAAATGTGCCCACCCCTGCATGCATTATTTACATCTATAGACAAAGGAGAAGCTTTTTCTAGCTCCCTACTAGAAGCTACAATCACTGTACTCCCAAAGGCGGACAAGGTGGGCACCCTGGCGGGTAACTATAGACCCATATCTCTTTTAAATATAGATATAAAGATTTACGCAAAAATTTTGGCTAATCGCCTTAATATGATCCTACCAAAAATTATACATCCAGACCAAGTGGGATTTGTCAAGGGTATAGAGGCTAAAGATAATACAATCAGTGTCCTGCATTCCTTACAAGCTTCGCATGATAACAAAACCCCCTTGGCGCTCTTATCAACTGACGCTGAAAAAGCCTTCGACAGGGTCAGCTGGCAATTCATGTGGGGGGCCCTGTCGAAGTTTGGCTTCTCTAAAACCTTTATCGATAGAATACAAGCGCTATACTCTACCCCACAAGCCAGAGTACGAGTAAATGGAACTATATCCCACTCCTTTCCAATTACCAATGGAACCCGCCAAGGGTGCCCACTGTCCCCACTACTGTTTGCTCTAACCATAGAGATTTTGGCTATCAAGATCAGAGATAACAAAGATATATTAGGCCTACCATTTAACCAAATTAATCAGAAATGTTTGCTATTTGCAGATGATGTGATTTTTACCTTACGATCCCCTTCTACCACTTTACCCGCCTTGCTACAAACCCTAAAAGAATACGGACGGGTCTCTAACTTCTCCATTAATATGGAGAAGTCGGGAATCATGCTATTAAACTCCCCTAAAAGTGATATAGACTTTGTAACCCAACAAACATCGTTCCAAATTGTTGATAAACTTAAATATCTAGGCCTACTGATCCCACACAATCACCAAGATTTATTTAGTATTAATTATCTAGGCCTCCAAAAATCAGTGAATGCCCTGCTGGAGGGATGGCATAGACAGGGTCACCTATCGTGGATGGGTAGAATTAACACTGTGAAAATGATGATAATACCAAAATACCTATTTCTATTCCAGACGCTGCCGATGGCCCTGCCAACCTCATTCCTAAAAACCCAACAAAATATGATTAACTCATTCATATGGTCCTACAAAAAACCCAGAGTTGCCCAACAGACACTATATATGCATAAAGAAGACGGTGGGCTCAACGTCCCAAATCTCCTAAACTACTATAGGGCTGTCCACTTATCCCGAGTGATCTCGTGGTCTCATTCCGCTGACTCTGCCCTATGGATACAAATTGAAAGCTCTCTCCTGGAGATCAGATCCATGAGAGACGTGGCGTGGCTGCCCAAGTCTCAAAGACCTCAGCTAGCATACCAAAATAACTATGTTAGAGCCACCTTAGAAGTGTGGGACCACGTGATAACACACTTTGCAGACATATCCACTTCTGTTTCCCCTCTCTCCCCACTATTGAATAATCAGACTTTCTTACAGAATTCCTTTTTCTCCCATGTGAACAAAGAGGAACATTTACACAACCTACCTATTTATCTACTAGTGGAATCAGGGAGGATTAAGGATAGATCAAAATTACAAGAGGAACTAGGGCCACCTTTTCATAACTGGTACTCATATCTTCAAATAAGACACGCGCTTTCAGAAAACGCATTTAAAGCTAATATATTTAGATCACTGACTACTTTCGAGAAACTATGTATAAACCCCGAGTGCAAAAAAGCCCACCTATCGCTAGCCTATAAATTACTAAGACGCAATTCCCCGGTTCAACACCCCTCTTTTATTATGAAATGGGAATCAGAGATGATAGATAACTTCACTGAGGAAGAGTGGAGAAATGGCTTCAGAATGACACACTCTGTCTCAACCTCCTTGTTCATATCTGAACTGAATTATAAAATACTCACCCGATGGTACTTAACACCCCAGCACCTTAGATATATTTATCCCACTGCTTCACCAACCTGTTGGAGACGCTGTGGAGAACTGGGGACAATGACCCACATTTGGTGGGGGTGCCCCCTCTTATCAGAATTCTGGCAAAATATAGAGAGGTGTACTAATAAAATCTTAGGCTTAGAAATCACCTTGAACTCTAGAATTGTATTGCTCAACATGATCCCACCAATACACTGTCTGTATCGCACGAAACTCCTCAAATTGATGTTAGCCTGTGCAAAGAGACTGATACCCAGACAGTGGAAGACGCAAAACATTCCAACACACACACAATGGGTTGTAGAAGTAGGACACGTACTGAAACTAGAAAAACAACATTATTATTATGTGGGAAAACCAGACCCCTTCAATGATATGTTCTTTATTTGGGAACAAGGACTCTATAAACTAAAAGAAGACAGAGAAATCTAAAACACAAAATAAAGACAATCTAGAATTCTACCTTCATTTCTGAACTCTACATACCCCTCCAGCACCCTACCATTCCCTCCCCCCTGATCCTCTCCTTCCTCCCTCCCCCTCCCTACCCCACTGCCCTGTGTAAAGGAGACACTATTATAGGACAGCTTATCAGCAACCAAAGATTGATTGTATTCTCATTGAAATGTATGTTTTTCATGCAATTTTATTTTCAGGATATACCACAGCCTTCTATAAATATACCACTGATCATTATTTTCTGAAACTGCAATTATACACTGTTTCAAATGTTGAATGTAAGCTTATCTTTTTTTTTGTCATATGTATTGTGTTGAAACAAAAAATCAATAAAAACTATTGAATCAAAAAAAAAAAAACTTTTTGACTGTGAAACATCAGTCTACTATAGTAATCTAATTGAAGTTGCCTGCCTGCAAGCGTGTGTGCCAGGCCCACTTGCCAAATTAGTGGCACCACTCATATTTGTTGTAACAGTACTTTTAATATTAAAAAAATAAACATTTTTGACTTTGAAACATCAGTCTGGTGCCACCACTCATAATTTGTTTAATAGTATTGTAAGTGTACATTTAAAAAAAATGACAGGCAGTGGAAGGCCACCCCGCAGGTGCCGTTGTGGTCGTGGTGCTGTGATTCCCTTAGACCCTACAACTATGCACAATGTTCAGAGGCCAGGTGCCAGGGACACGAAAAGTTCTGAGGAGGACCTAGTTGAATGGCTAACACAGGACACCCAATCTTCTACAGCTTCCACTCCTAGTCCTAACCTTGACGCACCATCCACCTCCAGCTGTGCTTCGGGCACCTCTCAAGTGACCAGTGCCACTCGCCCGCCTGTCGCCACCACCAACACTAGCACCACAGCCTCTTCTCTTGATCTGTCAGAGGAGTTATTGACAAATCAGTTGGAAGAAATGAGTGATGCGCAACCATCATTGACAGAGGATGTAGATAACAGTAATATGTCTCAGTCAGGCAGCATTACAGAGTCGACATGGATGTACGGTGTGATGATGATGATGTTGTACCCACTGCTGCTTCCTTTGTTGATTTGTCAGATACAAGTGAAGCGGTTGATGATGATGTGTCCGTGGATGTCACGTGGGTGACCGCTAGAAGAGAAGAAGAAGAGGGGGAAAGTTCAGATGGGGAGACAGAGGAGGAGGAGGAGATGAGTTGGAAGCAAGGGGATGTCATCGCAAGGAGCTAGTGGCACAGTCAGACAGCATGCATCGGCACCCGGGGTAAGCCAGACAGCAAGCCAATCAACGCATGCTATTGACACCACCAGAATGCCGTCATCGCAGAGCTCAGCAGTGTTGCATTTTTTTTCTGTGTCTGCCTCTGACAACAGCGATGCAATTTGCAACCTGTGCTAAAAGAAACTGAGTCGTGGAAAGTCCAACACCCACCTAGGTACAACTGCTTTGCGAAGGCACATGGTCTCACATCACAAATGCTGATGGGAAGAACACATGAGTAGAAGCAGCACACAAACTCAAAGCCGCCCTCCTCCTCCTTGTCCAGCATCTTCAGCCATGTCAACCACTGCTGTCCTCCTTGCCCCCTCTCAACCATTCTCCACTAAGTCTCTCTTACGTAGCAGTTACTGGTCATCTGCCCAGTCAGGTGTCTGTCAAGGACATGTTTGAGCGTAAGAAGCCAATTTCCCAAAGTCAACCCCTTGCCCGGTGTCTGACAGCTTGCTTGTCTGAACTCTTAGCCCGCCAGCTTTTACCATACAAGCTGGTGGAGTCTTAGGCTTTCAAAAAATTTGTATCTATTGGGACACTGCAGTGGAAGGTACCTGGACGAAATTTCTTTTCACAAAAGGCAATCCCAAACCTGTACTCGATTGTGCAAAAGGAAGTAATGGCATGTCTGGCACACAGCGTTGGGGCAAGGGTCCATATGACCACTGATAGCTGGTCTGCAAAGCATAGTCAGGGCAGGTATATCACCTACGCTGCGCATTGAGTAAACCTGCTGACGGCTGACAAGCATGGAATGCGTAGCTCTGCAGAGGAGTTGGTGACACCGCCATGACTTGCAGGCAGGCCTGCTGCTACCTCCTCTACTCCTCCTACTCCATCCTCTTCCATAACCTGTTCTTCGGCTGAGTCCTCTTCTGCTGCTGAGTCTTGCTCCACATCAACGGCACCCCCCCAGCTCCCCAGGTACTATTCAACATCCCGGATACTGCAGTGTCACGCCGTCTTGGGGTTGACTTGCCTGAAAGCCGAGAGTCACACCGCACCAGCACTCCTGTCCGCTCTGAACGCACAGGTGGATCAGTGGCTTACTCCGCACCAACTGGAGATTGGCAAGGTTGTTTCTGACAATGGAAACAATTTGGTGGCGGCATTGAAATTGGGCAAGTTGACACATGTGCCGTGCATGGCACATGTGTGTAATCTGATTGTACAATGCTTTGTGCATAAGTACCCAGGCTTACAGGACGTCCTGAAGCAGGCCAGGAAGGTGTGTGGCCATTTCCTACACGGCCATGGTGCACTTGTCCGATATCCAGCGTCGAAACAACCTGCCAGTGAGGCGCTTGATTTGCGACAGCCCGACACGTTGGAATTCAACACTCCTAATGTTCGACCGCCTGCTCCAACAAGAAAAAGCTGTTAACGAGTATTTGTATGACCGGGGTGCTAGGACAGCCTCTGGGGAGCTGGGGATTTTTTTGCCAAATTACTGGACGCTCATGCGCAATGCCTGTAGGCTCATGCGTCCTTTTGAGGAGGTGACAAACCTTGTCAGTCACACCGAAGGCACCATCAGGGACATCATACCATTTGTTTTCTTCCTGGAGTGTGCCCTGCGAAGAGTGCTGGATCAGGCCGTAGATGAGCGTGAAGAGGAAGAGGAAGAGTTGTGGTCTCAATCACCACCAGAAACAGCCTTATCAGCATCGCTTGCTGGACCTGCGGCAATGCAGGAAGAGGATTGTGAGGAAGAGGAGTCAGAGGAGGAATGTGGCTTTGAGGAGGAGGAGGAGGAGGACCAAGCACAACAGGCATCCCAGGGTGCTCGTTGTTGTTACCTACCTATCTGGTACCCGTGGTGTTGTACATGGCTGGGGGGAAGAAGATACCTTCAGTGACATCAGTGAGGACGAGGAATGGGACATGATTAGCTCGGCATCCAACCTTGTGCAAATGGGGTCTTTCATTCTAACATGCCTTTTGAGGGACCCTCGTATAAAAAAGCTGAAGGAGAACGAGCTGTACTGGGTGTCCATGCTACTAGACCCCCGGTATAAGCATAAAGTGACTGAAATGTTACCAAATTCCCGCAAGTCGGAAAGGATGGAGCAGTTCCAAAATAAATTAAAAACTATGCTTTACACAGCGTATAAGGGTGATGTCACAGCACAACGGGAATCTAACAGGGGAAGAGATGAAAGTAATCCTCCTCCTCCCATGACCATGGCGGCAAGGACAGGATGCTTTCCTGACATGTTGTTGATGGAGGACATGCGGACCTTTTTAACTCCTATGCATCGCCAGAGCCTTTTGGGATCCAGCCTCAGAGAAAGACTCAACCGACAGGTAGCAGACTACCTAGCATTAACTGCGGATCTCGACAATCTGAGGAGCGATGGACCCCTTGACTACTGGGTGTGCAGGCTTGACCTGTGGCCTGAGCTATCCCAATTTGCAATCGAAATTCTGGCCTGCCCCGCTTCAAATGTCCTGTTAGAAAGGACCTTCAGTGCATCAGGAGGTTTTGTCACTGAGAAGAGAAGTCGCCTAGGTCAAAAAAGTCTTGATTATCTCACATTTATTAAAATGAATGAGGGATGGATCCCGAAGGGACTGAAATTGGGTGATACATTTGAATAAAAAAAGGCCTGATGATGAGATGAGCTTCCTTGGGCTACAAATGGTACACACGCTGTAGTATTTTTTCTTCGAATGCCGGAGGACTTGCGTGACTTATCCGCCAACAACTAGTGTTCAAGCCGCAAGGTTTTTGGGCACTTTCTAACTGTTTTGCATACATACATTTTTCTGGCCACTGCTACAGCAGCGGCTGCAACAATACCTAATTTTTCAGGCATTTGGACATGCCTAATTTTTCTGGCCTCTGGTGCTGCACTGTGGCTACAAAACCCAAACCAAAAAAAGGCACATAACAGTGATGAAACTGTTAAGAATAGTACTCATTAACACACCACTCATATCTGGTGGCACAGTAGATTGCACGCGCAGTGCACCAAATTTGAAGTAGGAGGACCGACCAAGCATCTTTTTCCATTTCACGGTTCCGAAAAATTATCTCTGGGTTCCTAAAAACGATGCCATACCTGTACTCGATTGTGCAAAAGGATGGCATATGTGGTGTTTTATGCTGTTGTGCCTGTTGAGGGTCGTGGACCATTGTATAAAAAGGCTGAAGGAGAATGACCTGTACTGGGTGTCAAAGCATCTTTTTCCATCTCCCGGTTCCTTCCTAATAATTGTCTCCGGGTTCCTAAAATCTATGCCATACCTGTACTCTATTGTGCAAAAGGATGGCATATGTGGTGTTTCATGCTGTTGTTTCTGTTGAGGTTCCGGGAGTCGGGACCCTCGTATAAAAAGGGTGAAGGAGAACAACCTGTACTGGGTGTCCAAGCATCTTTTTCCATCTCCCGGTTCCTAAAAATTATCTCCGGGTTTCTAAAATCAATGCCATACCTGTACTCTATTGTGCAAAAGGATGGCATATGTGGTGTTTCATGCTGTTGTTTCTGTTGAGGGTCCTGGACCCTCGTATAAAAAGGCTGAAGGAGAACGAGCTGTACTGGGTGTCCAAGCATCTTTTTCCATCTCCCGGTTCCTAAAAATTATCTCAGGGTTCCTAAAATCAATGCCATACCTGTACTGGATTGTTCAAAAGGATGGCATATGTGGTGTTTCATGCTGTTGTTTCTGTTGAGGGTCCGGGACCCTCATATAAAAAGGCTGAAAGAGAACGACCTGTACTGGGTGTCCAAGCATCTTTTTCCATCTCCCGGTTCCCAGAAATTATCTCCGGGTTTCTAAAATTGATGCCATACCTGTACTGGATTTTTCAAAAGGATGGCATATGTGGTGTTTCATGCTGTTGTTTCTGTTGAGGGTCCAGGACCCTCGTATAAAAAGGCTGAAGGAGAACGACCTGTACTGGGTGTCCAAGCATCTTTTTCCATCTCCCGGTTCCTAAAAATTATCTCTGGGTTCCTAAAATTGATGCCATACCTGTACTGGATTGTTCAAAAGGATGGCATATGTGGTGTTTCATGCTGTTGTTTCTGTTGAGGGTCCGGGACCCTCATATAAAAAGGCTGAAAGAGAACGACCTGTACTCGGTGTGCAAGCATCTTTTTCCATCTCCCGGTTCCCAGAAATTATCTCCGGGTTTCTAAAATTGATGCCATACCTGTACTGGATTGTTCAAAAGGATGGCATATGTGGTGTTTTATGCTGTTGTTTCTGTTGAGGGTCCAGGACCCTCATATAAAAAGGCTGAAGGAGAACGACCTGTACTGGGTGTCCAAGCATCTTTTTCCATCTCCCGGTTCCTAAAAATTATCTCCGGGTTCCTAAAATTGATGCCATACCTGTACTGGATTGTTCAAAAGGATGGCATATGTGGTGTTTCATGCTGTTGTTTCTGTTGAGGGTCCGGGACCCTCGTATAAAAAGGCTGAAGGAGAACGAACTGTACTAGTTGTCCAAGCATCTTTTTCCATCTGCCGGTTCCTAAAAATTATCTCCGGGTTTCTAAAATCGATGCCATACCTGTAATCTATTGTGCAAAAGGATGGCATATGTGGTGTTTCATGCTGTTGTTTCTGTTGAGGGTCCTAGACCCTCGTATAAGAAGGCTGAAGGAGAATGACCTGTACTGGGTGTCCAAGCATTTTTTTCCATCTCCCAGTTCCTAAAAATTTTCTCCGGGTTCCTAAAATCGATGCCATACCTGTACTCAATTGTGCAAAAGGAAGTAACCTTACCATGGGTCTCAGACCGCATGTCTTGTTGTTATATTTTGTCAGGGTAATCAGGCAGGCCATATAGACCTCCCCTGATAGGAGGAGTAACAGGGATTAAAGTGCTAAGAAAACTACAACTTAACACAACCTAGTTACCATGGCTCCCAGACCACATGTGTTGTTGTTATATTTTGTCAGGGTAATCATGCAGGCCATATAGACCTCCCCCGATAGGAGGAGTAACAGGGATTAAAGTGCTAAGAATACTACTACTTAACACAACCTAGTTACCATGGCTCCCAGACCGCATGTGTTATTGTTATATTTTGTCAGGGTAATCATGCAGGCCATATAGACCTCCCCCGATAGGAGGAGTAACAGAGATTGAAGTGCTAAGAATACTACTACTTAACACAACCTAGTTACCATGGCTCCCAGACCGCATGTCTTATTGTTATATTTTGTTAGGTTAATCAGACAGGCCATATAGACCTCCCCCAATAGGTGGAGTAACACGTATTAAAGTGCTAAGAATAGTACTACTTAACACAACCTAGTTACCATGGCTCCCAGACCGCATGTCTTATTGTAATATTTTCAGACAACCAAGATTGGTGAGAACTGAGAACTAAGCAAAAGCTAGACTAGCCAACCTCACTAACTGCACTTCTCACAACTTGTGCAGTTCACTAGGACTACAAGAAAAAAACGAGTGGAGGTGGCGCCTACGACTGTCTAACTGTATAATAAAATTGTAAAATTACTAAATTTAGTATAAATTGCGTGTATAATTTTTTTTTAAAAAAGAGGCATTTGCAAGTTACTATAATAAAAAAGTATTTGTAATTTATTAATAAAAAGACAATCCTTTATAATATACTTATTAAAAGAATAATAAATTGTTCTATAAATCTAACACCGGTGTTATAGTTAAAAAAGCTTCAAATGCTATTCACTTAAATCAATAATCACTTCAGATTGTGAACATAATAAAACAGATTTCTGTGGTCACTCTCATATATAGATAGGATTGCATACAATTTTACATGAACATATTTGTCAGTGGTTAATTCGTCAATGCATAAATCACTATATGGTGATGCAAAAGATCTAAGTTGGTTTTGGCTAATATTAGAACAGCCACAGTAGCATTATCCTTATTTTGAATTTCAAGTTTATAAGTTTTTCTTCTGTGTTGAAAGGGAAGTTGTAATGTGTAAAATAAAGCCTCAAGCGGTGTCTCTCACTAGCCCAATGAGTCAGCTGTGGGGGCGTAGTCTCTATTTCTGCCGCTTATATTCGAAAGTGATACAGATCCAATTAGAAAAGTTCAATTGTAAACAAAGTCTCTATTTCAAGTGTGCACACTTACGATGTTTCCTCAGCTCCTATAATAAGCTCCTACCGTTTACTTGCTTGTACATATGATTGAAGTCACAAGTAGTGTAGCGGTTCTGGGAGCTGGAGCAGGATGCAGATGATCAGCTGAATGTCCCTTCGTGTCGGGTAACAGGTTTCTATGCGTTTCAGCTCTCCAGGGAGCCTTTGTAAAAAAAAAAAAAAAAATTATACACGCAATTTATACTAAATTTAGTAATTTTAAAATTTTATTATATAGTTAGACAGCCGTAGGTGCCACCTCCACTCGTTGTTTTTTTATTGTAATATTTTGTCAGGGTAATCAGGCAGGCCATATAGTCCTCACCCGATAGGGGGAGTGAAAGGGATTAAAGTGCTAAGAATACTACTACTTAACACAACCTAGTTACCATGGCTCCCAGACCGCATGTCTTATTGTTATATTTTGTCAGGGTAATTAGGCAGGCCGTATAGACCTCACCCGATAGGGGGAGTTACAGGGATTAAAGTGCTAAGAATATTACTACTTAACACAACCTAGTTACCATGGCTCCAGATCGCATGTCTTATTGTTATATTTTGTCAGGGTAATCAGGTAGGCCATATAGACCTCCCCCGATAGGGGGAGTAAAAGGGATTAAAGTGCTAAGAATAGTACTACTTTACAGTACACAACCTAGTTACCATGGGTCCCAGACCGCATGTCTTATTGTTATATTTTATCAGGGTAATCAGGCAGGCCATATAGACCTCCCCCGATAGGGGGAGTAAAAGGGATTAAAGTGCTAAGAATAGTACTACTTAACGCAACCTTACCATGGCTCCCAGCCCGCATGTCTTATTGTTATATTTTGTCAGGGTAATCAGGCAGGCCATATAGACCTCACCCAATAGGGGGAGTAAAAGGGATTAAAGTGCTAAGAATAGTACTACTTAACACAACCTAGTTACCATGGGTCCCAGACCACATGTGTTGTTGTTATATTTTGTTAGGTTAATCAGGCAGGCCATATAGACCTCCCCCAATAGGTGGAGTAACACGTATTAAAGTGCTAAGAATAGTACTACTTAACACAACCTAGTTACCATGGCTCCCAGACCGCATGTCTTATTGTAATATTTTCAGACAACCAAGATTGGTGAGAACTGAGAACTAAGCAAAAGCTAGACTAGCCAACCTCACTAACTGCTCTTCTCACAACTTGTGCAGTTCACTAGGACTACAAGAAAAAAACGAGTGGAGGTGGCGCCTACGACTGTCTAACTATATAATAAAATTGTAAAATTACTAAATTTAGTATAAATTGCGTGTATAATTTTTTTAAAAAAATGAGGCATTTGCAAGTTACTATAATAAAAAAGTATTTGTAATTTATTAATAAAAAGACAATCCTTTATAATATACTTATTAAAAGAATAATAAATTGTTCTATAAATCTAACACCGGTGTTATAGTTAAAAAAGCTTCAAATGCTATTCACTTAAATCAATAATCACTTCAGATTGTGAACATAATAAAACAGATTTCTGTGGTCACTCTCATATATAGATAGGATTGCATACAATTTTACATGAACATATTTGTCAGTGGTTAATTCGTCAATGCATAAATCACTATATGGTGATGCAAAAGATCTAAGTTGGTTTTGGCTAATATTAGAACAGCCACAGTAGCATTATCCTTATTTTGAATTTCAAGTTTATAAGTTTTTCTTCTGTGTTGAAAGGGAAGTTGTAATGTGTAAAATAAAGCCTCAAGCGGTGTCTCTCACTAGCCCAATGAGTCAGCTGTGGGGGCGTAGTCTCTATTTCTGCCGCTTATATTCGAAAGTGATACAGATCCAATTAGAAAAGTTCAATTGTAAACAAAGTCTCTATTTCAAGTGTGCACACTTACGATGTTTCCTCAGCTCCTATAATAAGCTCCTACCGTTTACTTGCTTGTACATATGATTGAAGTCACAAGTAGTGTAGCGGTTCTGGGAGCTGGAGCAGGATGCAGATGATCAGCTGAATGTCCCTTCGTGTCGGGTAACAGGTTTCTATGCGTTTCAGCTCTCCAGGGAGCCTTTGTAAAAAAAAAAAAAAAAATTATACACGCAATTTATACTAAATTTAGTAATTTTAAAATTTTATTATATAGTTAGACAGCCGTAGGTGCCACCTCCACTCGTTGTTTTTTTATTGTAATATTTTGTCAGGGTAATCAGGCAGGCCATATAGTCCTCACCCGATAGGGGGAGTGAAAGGGATTAAAGTGCTAAGAATACTACTACTTAACACAACCTAGTTACCATGGCTCCCAGACCGCATGTCTTATTGCTATATTTTGTCAGGGTAATTAGGCAGGCCGTATAGACCTCACCCGATAGGGGGAGTTACAGGGATTAAAGTGCTAAGAATATTACTACTTAACACAACCTAGTTACCATGGCTCCAGATCGCATGTCTTATTGTTATATTTTGTCAGGGTAATCAGGTAGGCCATATAGACCTCCCCCGATAGGGGGAGTAAAAGGGATTAAAGTGCTAAGAATAGTACTACTTTACAGTACACAACCTAGTTACCATGGGTCCCAGACCGCATGTCTTATTGTTATATTTTATCAGGGTAATCAGGCAGGCCATATAGACCTCCCCCGATAGGGGGAGTAAAAGGGATTAAAGTGCTAAGAATAGTACTACTTAACACAACCTTACCATGGCTCCCAGACCGCATGTCTTATTGTTATATTTTGTCAGGGTAATCAGGCAGGCCATATAGACCTCACCCAATAGGGGGAGTAAAAGGGATTAAAGTGCTAAGAATAGTACTACTTAACACAACCTAGTTACCATGGGTCCCAGACCACATGTGTTGTTGTTATATTTTGTCAAGGTAATCAGGCAGGCCGTATAGACCTCCCCCGATAGGGGGAGTTACAGGGATTAAAGTGCTAAGAATAGTACTACTTAACACAACCTAGTGTCATATTACCACCCCTTATGGCTGGTCATCCTCACACCCTATAAATACTGACCTGTCTCTTCCTATCATTGCTTGTTATTTTGAATCATCAGTCCTGTGACAGTTCGTTTGCTGTGCTGTGAACTCTGACAAGCCTTCTGCTGAGACGCTTCTGACGTCATCATCTACAGCCGTGTCTGGCTTCTCTCCCTCAGCTCTGTGTACACGTTTCCTGCTCGCTCTTGCTCTGCAAACGCTGACAGTTCTCTCTGCTCTCCCATGTTCCTAAAGTTCTTCATACAGTGATATTCCGTCCTGAATATTCAGTGAATTTCTACTTAAAGGTACTTTTGTGTATATCATTGTTTAATCCGTAACAGTAATCCGTACTACTTTACAGTACACAACCAAGTTACCATGGGTCCCAGACCGCATGTCTTATTGTTATATTTTATCAGGGTAATCAGGCAGGCCATATAGACCTCCCCCAATAGGGGGAGTAAAAGGGATTAAAGTGCTAAGAATAGTACTACTTAACACAACCTTACCATGGCTCCCAGACCGCATGTCTTGTTGTTATATTTTGTCAGGGTAATCATGCAGGCCATATAGACCTCCCCCAATATGGGGAGTAAAAAGGATTAAAGTGCTAAGAATAGTACTACTAAACACAACATAATTACCATGGGTCCCAGACCACATGTTTTATTATTATACTTTGTCAGGGTAATCATGCAGGCCATATAGACCTCCCCCGATATCAGGACTAACAGGTATTAAAGTGCTAAGAACAGTACTACTTAACACAACCTAGTTACCATGGGTCCCAGAACGCATGTCTTGTTGTTATACTTTGTCAGGGTAATCATGCAGGCCATATAGACCTCCTCCGATATGGGGAGTAACAGGTATTAAACAGCTAAGAACAGTACTACTTAACACAACCTAGTTACTATGGGTCCCAGACAGCATGTCTTGTTGTGATACTTTGTCAGGGTAATCATGCAGGCCATATAGACCTCCCCAGATAGGGGGAGTAACACGTATTAAAGTGCTAAGAATAGTACTACTTAACACAACCTAGTTACCATGGGTACCAGACCGCATGTCTTGTTATATTTTGTCAGGGTAATCATGCAGGTCATATAGACCTCCCCCGACAGGGGGAGTAAAAGGGATTAAAGTGCTAAGAATAGTACTACTAAAAGCACAACCTAATTACCATGGGTCCCAGAACGCATGCCTTGTTGTTATACTTTGTCAGGATAATCATGCAGGCCATATAGACCTCCTCCGATATGTGGAGTAACAGGTATTAAACTGCTAAGAACAGTACTACTTAACACAACCTAGTTATCATGGGTCCCAGACCACATGTCTTGTTGTTATATTTTGTCAGGGTAATCGGGCAGGCCATATAGACCTCCCCCGATAGGTGGAGTAACACGTATAAAAGTGCTAAGAATAGTACTACTTAACACAACCTAGTTACCATGGGTACCAGACCGCATGTCTTGTTGTTATATTTTGTCAGGGTAATCATGCAGGCCATATAGACCTCCCCCAATAGGGGGAGTAAAAGGGATTAAAGTGCTAAGAATTGTACTACTAAACACAACCTAATTACCATGGGTCCCAGACCACATGTTTTATTATTGTACTTTGTCAGGGTAATCATGTAGGCCATATAGACCTCCCCCGATATCAGGACTAACAGGTATTAAAGTGCTAAGAACAGTACTACTTAGCACAACCTAGTTACCATGGGTCCCAGAACGCATGTCTTGTTATACTTTGTCAGGGTAATCATGCAGGCCATATAGACCTCCTCCGATATGGGGAGTAACAGGTATTAAACAGCTAAGAACAGTACTACTTAACACAACCTAGTTACTATGGGTCCCAGACCGCATGTCTTGTTGTGATACTTTGTCAGGGTAATCATGCAGGCCATATAGACCTCCCCAGATAGGGGGAGTAACACGTATTAAAGTGCTAAGAATAGTACTACTTAACACAACCTAGTTACCATGTGTACCAGACCGCATGTCTTGTTATATTTTGTCAGGGTAATCATGCAGGTCATATAGACCTCCCCCGATAGGGGGAGTAAAAGGGATTAAAGTGCTAAGAATAGTACTACTAAAAGCACAACCTAATTACCATGGGTCCCAGAATGCATGTCTTGTTGTTATACTTTGTCAGGATAATCATGCAGGCCATATAGACCTCCTCCGATATGGGGAGTAAGAGGTATTAAACTGCTAAGAACAGTACTACTTAACACAACCTAGTTACCATGGGTCCCAGACCGCATGTCTTGTTGTGATACTTTGTCAGGGTAATCATGCAGGCCATATAGACCTCCCCCGATAGGGGGAGTTACAGGGATTAAAGTGCTAAGAATAGCACTACTTAACACAACATAGTTACCATGGGTCCCAGACCACATGTCTTGTTGTTATAATTTGTCAGGGTAATCATGCAGGCCATATAGACCTCCCCCGATATGGGGAGTAACAGGTATTAAACTGCTAAGAACAGTACTACTTAACACAACCTAGTTACCATGGGTCCCAGACCGCAGGTCTTGTTGTTATACTTTGTCAGGGTAATCATGCAGGCCATATAGACCTCCCCCGATAGGGGAAGTTACAGGGATTAAAGTGCTAAGAATAGCACTACTTAACACAACCTAGTTACCATGGGTCCCAAACCACATGTTTTGTTGTTATACTTTTTCTGGGTAATCATGCAGGCCATATAGACCTCCCCTGATAGGGGGAGTAAAAGGGATTAAAGTGCTTAGAATAGTAGTACTTAACACAACCTAGTTACCATGGGTCCCAGACCGCATGTTTTATTATTATACTTTATCAGGGTAATTATATATCTATCAAATCGATCTATTTACCTTCTATCGATTCTATCTAACTATCTATGTATATCTATCTATCAAATCTATCTATCTCGTGGCCAGACTGTTTTGAGACAGCCACTTGTGTTTAGGCCAAATTTGAAGTAGGAGGACAGACCAATCATCTTCTTCCATCTCCCTGTTCCAAAAATGCAGGCCATATAGACCTCCCCCGATAGGGGGAGTAACAGGTAGTAAACTGCTAAGAATAATACTACTTAACACACCACGGGTCCCAGACCGCATGTCTTATTGTTATGCTCTGTCAGGGAAATCATATATCTATAAAATCTATCTATTTATCTATCAAATCTATCTAACTATCAATCGTATCTATCAAATATAAATTGCATCTATTGATGTATGTAATTCGTATCTATCAAATGTATATTGCATCTTTTGATCTACTTAATTTGTATCTATCAAATGTATATTGCATCGATTGATCTATGTAAGTCGTATCTATCAAATGTATATTGCATCTATTGATCTATGCAATTTGTATCTATCATATGTATATTGCATCTATTGATCTATGTAATCTATGTATCTATCTATCAAATCTATCTCGTGGTTGTGCAAATGGACTGTTTGCAGTTGTTTGCGGTGCGTTACACGGGGAGTTTGGTCTGTCACTGTGAAGCAGGCGTAACCCTTACACTACCTGATCGATACAACATCATACCTGATGTTTTAAAGCACGTTACTCAAAAAAATGTAGGAATGTTAGGTGATTGATTACCCTTTATGAGTTAAAACCAGACTCATCAACTATGTAATTTTCCTTGGGAGTTTTGCCATGGATCCCCCTCCGGCATGCCACAGTCCAGGTGTTAGTCCCCTTGAAACAACTTTTCCATCACTATTGTGGCCAGAAAGAGTCCTTGTGGGTTTTAAAGTTCGCCTGCCTATTGAAGTCAATGGAGGTTGGCGCGGTTCGCCGGTTCGCGAACAGTCGCGGAAGTTCGAGTCTGCCGTTCGCGAACCGAAATTTTAAGGTTCGCTACATCACTAGTTGTAAATAACAGGTCAGTGTGATGGTTAAAAAATGCAGGGGGGGGGGGTTGGATTTACCAAATAAAACAAACACTGTCACTGGATAATTTTAGAACAGATGATTGCGTGCTGAGATATATAATTCATTATATATGAATATGTTTTGTGTATACAGTATATATCAGCATGCAAGTTTCTGTCAAGCATCTCAGTTTTATTTTATTTTTTTGTCATTCCACCCCCCCCCCCTGTATTTTTACCTCAAAATGTCCTCAGTAGTTATATTGTAAACGGTCTTTAATTATCCTATCAGGATATGGCAATAGAGTGTGTATATGGTATGTGCAGGCACAGTTTTGTGTTTTTCTTCCTCTTTACTATGAAATTATAGCAAAATACAAGAGATTACAGTAAAGCAACGTTTTTAACTCAGCACTGATGATGCTGGCTGTTGTTTTTTTATGTTTGTTTTTTCCACCATGTAGAAGACAGCAAAATGAGTAGCGCTGAATGATAACTGTATCTGGTGAACTTCACACATGTTGAGGTAAAATATCTTCTATTTTACATAGAGATAGTCATGTGTTATATTCTATTCAGATTTTTACAGTTATGTTGCATTATTTTTAAGTGATTTAGCATATAGGTAACATATCCCTTTAAATGCCACATACTTATTATCTGTATGTTTATTTGAGAGCACACACAATCAAATTGTTCTACAATTAGAATAAATAATATAGGTGGAATATCACAAAACCTAAGCATTCATCTGCACACATTTTTGATAATCCTATAAATAAAAAATATTGATATTACTGTTTATTCAGATAACAATTCAGTTGAGCAAGGGAATAAACTTCATTAAATGGGACAATTATTTTAACACAAATATATTATTCAACATGAACACATTACGAAAATGTTATTTATTTATGTATTTATTTTCCTTGCACAGTATATATATATATATATATATATATATATATATATATATATATATATATTAGATGGTCATTTTATTAGTTATATTACCTTTCAATAAAATCTACTGCTCAGTAATAGTGTAACGTAATGGGGACAAAATCAGGCAGATTCCCACACACATTATATAAATTGTATTTCAGTAGAATAAGGGGTTTACAGAGTCTCAGAAGTAGCATCTTGCATAATTGTTTCAGCTTGTGATGTTTGGATTGGATTTTATAGCAGACATCATCTAAATTGTATCACAAAATGAACAACTACCAACTATATTAAGTCAATAGCAGTCTTGTAATTTACAGTAAATACTAGAATAAAGTAGCATCTTGTAATGCACAACTCATCTCTGATACATTCTCTCAACATATGGCCACACAGCAATGCCCCTTATGTTAGTTAATGGAGCATTTAAAGTAATGTAATTTCTTTCTTACTCTTAAAAGTGAATGGTCTAGATTACTAGTGGAGTACTAATTTATCGCGTGGCCGCAAACGGGCATATTTACGCACAATAAATAACCAGCCATTACAAGTGGCTGTTTAATCCTACTGCAAGCTCGAGTTAGCAATTAGCAATTAGCGATCTCTGGTTAATTTTAAAAATGTCCCCCAATTGCCCCCAAAATAAGCTGTATGGTTTCTGTAATAAAAAAAATATATGAACTTTTTTTTTTTTTTTTTTAATTACTGCAGTTTTTAGGGGTTAAAGTTAAGGAATGTGGGGTGTTAGAAAACAAAACAGCACTGAAAAGTGCCTTTACATAGCGGTCTATGGGGACTGTGTTTTCCCTGTAAATATATATGTAAATGCTTATATACATATATATGTAAAGATGTGCATATACATATATTAACACAAATATATATGTATACAAATATATTAACACTTTTTTTGCCCAACGCTGCATGACTTACCCCCTTCGATTCGCTAGGTTCTCAGCATGAGAACGAGGATCCCATTGGAGCATATTGAAGCGTGCTCTCCACTTATATCCACCAATATTTTGTGCTCCACTTGAAATCTTGCCCAATATATGTAAAAAAAAAAAAATTACAACAGAAATCTTAATAAATAATAATAAATATTATTAATAAAACATTTTTTTTAGATTTTTCTTCTAGACTATCATTTTTGAAGCAAAAAGTTTAAATATCAGTTTAAATAACCCTTCTTAACTCTTTTTTCATACAAAATATATTAAAATGTTTTATATGTTTCATAAAACTTTTATATGTATTGTATTTGAGTTTCAAAGCAGATTCCCTGTATAAGCCACTAAAACATTCACAGCACTTATATGGTTTCATTACTGCAAATTTCTTTATTTGGGTCTAAGAAAATGCATTACAGTTTAGTGGTTTATGATTCTCAAGCTTGTGGGAAAACATATCTGCTGCTGGTTTACAGTTACACAGCATTAAAAATACATTATCCACAAGCTTGCTTAAGTTTTTTCCCCAAAGAAATCTTATTATAAATAAATATTTTTTTCTTAAGCTTTATGTTTTTGTTCTGAATATAATTATTTTTTATGTCAGTTATGTAGGTTTGTCCCTGTCAGCCAATGATACGGAATACTGTATGATGTTACATTTATTACTTGCTTTTCTTGTAACATGTATGTTTAAAATCAGTTCTTATTTTGTGTGAGATAGAAATGGTTTACTTACAATTTCTATTTTTCTTAAACTAATGGGGAATATATAAATACCCTAAAGTCATAATGTACAAATAAATATATGTACAGTATAAAAGATTAGAAAGTTGTAGAAGGCACAGGTATTTTAGGTGTGGGCAAAAAGTCCCATATGGACCAGTGCTTAAGTAATATATAAATTAGTAAATTGCCAAAAGAAAAAATTAGTACTAAGAGATAGCATTCTTGCCTCAAAACTTTGTCAATAAAAAGAATGACTACATATAAAACATAGCCATCTACACTGATAACGATCAACACAAAAACACAGTAGATGTCAATAGCACATGATTTTATTACAAGACTTAAAGGGACAGTCTAGTCCAAAATAAACTTTCATGATTCAGATAGGGCATGTCATTTTAAACAACTTTTATCACCAATTTTTCTTTGTTCTCTTGGTATTCTTAGTTGAAAGCTAAACCTAGGAGGTTCATATGCTAATTTCTTAGACGTTGAAGGCCGCCTCTAATCTGAATACATTTTGACAGTTTTCACCACTAGAGGGTGTTAGTTCATGTGTGTCATATAGATAACACTGTACTCAGGCATGGGGAGTTACCTAGGAGTCAGCACTGATTGGCTAAACTGCAAGTCTGTCAAAAGAGGCATAGATACAAGGTAATTACAGAGGTAAAACTTGTATTATTATAACTGTGTTGGTTATGCAAAACTGGGGAATGGGTAATAAAGGGATTATCTATTAATTCATACAAATTCTGGTGTAGACTGTCCCTTTAAATTAAATGGAGAAAAACCCAATTTGTTGATAATAATGTATGATATACAATTACAAACAAATGTGAACATATAACATAAGGTCCCCTTAATAAAGACGTGTTCTGGAGGCAAATAGTCCTTCCGTAATAATTACCATACCAAAATGTCCTGATATAGAGTCTGCCAGCCTGGGCATGGAAAGCCAGAGGATTGCTATATCATAAATAGCTGATCGAATAGCTTAAATCCTCAGGAAGTACTGAAAGTTGTAATACAGTGTATAAAGCTTAAAGTCCAGCGTTATCCAGCAGGTATATCTATAATGATAGAATTGCGGGGGGATATCCTGCTGCAAACTATCCGCTAGATTTAGAGTTTTGTCAGTAAAAACCTGCTGCTCTAACGCTCCTTTTTTTTCTAGCGCTCCCTTAAGCCAACGCTGGTATTACGAGTTTTCTGAATGGCTGCGTTATCCTCAGAAAAGTGAGCGTTGAGCATAATTTAGCTCCACTTCAACCCTCAATACAAGCGTTGCTTACGGTAGCGGTAAGGTGGAAAAACATGCTCGTGCACGATATCCCCATAGGAAACAATGGGGCTGAGCTGGTTGAAAAAAAACCTAACACCTGCAAAAAAGCAGCATTCAGCTCCTAATGCAGCCCCATTGTTTCCTATGGGGAAACAGTTTCTAAGTCTACACCTAACACCCTAACATGAACCCCGAGTCTAAACACCCCTAACCTTACACTTATTAAGTCCTAATCTGCCGCCCCCTCTATCGCTGACACCTACATTATATTATTAACCCCTAATCTGCCGCACCGGACACCGCCTCAACCTACATTATAGCTATGAACCCCTAATCTGTGTCCCTAACATCGCTGACACCTACATTATATTTATTAACCCCTAATCTGCCCCCCCATGTCGCCGCCACCTACCTACACTTATTAACCCCTAATCTGCCGACCAGACATCGCCACCATTATAATAAATGTATTAACCCCTAAACCGCCGCACTCCCGCCTCACAAACACTTTAATACATTTTATTAACCCCTAATCTGCCCTCCCTAACATCGCTGCCACCTATTCATAGGGATAATGTAGGTGGCGGCGATGTCCGGTCGGAAGATTAGGGGTTGAAAAATTTTATTATAGGGTTTGCGATGTGGGGGGGCCTCGGCTTAGGGGTTCATAGGTAGTTTATGGGTGTTAGTGTACTTTATAGCACTTTAGTTAAGAGCTTTATGTTAGCCCATAAAACTCTTAACTACTGACTTTTTTTGCGGTTGGAGTCTTGGCGGTAGAGGCTGTACCGCTCACTTCTTCCAAGACTCGTAATACGGGCGTTAGGCAAGTCAAATAGAAAAGATAGGATACGTAATTGATGTAAGGGGATTTGCGGTAGCCTCGAGTCGTGGAAAAAAAGTGAGTGGTAGACCCTTTCCTGCCTGACTCTAAATACCAGAGGGCGTTAAAAAGCAGTGTTAGGACCCCTTAACGCTGCTTTTTAAGGCTAACGCAAAACTCTAAATCTAGGCGTCTGTTTGCCAGGTAAACTTGTAGTGGTTATTAGCTGACTGTTAAAGCTCCTCTACTTATGCTGTAGGTTTAGCAGAGAAGAACCGCCAGTCCTCACAGCTGAGAAGCCGGAGTGCTTCCAGTACGCTGATACCTGACAGACTATAACCCAAAGCTAAATTAAACGGTAAGTAAAAGCAGGTAACCTGATTTGCACCCATTAGGTCATGAATCCACAGTCAAGACTGTGCAATATCTGGGAGTGTAATTCTTCTCTCTCAGGTCAGCATACTGTGTTAGAAGATCAGGATATTCCCTGAACCAATAAAAGATGTGTACGATCGTTTCACCATCTGGCTTCGTCAGGGCTTGGCAATTTACTAAATATATGTATATACTTTGTATTGCAATGGCTACATTTCAATATAGGTGTGGAGCTTTTGTATCCTGAGCTACGTAGAAATAATCATTTGTATGGAAATTTGACAAATTTAAGTCCAAAATTAGATTTTAGTGCAATAGAGTATTGAAATAAGCCACACATATTTAAATATTCAACAAAAAAGAAAATAATATGATCTCTTGGGCTTTCTTGACCAGCACTTCTTTTTTAGGTTCACAGAAGCGTTAAGTAAATTTTTATTTAACTTTAAATGGAATGGAATTGCATATTACTCGTAAATTCATACTCATGTTCTGTTTGCGATTAAAACATTTCTAATTTTTATTCAAATTAAAATATATGATAGTAATATTTTCTGGGCTCAAAAATACTTTAGATTTGTTTTTAGTTTTTAATTAAAATAATATAATTCTTCTTTTAGTCATTAATTCTTGGCAAACATGTACAGGTGTCAAATTTGGTTACAATTCAGAAATGTGCATAATGAACCTCTGAATTGGTCACTACATTTTCACAAAATATGCTTTGGAAAGAGTGTCAAATAGAAAACTGCTTGTCATTAGATAAACTTTTCTAAAGGATGTTGCTTTGTAAGCTACTCTTAGCTTTGAATTTCAAAAGTCAAAACTGGCTGGAAGAAACTGTAGATAATTATCATCTATTTTGATTGCAATCATTAGAAATTGAAATTTAGCCAGTTATATAGGGCAATTTTTTTGGTAATTTGATCATTTAAAAAAGAGTGGGTAAAAGTGTTGAAAAGTCTCATTGTAATCACATCTATGGGATTTCCTGTAGAGAAAACATTTCATAATAATTGGATTGTGATGTGAAAGACCCAATTTTATGAACAATAAACATGCTGGGGTAATTAAACCTTGATATAACTTAAAGGGACAGGAAACCCAAAACATGTCTACATTGATTTGGATAGAACATAAAATTTTAAACAACTTTCCAATTAACTTATATTATTAAATGTGCTTCATTATCTTGCTATCCTTGATGACTGCACTACTGGCAGCTAGATGAACTTATCTCGTTAGCCAATCACAAGAGACAAATGTGTGCAGGCACCAATCAGAAGCTAGCTCCCACTAGTGTAGGATATATGTGGATACCACAAGAACAAAACACATTTGAAATTAGAAGTGAATTTAAGTGTCTTAAAAAGACATGCTCTATCTGAATCATGAAAGTTTAATTATGACTTTCCTATCCCTTTAATACATGTGCTATTTGCTGTCTAAAGAGATCTATTTATAATCTTTGCTACATACTGTCCATTGGCATACACAAGTATTCCCCAATACAATGAATCATTAAAGAACCAGAACAGGAATTACGGTAAAGGAAAAAAAAACTTTATAGATTATAATTTGAGTGTTTCTGATTTTCTATCTGCCTAATTTTCAAAAGGAATCAGTCATCAAAGGAAAATAGAAATAGTAATATTATTAATACTATTTATAAAGTAAAATCCTAGTCATTGTACTTTGCATGTTCCTTTGAATGAAATATCATTCTGTAATGCAAGCTGGATGAGCTTATTCAATGAATCAATATAATAACAGCTGACACACATCTATCTTCATATTTTCAGATATGAATATAACAATGCAAATAAAATTTGAAAAATGTTCTATGAGACAGGCATATTTAGCTCTCAACTGCACAGGGAATGATTTCCATTACCTTTTTTTTTTACATGACTGAAGTTATTCAAAGTGAACTATTTGCAGAGTTAAGTCAATAACATATATGGATATATTTCTTCCAAAAATATTGGCTGTTGAGAAATATTCAATACTTTAACATTAAGGCAAATTATGGGCAGTATTGAATACTTAGACTATTGATACTCTTACTCTCTTTATACCTCTCACTATTTGTTATTTTT
The DNA here is from genome assembly GCF_027579735.1 of Bombina bombina. NCBI lineage: Eukaryota > Metazoa > Chordata > Amphibia > Anura > Bombinatoridae > Bombina > Bombina bombina. The sequence continues at coordinate 452,182,767 of NC_069504.1, read as the reverse complement.
AGCCAAATGTTGTTTCAAAAGCCTTATGTTCACATTCCCACGCAACAGGAAAATAATAGGCATAACTATTGATTTTTATTGCTTACTCATATTTAATTCTTATTATCTTATTGTAGGTTCTGGTGGGTGGCTTACATAGTACATAAAAGTGAAAACAGACAAAACTAGCAGATCAAAACATCATGCCAAAAATATGTAAGCAATCATTTTGTTCATACATGTAAGCGTTAGACCAAAATAGTTACACACACACATAAACATACAATTATAAGCAAACATTGCCGGCACAATCACAAATTGAAGACTAAGGACTACATTGCAAGTGGTGTGCTAATGTTAGCACGCAAGCGATATCAGAATAGTGTGGGCATGTTAATTTGCTAGCATATTACAAGTTGAAAGTAAATGCGTTCACTCAAGTTCAGTCGAATTTAACACACTTCTGGTTAATGTGACTGAAGACCTTGTGTAAAGGGTTAGGGCAAAAAAGTTGCCCCAAACACAACATACTGTAAATACATTAAAATATACTCCTATACACATATAAACATTATCTGATACAAATTATTCATATAAATATTAATAAACAAAGTTAAAAGAGTTAAAAGGTACAGTCATGCAAAAAAGAAAGTACACCCTCTTTGAATTCTACGGTTTTATGTATCAGAAGCCATGTGTGAAAAACTAAGTACATCCTTACTGCTTCAATAGGAATTAAGAGACTAAGAAGCAGCCAGGTGCTGCTAATCAAATGCCCTTGATTAATTGATCATCAGCAGGTGTGACCAGCTCTATAAAAGTCAACTTTTTAGCAGTTTGCTGTTCTGGAGAATTCAGGTATGTGTTTACACAATTCTAAGAAGGAAATACATCAGCAATGATCTTAGAGAAGACCAAGGCCTCCCAGAGGTTTCTTCTGTTCCATGTTTCAAAGAACAAAGAACTATCCGAGATTTAAAGGCTGCTTACCTTCAGATTCCTATCCACAGAGACCATCATCAGTTCCTTTATTTTGCCTTCAAGGTCAAACTATCAGTTTGTTGAGCTCTCATTTGGTTTAGCTACCACTCCCAAGAATAAAAGAATAAAAAGTTGACTTTTATAGAGGTGGTCACACCTGCTGATGATCAATTAATCAAGGGCATTTGATTAGCAACACCTGGCTGCTTCTTAGTCTTTTAATTCCTATTGAATCAGTAAGGATGTACTTCGTTTTTCACACATGGCTTCTGACATAAAACCGTAGAATTCAAAGAGGGTTACTGTCCATCAATCTGGGAAGAGTTATAAGGCAATTTCCAAACAATTTAACGTCCATCATTCTACAGTGAGAAATATTATTCACAAGTGGAAAACATTCAACACAGTTGCAAATCTTCCCAGAGTGGATGTCCCAGCAAATTCACCCCAAGGTCAGGCCATGCAAGGCTCACAGAAATTGCAAAAAAACACAAGAGTTACATCTCAGACTCAGCATGTTAGATGTTAAAGTGCATGAAAGTACAATAAGAAAAAGACTGAACAAGGAGAAAGCCTCTTCTCTCTAAAAAGAACATGGCAGCACAGCTTAGGTTTTCAAAGTTGCATCTGAACAAACCACAAGACTTCTGTCCAAAGGGAAGATGTTTGGCCATAATGCACAGCACCATGTTTGATAAAAACCAAACACAGCATATCAGCACAAACACACCATAGCAACTACCAAGCACAGTGGTGGAGGGGTGATTATTTGGGCTTGTTTTGCAGCCACATAACCTGGGCACCTTGTAGTCATTGAGTCAACCATGAACTCCTCTGTATACCAAAGTATTCTAGAATCAAATGTGAGGCAATCTGTCTGACAGCTAAAGCTAGGCCAAAATTGGGTCATGCAACAGGACAATGATCCCAAGCACATCAGAAAATCTACAACAGAATGGCTGAAAAAGAAAAGAATCAAGGTGTTGCAATGGCCCATTCACAGTCTAGACCTCAACCTAATTGAAATTCTGTGGCGGGACCTTAAGAGAGCTGTGCAAAAACAAAAGCCCACAAACCTCAATTAACTGAAGCAATGTTGTAAAGAAGAGTGAGCCAAATTTCCTCCACAACGATGTGAGAGACTGATAAAGTCGTACAGGAAATGATTACTTCAAGTTATTGTTGCTAAAGGTGGTTCTACAAGCTTTTGAATCATAAGGTGTGCTTAGTTTTTCTCAAATGGCTTCTCCATTTTGGCTTTACTTTTGTTAAATAAATCATGACACAGTGTAATATGTCATGTGTTGTTGTTCATCTGAGGTTGTATTTACCTAATTTTAAGACCTGCTAAGGACCAGATGATTTTTATTATGTCCTGATACATAAAACCATAGAATTCAAAGAGGGTGTACTTTCTTTTTTGCATGACTGTATATAGTATATGGCCATGTATTTCACAGCAAATGGATATATATATATATATATATATATATATATAGATCCAGTGGTACCAGCACTCACTATTTAGTTACAGCGTCGGGGTGCTCCCAAATTTTAGATATATTAAGGGTTCCAATGAACAGAGGCACTCGCCGATATAGTGAACAAAGTGTGTTTTATTCTTATCACATCAGAATAAACGTTTTTGGGCGATGATGCCCGTCATCAGACTCCTGTCTGTATTCACAGGACTCTGATGACGGGCATCATCGCCTGAAAACGTTTATTCTGATGTGATAAGAATAAAACACACTTTGTTCACTATATCGGCGAGTGCCTCTGTTCATTGGAATCCTTAATATATATATATATATACATATATATATATATATATATATATATATATATATGTGTCTGAATAATAATTCTATAATAATATTTACTAATGTGTTTTACTGTGAATTTACTGTAAATATTTTGGATGTCCTTCAAAAATAGGAAAATTGTATTTACGTTATTTTTATTTTAAATTCATGTATATGTGTGTCCCATTTGATTTTCAGAAGAAGGGGATCACATATATCCCTGAAACATCACACATTTTTTGGGGGGAAATCCTGAGAGTGCTTAGATATACATGTAGATTTTATATATATATATAAAAATATATATCTATACATATATATATATGAGAACAACAGAAGAGGGAAGGGCACACAGACAAAAGGATCCTGGTATAGTATGTTAAGAGTCCACAATCATAAATCAAAACATAAGCCAAATTTGTACTCACTTGTAACAACCTCAACACTATGAGATATAATGAAAGCAGGGAAGCTTTTCACAGCCAGTCAAATCCTCTTTGTCCAGTTCCTTTATGTCTCTCCCAACAGAAGATGAACCTTTATCGGAGAGCTCTACAGCTCTTGGTTGGTCTATACAGGGCTGATAAGGGTGGGACAGCTAGCTGTAGCTCTCTCCGATAACGGTTCATCTTCTGTTGGGAGAGACATAAAGGAACTGGACAAAGAGGATTTGACTGGCTATGAAAAGCCTCCCTGCTTTCATTATTTTCATTATACCTCATAGTGTTGAGGTTGTTATATATATATAAAAAATATATAGAGATATATAAACAGTGTATATATATTTATATATATATATATATATATATATATATATATACTGTATATCAGTCATGGCCGAAAATATTGGCACCCCTGCATTTCTGTCAGATAATGCACCACTTTGCCCAGAAAATTGTTGCAATGTTTACGCATTCTCATGTTTATTTAATTAGTTTCTATTGGTATGACACAAAAAAGTGGAGAAAAAAAGCCAAATCTGACACATTCCACACAAAACTCCAATAGTAGAACTTGACAAAATTATTGGCTCCCTCACTTTAATATTTGGTAGCATACCCCTTGGAAAAAATAACTGAAAACAATTGCTTCCTGTAACCATGTTTCTTACACCTCTCTACTAGAATTTTGGACCACTCTTCTTTTGCCAACTGCTCTAGGTCTCTCAGATTGGAAGGGATCCTTTTCTCAACTGCTGTTTTGAGATCTCTCTACAGGTGCTCTATAGGATTGAAATCTTGACTCATTGCTGGCCAGTTCAGTACTAGTGAAAGAATGAAAATGAGGAGAAGCGCTAAAAAAGCTAAAGGTGCTAAACAGTTTAAAAATAATTGCTATACAGACAAAATAGAAATAAATAGGATCAGTTTACTTGTTATAATTTAAAACAAACAATCACATTGATATATGTCCTAAAAAAGGGAAAAAACATAGATCATTTAAGAATCGGACGTCTCCGATGTATAAAAAACACACAATAAAAACTGTTGTTGCCAATATACACCTTATCTCAGTATTATGAGGGAGAAGTCAGCATCAAATCTAAAGTCCTCAGATGTTTCAAAGGAGAACCAGAGCCAGGTTAGTGTAGACCCGTTTTACCTTTAGGTGTACCGTCCGTGTATCAAGAGGCACCTCCGTGAGGCGTGTACGTGTCCCGTGACGTCACAAATCGGGAGGCGTCATCTCTGTATGGGCAATCCTATTGGTCAGGATAGCTTGAAGGTGAACTATAGCGGCCGCTATAATAAAGATGGTGAACTCCGCTCTTAGTGCAGGATCGCACGCAGGGTCACAAAATGACCAGATTTCCTCTGTAGATCTAATAATAAAAGGACCATTAGTGTATGACTTGAGACCGGCTTCAATTTAAGCGCCTGGCCCTTCACAGTGTAGTCCTCGTTTTGTCCGTGGGTAGCTGAAGAATCCTTCACTCCAAAAAAAGAAATACAGTCCTTTTAGACAAGATGTGAAGTGTAAGGCAGCTGTAACTATCATCAACGCGTTTCTCCCTCTTACAGGGCTTTCTCAAGATGAATTAGCTCCAGTTACAGCCTCCTTTTAAACAGTGTGGACTCATATCCATTGGTCAGGTGATATTAATTTAGGTGACAGGTGTGTTTACTAAAATTGGTCTATTGGCAACAGTACTGGCAACTAAGAAAAAATATATACATCTAAATACAATAGAAAACAAGCCACTTATATCTAGTTAAATATGAGAATGTACACAGAGATGCTAACATTTGGGGCATTAGGACGTAATTTGCAGTAAAAAAGAGTAAAGAAAATAAAAATAAAGGTTTAACTTAGGTTCAAAGATGTTTTCACAAAGCAAAATTACTTGCACTGAAAGGAGGATTTAAAAGAGCGACAAAACGTCCTCACTAGAGTGGTCATAAAATGTGACCATGTGCTAAAAGTCATTATAGACTAGTGTGCTTATAGTAAAATAAAAAATAGGTAAAAAATTATTATTTGCACTACAAACTAAGGTGAAATTTTTTTATATATATATAAGACTGCATTTTCCTGCCATTATGAGAAATTATGTAGGTGCTTGCAATGACACAGTTAAGCTAATCTAGTTTAAAAATAGTGAACAATATTAAACTATGAATGAGTAGCAAAAATAGAAATTGAAAACTATATACCCCATAAAACTATAGTTACCAAAAAAAAATTTTGTGAGGTTAATTAGAAACTATTAGAAATAGAATATTGCAAAGTCGTACTAAACCAAAATTAATCTAAAACGAAAGGTGAGATGTCGAGTTCAGAGTTCAGACCATCTGGATGTAAAGTGTTGTATTTGTATATGTACTCTGCTTCTTTTATACATAGTAATTTATCTATGTTCCCTCCTCTCCAGTGACACTTAATGTGTTGTATTCCCCAGAAAGTTAAATCCTTTGTCTGCCCTTTATGTACTTCTTTAAAATGTTTGTAGAGTCTAGTATCTTCTCTTTCTTTCTCTATACACAACAGGTGCTCCCTGATCCTATCCTTTAACATCCTTTTTGTTTCTCCAAAGTATATCAAATTGCAAGAACATTGGAGTACATAAATGACCCCTTTTGTCGTGCATCTTATAAGTTCTTTTATTTGAAATACATCACCTTTAGGTGGAATTATTAAAGAATTTTTCTTACAGCTATGCTGGCATGCCTTGCATGTATAACAGGGGAAAAAAACTGCCACTTTCTTTCCTGCAATATCTAATTGTGTGTTTAGACTAATTTTTTCTTGAAAAGTACTAGGGACTAGTATTTGTTTTAAATTTCTTGATTTTCTAAACACTAATCTTGGTCTATCAGTCAAATTCTTCCCTATGATGGGGTCTGCTTGTAGGATGTGCCAGTGTTTATTAAGAATTTTTCTTACAGTACCATGATCATTACTGTAATCAGTAATAAATGGTGTATCAATAGTATCTTTTTCGTTAAGATTGTCTTTTTATTTATAGGTGAGCAGTGTTTTCCTATTAGATGATCTAGCTCTACTAGTAGCACTTTGGACTAGCTCCTCATCATAGCCCCTATCCTTAAATTTCTCCATTAGTGTCCCTATTTGCTCCTCAAAGTCCATTAGTCTAGAGCAGTTCTTACGTATCCTTAAAGCTTGACCTACAGGGATATTTTCCTTCCACCGTTAAAGGTGACAACTATCTGAATGTATAAAGCTGTTAGAATCTACATCCTTAAAGTGTGTTCTTGTCTCAATAGAGTCATTTATCACCATGATCTCTAGGTCAAGGAAAGTAACTTTTTCTTGACTATAATTAGATGTAAATTTTAGGCCTTTATCATTGGTATTCATGTTCGTGAGCATGTTATTCAACTCCATTTCGGAGCCCCTCCAAATCATCAGCATATCGTCTATATATCTGCCATAGAGCACGAGGTTTGCACCAAAGCCACTCTCCATGAAGAAATTTTCTTCCCAGTGGCCTACAAACAGATTGGCATAACTTGGTGCAAACCTCGTGCCCATGGCGGTCCCCTCAACCTGGAGATAGAAGTTTTTATCAAACGAAAAATAATTATTGTGTAATATGAAAGATATACTCTTTAACAAAAAGGAGTTTTGTTCTAATTTAATGTCTGGGTCTGTATCCAGATATTTTTTTACAGCTGATAAACCTTGTTGGTGATCAATCACCGTATACAATGAGGTGATGTCACAGGTTACTAGAAACCAGTCATTCTCCCATTTGATTGTATCGAGTATGTTTAAAACCTGAGTTGAATCTCTTAAATAAGAGTTCAATTGCCTTACATACTTCTGCAAGAATACATCCACATACTGTGAGAGATTAGATGAAAGAGATCCCACTCCGGAGATAATTGGCCTTCCAGGGGGGTTCCTAAGATCCTTATGGATCTTTGGAAGGAAATAGAACACCGGGACCCTAGGGAATTTCGGGTCTAGGAAATCTACCTCCTTATTATTCAGAATTCCTAAAGTCTTTCCTTCCATAATAATCTTTTTAAGATTGGCTGCGAATTTGTTAGTAGGATTCAGTTCTAATTTTTTATATGTTTTTTTATCATTGAGTAGTCTTAGGGCTTCAAATTTATAATATTTCGTGTCCATGACTACAATCCCACCGCCCTTGTCGGCGGGCTTTATAGTCACGTCACCATTCTTCTTTAAACCTTCCAAAATTAAAAGATCTTGTTTGCTCATATTTGATCTCGTGAATTGTGAAGGTTTACTCTTTTTGAGATCCCTAAGTACCAATAACTCAAATGTTTCCAAGTTACTCCCTTTGCAAAAGGTGGGATTAAATGTAGATTTATTTTTCAAATCTGTATGGATAAATTTTTCTTGTCTCACCTCAGTTTCTTTAGTCCTATCTAATGGGTCTTTTAAGAAATAGCGCTTGAGCGTTAAATTTCTTATGAATTTTTTAACATGTACATGTGTGTTAAACTTATTCATTTTAGAGCTGGGTGCAAATGAGAGTCCATGACTCAAAATTCTTGTTTCATCCTCTTTTAACTGAATACTACTAATATTAAACACCCCATTTGTGTCTATTTTATTCTCTTTGCCTCTTTTGCTCGTTCCCCTTCCTCTTGCTCCTCTAGAGGTCTTTTTCTGTTGCCCCAGACTTTTTCCAGATTTTCTTTTTGCAGATTTCTGGATGTGCCCTCCCTTGGAGGGCTTTGTCCTAAAAAATGATTGTTATTACCTCCAGATTTAGGGGTCTCAAAGTGCTGGTATGTCTGTCTATAATTATTCCTCACAGGTGTTTGCCATCTATCATTATTTTCCCAATGACTGTTTGTCTTATATCCTGAATTTCTTCTATCATAATTGTATCCCCAGTCCCTATTTGTGTTATACATTGATTGCCTTTTATCATGATGGTGGTTCTCTCTTGGGTTATTCGCTCTATAATCCATATGTCTGTATGTATTTTGTTGATAGTAACCATTATATTGTCTATTGTGTGTGTCTGGCCTCCATGAATGATTTGTGTTCCTATCCCTATAATCCTGATCTCTATGGTTGGGATAATTCCTTTTTTCTTTCTTTTTATAACTAACTTTTGTCCAATTATTTTGAGACGCAAAAATCTCATATTTAACTAGATATAAGTGGCTTGTTTTCTATTGTATTTAGATGTATATATTTTTTCTTAGTTGCCAGTACTGTTGCCAATAGACCAATTTTAGTAAACACACCTGTCACCTAAATTAATATCACCTGACCAATGGATATGAGTCCACACTGTTTAAAAGGAGGCTGTAACTGGAGCTAATTCATCTTGAGAAAGCCCTGTAAGAGGGAGAAACGCGTTGATGATAGTTACAGCTGCCTTACACTTCACATCTTGTCTAAAAGGACTGTATTTCTTTTTTTGGAGTGAAGGATTCTTCAGCTACCCACGGACAAAACGAGGACTACACTGTGAAGGGCCAGGCGCTTAAATTGAAGCCGGTCTCAAGTCATACACTAATGGTCCTTTTATTATTGGATCTACAGAGGAAATCTGGTCATTTTGTGACCCTGCGTGCGATCCTGCACTAAGAGCGGAGTTCACCATCTTTATTATAGCGGCCGCTATAGTTCACCTTCAAGCTATCCTGACCAATAGGATTGCCCATACAGAGACGACGCCTCCCGATTTGTGACGTCACGGGACACGTACACGCCTCACGGAGGTGCCTCTTGATACACGGACGGTACACCTAAAGGTAAAACGGGTCTACACTAACCTGGCTCTGGCTCTCCTTTGAAACATCTGAGGACTTTAGATTTGATGCTGACTTCTCCCTCATAATACTGAGATAAGGTGTATATTGGCAACAACAGTTTTTATTGTGTGTTTTTTATACATCGGAGACGTCCGATTCTTAAATGATCTATGTTTTTTCCCTTTTTTAGGACATAGATCAATGTGATTGTTTGTTTTAAATTATAACAAGTAAACTGATCCTATTTATTTCTATTTTGTCTGTATAGCAATTATTTTTAAACTGTTTAGCACCTTTAGCTTTTTTAGCGCTTCTCCTCATTTTCATTCTTTCACTTATCTTTTTTCCCTAATTTGAGGGACTTTAGGGTTGGAGTAGCCTGGTGCCTCTTGCGCACACTTTAACACACTTGCACACACCAGTTCAGTACTATCCAGTACTTTCTCTTAAAACATTTATGAGTGCTTTTTGATGTGTGCTATGGTCATTGTCCTGCTGTAAGACCCATGACCTCTGACGGAGACCCAACTTTCTGACACTGGGCCCTACATTGCACCACAGAATTCTTTGTTAGTCTTCAGATTTCATTATGCCATGCACACAGTCAATACATCCAGTGCCTGAAGCAGCAAAGCAACCCAAAAAATCAGCAAACCTCCACCATGTTTGACTGTAGGGACTGTATTATTTCCTTTAAAAGCCTCATTTCTTTTTCTGAAAACAGTAGACTGATTGGCTTTACCAAAAAACTGTTATTTTGTTTCTTCTGTCCAAAGCACATTCTCCCAAAATAATTTTGGCTTCCTCAAGTAAGTTTTGGCAAACTCCAATCTGGCTTTTTTATGTTTCTGTGTCAGCAGTGGGGTCCTCCTGGGTCTCCTACCATAGCATCCCTTTTCATACAGATGGCGACGTATAGTGTGAGGTGACACATTTGTACCCTATGCCTGAAGGTCAGCTTGAATTTGTCTGGAAAATGATTGAGGTTTTTTATCCACCATTTGAACAATCCTTTGCTGCAATCTTTGATCATTTTTTCTCTTTCGTCCACATCCAGGGAGATTAGCTACAGTGCCATGGGCTGTAAACATCTTGACAATGTTGTGCACAGAAGACACAGGAACATTAAGAACTCTGGAGATGGACTTGGAACCTTGAGATTGTGCATGCTTTTCAAAAATGTTTTTTCTCAAATCCTCAGACAATTCTTTGATGCTCCTTCTTTTCTCCTTGCTCAGTATGAAACACAGAGACACACAACAGAAAGGTTGAGTAAAATTTTAACCATTTTATCTGTCAGTGATTTCTATATTGTCATGACCTGTTAATTGATACAGGTGAATTTAATTACAAATTACAGACGCATCACAAACTTGGAATACAATTATTTCTTACAATTTTGCGAAGGTGCCATTTTTTCCAGTCCATTTTTGGAGTTTTGCGTGGAATGTGTAAGATTTGGCTTTTTTTCTCCACTTTTTTGTGTCATACCAATACAAACGAAAGAAATAAACATGAGAATGCCTAAACATTTGTAATTGCAACAATTTTCTGGGCGAAGTGGGGCATTATCTGACAGAAATGCAGGGGGGACAATATTTTTGGCAATGACTGTTCAAAATGGATTAGGCACTCCAAAAGGTATATCTGCCAAGTCCTATTGTATTTAAATATAAAATTCATGAAGACTCAGCTATCATAATCAAACAATCTTTTTGTGTATCCCTATGCCTCCTCCTTCCTGGAGTGGATATTCGATACTGCCATGGGTAAATGAGGTTTAGCGCTTCATAGATGATACATTTTTTTGTTCGGAGAGAAATCTTGTGGAAGGATTACATAAGATCAAAAGCCCGATTAGATTTGTGGCAATGTGGAATACACAGAAAATAGATTTTCTGGATGTTGAGGAGAGGGGGATAGGTTTGGAACAAGGATGTACAGCAAACCAACTGATAGAAACACTATGGTGAGATATGAAAGTTTTCACCCTAGATATTTGTTAAGGTCAATGCCAAAAGCACAGATGATGAGGTCAATGAGATTAACATCAGATTCAGGGAACTGGAAGGAGGCTGTGGAGGAAATGGACAAGAGGTTCTTGCAGAGAGGATACTCAAAGCAAATGGTAGAGAAAAGTGAGCATCAGGTGAAAACTGGGGGTAATGAGATTCAAAGCCCAGTGAAAGAGGCAAATAATAGATTGTACTTTGTGATAGACTACACAACAGGCACATGGAAGTTGAGAAAAGCTTTACTGGATAATTTGAAGATTTTACAGGTAGATGAAAGGATGGGGCCACTTGTAAAAGATATACCCATATTCTCCTATAGAAAGGGGCACAGTCTAAGAGACATGCCACATATGTTGTTTATGTAATTAAATGCCAGTGTGGAGAAATGTATGTTGGAAAAATGGAGTAAATGCTGAAAGAACAGATGACAGTACACAGATCCAGCATTAGGCAGGCATTGGATTCAGGCATGGCAAATCAGCCTATGGCACAGCATTTTTTAGATCATAAACACCCAGTTTCTAGTTCGAGATGTAGCCCTATTGACCACATTGTCCCTAACATGCTTTTTATAGTATAACATGTCCAGGAACAAACAATATTTCTGGTGAAGAGATTTTTGTTACATGTATGTGTAAATATTTGAAAGATGTAAGCATGTGATTGTCCTAATTGATCAATACCTGGATATTCTGTTCCTTCCAAAAGAGCTGAGAAAAATATCATGGAGTAGGTAAAAGGTTTACCATTATCTTGCTGTCCTGTAGATGGTGATAAGACTCCAGGTAAGAGGAAAGTTACATTGTATGGGAGAGACACAGCAGGTATTGGCACCTGACAATCAGTGGTGTGTATATAATGGGAAGGTGTAAGTGAAACAGTTACCATGAGAAAGGCCCAGGTGTGGGCTGTAATGTCAGATGTAACTCATTACAATAAAGATTAGTTTGATTATGATAGCTGAGTCTTCATGAATTGAATATATATATATATATATATATATATATATATATATATATATATACATGATTATGCATAGATATATAAAGAGATTTATAGGAATCTCAATTTATAAACACATAGTACATATTCTGCTATGTGCAGAACTTTGGAATGTAAAATAATTACAGTAAATACACAGTATAGCACTATTAAATATGAATATTGCATAAATATGCTTTAAAATGTTTTTATCTACTTAACAGAAAAGGGCTCCAATGCATATATATATATATATATATATATATATATATATATATATATATATACACACACACAGAGGAAGTCTAACACTCACTTGCAAGCTCTCAGCTAAGATTAAAAGCAAAAATGGAAGAGTTAGTTACCGCATCTGGCCAAATAGGACAAGCCCAGGTACCACGTCAAGGTTTCTCACAAAACCTGGGTCCCTAATACAGCCAAAAAATGCAAGCTCTCAATCAAACAAGCTGGGAACAAGTCAAGGGTGCCCAGATTTATATAATCACACTAGACATATAGAAAACACGGAGGGGACTGTACTCTCAGACTGGACTGGGTACACATCCTATTACCCTGCAACATGCACATCCCTGGGTGTTCAATAGCACTCACAGGAAGCTGCACCATCCCCAGAGTCCCAGGCAGTTAACCCCAGACAGGTCTCTGTGCAAGGCCCATAGGGAAAATTACAAAACAAATTAACAAAGCACAAAGAGGAAGTCTAACACTCACTTGCAAAAATGGAAGTTAGTTACCATATCTGGCCAAATAGGACAAGATCAGGTACCACGTCAATGCCTTTCCCAAAACCTGGGTCCCTATTATTGCTTTAATTTATAATGTGTGCATAGCTACAGAATTTGGGGGTGCATATATATATATATATATATATATATATATATATATCTCAATCATAAAAACAATGATGTTTTACCTAGTCCAGAGATTTAGATTATATCTGAATAAATGACAACATTAAAGATTATTTCTTACTCTTCAATTCAATGTTTTATACTATTTAAATTGAAACAGAATTAAATAAAAACTTTTAAAAAATAGTAGAATATACCTAATCTAATGTTTTTAATTGAAAAACTAAACAAACAAATACATACATAAAGTAACACATATTAAATACCAGGTTCCAGGCAGTTTTTCAAGTTGTAGAAAGTTTATATATTTCAGTTCTACTTCATATTCTTAGATTTAACAAAACAATTCCCTGTTGGGATGGATTTTGTACAGTCTACTGCTATAAAGCCAAAATGTGCTGGAAAATTATGTTAAAATTCTGTTGTTTTGTCCAGATAGTATTAGTGCAGATACAGAATGATCTGTTTTCTTTATAGAGAATAATAATGAGACCTCACTTTACCTTTTATCTGGCATTTTTTCCTGATATAATCAAAATAGTCAAAAAGTAAAATATATGTATTTAGGTTTCTCAAAAGGTTTTCCACATATCCAGCTCGTGTTATTAGAGGATCCTGTGATATCCCTCTACAAATCCTCTCATGTTTATAACAGTTTACCAAACCTTTGTTGTTAAGAATCATGCAAGGTATGGATAAAAATAAATTTATGCCTGAACTGTATGAATTTTAGTTTTCATATGCAGCTCTAAAAATCCTCTACTGCAGTATTCAAATCATAACTATATATATATATATACTATATATATATATATATATATATAATGTATGTGCGTGTGTGTGTGCGAGAGTGTGTAAAAAGTTATTACATTTAAAAACATTTTACAGGTAGCCTTCAGTTTACGCCTGGGTTAGGTTCCAGGAGGAATGGTTGTAAATCTAAACCGTTGTAAATTGAAACCCAGTTTATAATGTAAGTCAAAGGGAAGTGAGGGAGTTAGGTTCCAGGCCCCTCTCAAAATTGACATAAGTAACACCTAATACATTATTTTTAAAGCTTTAAAATGAAGACTTTAAATGCTAAACAGCATTATAAACCTAATTAAATAATGACACAACAGACTGTATCATCAAACTAAGTTTAATTAACAAAAATATTTTTTTACTTGCATTTTTCTGCAAACAGTTTTCTGCATTGTTAGCATGTTAGATACTATTGTGTATTAAATTAAAACAAAGAAAAGTGGAGAGAATATATATATATATATATATATATATATATATTTATACAGACACACATACACCTATATGAGCTTGTTGGACATCTCATTAAAAATCAGGGGTATTAATATTGAGTTGAAGTCTATTAACATACATGGTATTCATTTATCAAAGCTCCCCCATACCTATTGTAGACACTGTATACACTAGACTGAGTACACATTTACATATATATATATATATATAGGTACATATACATATGTATATGTGTTGCGTACTAGATATTCTTAACAGCTAACGGGATCTATTATTATTTGTTTCTTTGTTTGTAAGTCACACTCATATTGTCATGATTGTCACCAACAGTGCTAGCTTCTTGAAAGCCAGGTTTTAAAAGGAGATCGTACAATCACAACTTTCACAGGAAACTAATGCATCCATTTTCACCACTGCTAAACCATGTAAATGGATAGTTCATGTTGTCAGGATGGGCAGACTGTACTTTTTCTGATGCTGTATTGTAACTTCAGCTTTTTGCACGCATTGGGTTACCATATGAGTGAAAACGTTTTAATTTCAACTTGTAATATGCACGGTATCCGACGCATGCAAAAAGCCTAAGTTGAGCGTAGTTAGTGCACGAGCGGGAGCAATAATTAGCACTCCACTAGTAATCTAGCCCAAAGTGTGAACAAAGTTATTTTTGAGATATACAATCTATAATTTGTTCCACTGCTTTTTGTTTCATGGTTTAGATATAACGTACTGTCATGTTCTGTCTCAGGATATCATGTGAGAGCCTCATTGTCTGGAACAGTTGCTTTAAAGGAAGATTAGTAGAAGCCATACTGATTGAAAATGAAAACAAATTTATTTAAACAACAAAATACTTTGTTTAAGCAAATACTTGCAGAATATTTAAATATGCTACTCAGGTATGTTAAGACCACATACAGCAGGAGTGAAAATAAAGAAAACTAGTAAGCAGAGATGCAGATTCAAAAAGGAAAGTCTTTCTCTTGGTAATAACTGAAATGTAAGATTTGCACAAGGCAGAAAACAACTTGTAAACAGGTAACAGGTTTAAAGGTAAAGTCTCTCTCCTTGTAATTGCTGAGTGCAGGAATTGCACAATGCAGGAAACAACTTGCAAACTGGTAACAGGTTTAAAGGTAAAGTCTCTCTCCTTGTAATTGCTGAGTGCAGGAATTGCACAATGCAGGAAACAACTTGCAAACTGGTACCAGGTTTAAAGGTAAGGTCTCTCTCCTTGTAATTGCTGAGTGCAGGAAATGCTCAAGGCAGGAAACAAACTTGAAGATTGGTAACAGGTTTAAAGGTAAAGGCTTTCTCCTGGTAATACCTTGTAAACAGGTGTAAAGGAAATCTTTCTCCTGGCAATGGCCAAGTGCAGGAATTGCATAAAGCAGGAAACAAACTTGTAGATTGGTAACAGGTTTAAAGGTAAAGGCTTTCTCCTGGTAATACCTTGTAAACAGGTGCAAAGGAAATCTTTCTCCTGGCAATGGCCAAGTGCAGGAATTGCATAAAGCAGGAAACAAACTTGTAGATTGGTAACAGGTTTAAAGGTAAAGGCTTTCTCCTGGTAATACCTTGTAAACAGGTGCAAAGGAAATCTTTCTCCTGGCAATGGCCAAGTGCAGGAATTGCATAAAGCAGGAAACAAACTTGTAGATTGGTAACAGGTTTAAAGGTAAAGGCTTTCTCCTGGTAATACCTTATAAACAGGTGCAAAGGAAATCTTTCTCTAATGAAATACAGGAAACAGGTTCTGACTTGACAAAACAGATCCAATGTGAAGACACTAATGCAGACTAAAAGCCATCCTTAAATAGGGAGGTTTTACACAGGGTTGGTTCTGATTAATTCCAGAATTGAGAACACCTGTGTGTTGCACAGGTGTAATAACAAGTAAGGCAAATAGTTATTTATCAGATCTTTTAAGATCCATGCTATTGCTAGAACTGGCTGTGGCTCAACATGTAAGCAAACAGAAATAGCAATCACAGGGCCACAGGTTCAAATCCCCATACAGCCCTTCTTAGCAGAATGCCTCCCAGACCTTTTCTTTTTCTTTTTAGTCTGGAGGCTTGGTTCATGACACGTACAATTTAAAACAACTTTCCAAATGACTTCTATCATTATTTGTTTCATTCTCTTGGTGTCCTTTATTGAAGTACATCGCTGCTCCTGAGCCTACCTATACTGTGTATATAATATAATATATATATATATATATATATATATATTAAAGAAAGCACTCTCAGGACTTCTTAGTAGTGGGTAAACCAAAAGGCAACTTAACTCTTTACTGATGTTTTGGGGTTCACACAGACCCCTTCCTCAGAAGGCAGGTGTCTCAGGAGGCTGGATTTACTACAAGAGGGATTATATATATATATATTGTGACAGAACCCAAGGCATAGTAATGGAAGGTGTCTATATTCCCTCAAAAGTGCCCGCATTCTTCACCATATGTGACCTGGGATCTTAGAAACACACAGTCCTCAAAGCTGGAAACACCACACAAGGTTGTAGCTTTATAAAATACAGTCTGTTTATTATCAGGTCTGGCAAAAAACAGGCAAAATAAACATAAACAAAACAAAAGAGGCTTGCTCCACTGAGCACTTACTAACAAGTACAACTGTCTGCACTAAGTAGCTTTTCAAAAAAGTAATATTGCACAGACCTTTCAAACTTTGTTCTTTAGAGATAAATCCTCTCAGTCTCTCAGGAGAGTGTTTGCAGTTTTCCTTTACTGCTGGCAAATCTACCTCTAAAACCCTTACTGGGGATTTTATTAGCACCTGCTGTCAATTACCACATGCAGGTGAGTAGCTAGCTGAGTCAGACAGAATTCCTGGACTGGACTTTTTGACATAATGTGCTACCTGCAAACTGCGGGGTGGAGCACTGCAGCACTTTTTAGGGAATATAGACACCTTCCATTACTATGCCTTGGGTTCTGTCACAATATATATATATATATATATATATATATATATATATATGTATATATATAGTCCAGAAGGATGCAGGTGCGCACAGACCAACTCAGACCAACTCCGGTAGATAAAAAATTTCCAAAACTTTATTGTCCAACTTTAAAATCAAGCCATCGATCCTCCGGTCAAGTGAAAACAAAGTGTATCGGTTCAGGTGTGTGAACAGGAGCTCCTCGCATACGCGTTTCGTGCGGCTGCGCACTTGATCACTGCATGTTGGAGCTCCCGTTCATACATCCTTAAATACCTATTAAAGCTAGTTAACACACCTGAATTTAATTGAGCACCTTATATAGAAAACAGACTTAAAATAGTACACACATATATACAATAGAAATCATGACATATCATCGCTGTACATATTCTCTGCTAATTACTACATACTTCATTCAAGAATTTTTGGAATACCTTCAACATGTGAATTTAACCTACAAATCTAAGTTAAAACTGTCTATTTTAAAAACCCTGTACAATATAAATAAAGAACACAAAAGTGACGATAATTACAGTAATATTGTTGATCCACTGACTCATATCATTGTATCTTATATGTATACATTAGTTACAATATCTATACCTTAACCATGTCAAAATTGTCATAATACTAATAATAATAGCCAACAGGTAAATTAGATCAAATTTCTATTATTAGTTATATAGACCTTTATGTAGAGAGAATATACCTAAGACAAAATTGAATATCTATATTTCAGAGCAACACTTGGTTGTCACAAGGACATACCTATTAATGATACCTGGTTGTAGTGATTTTCGTTGCTCTCTATTTGTTTAAATGCAGGGTTATCAATCGGAAAATAAAGTGGTACAACGAATTATAAGTATTGTTGTATGCATAATGTAATGCAATACCTACTAATTGTTTAAAGAAATCCTATAAAGATAAATAGTGGTGACCGCTGTACATTTAATATAAATACACGCTAAGTGTACCATGTGGAAATGAATATTAAGTAAATAAATCAAGGTCCCTCCTCATATTTAAGCCATTTGGCAAACTAGTCTGTAGGGAAAAGATCCAAAAGACTTCTCTTTTATTGAGGACAGCTTCTCTGTCACCCCTTCTCTTGCTCAGAGGAACAAAGTCTATACCCTGAACTGATAAGGCATTAATATCTGCATTATGCTTAGTCTTAAAATGCCTCGCTACTGGGGTGTCAGAGAAGTCATCCTCAATGGATCTAATATGCTCTTTGAATCACTCTTTGAGCGGTCTAATCGTTTTGCCTGTGTACTGCATCTTACAAGTTTTGCATGTCAATAAATATATGACATGCGTCGTAGAGCAATTAATAAAGAAATTGATGTTATGTTCTTTATTTGTCACAGATGAAATACATTTGTCCCCCTCTGATACATGTCCACAGGTTTTACATATGGGCCGGCGGCACCTATAAAAGCCCTTCCTTTTTGCAACCAATAACGATTAGCCTGTGGCTTAAGATCCAAGAGGACAAATAAGTCCCCAATGTTTTGCCATTTTTAGGAATGAAATCACACCCTTCCTCTATTACTCTTTTCAATGTTGGATCTGTATACAATATGGGAAGAGACTCTCTTATTACACTGCATACATTATTGAAATCTTGGCTGTAAGCTGTTATAAATTTAGGCTTTTGTTTGTCCTTTGCGGGCAATTTCTTTTTGTATGTTAATAATTTGTCTCTATCGATTGTATCCACATATTTTTTAGCTTTTACTAAGATGTTATCAGTATAGCGTCTCTCCTTAAGTCTGAGCATTGCCTCATTAGCTAATTTCTCATAGTCACTTTCCTCAGTACAATTCCTTTTAATACAAATTAGTTCTCCTTTTGGTATATTCCTAGTGACATGTCTAGGATGACACAAGTTGAATTTTAGTACAGTGTTACCAGCTGTGGGTTTCCTAAAAACCTTAGTGTTGATCTCTGCCCCTTTAACAAAAATGTCAAGATCTAAATAGTGAATTCTTTCATGGTTCTGTTGATGTGTAAAACATTTGTTCTGATTTAGATAATGGCAAAAATGATCAATTTCTGTTTCGGTACCATCAAAAATAAAAAACAGATTATCAATATAATGAAAATACTATACGATCTGATTTCTAAAAGGAAAATCTATCTCCAAAGATGTGGGACCGCTCCCACCATCCCATAAAGAGATTGGCATAGGAGGGGGCAAATTTTGCCCCCATCACAGTCCCAGGTCTGCGATGTACCACAGCATCACCACAAAAACCATTCTTGTCGTCATATTCATGTTGTTTCTGCCTGTCACCTTGCTCAAAATAGTGTTTCTGAAGTGTTAATTTGCAAAGAAATCTGTTTGTATCTAAGATTGTTTCAAAAAGATTAAAGTGACAGGCAGGAATAAAGTTAAGACCCTTGGATAAAACAGTAACATCAGTCTCAGATAACATTTCATCAGATAAATTAATTACATCATGTTTCAAGCATATTTTTTCTGAGTCATTTGTGACCGTGTCACGTAGGTCTTTGGGAACCCTCCCCTCTGTCTCTGTTCCTTGGGTAGGTGCGATTTTATTGTTCCTAGATGCTGCTCGCCTTCCTCTATGGCTTTTTTTCTTTTTTCTTTCAGTGCAAAAGTCTGACCCTCCTCGTTTTTTGACTGGGTATCTGATGTTCCAGCATTAGATATTACCTCATAAGATTGTAATACAGAGGGAATATCAGGATCTTCACTATTTTCTCCTTCAGAGGACTCTATTTCATATTCCGTGTCTGAAAATGTAACAGACTTGCCCTTTTTGTTAAATTGTGTTTTTTTATTATTTCTGTTATAGTGCCTATAGTTTCTTTGTCTGGAGTAGTCATCTTGATTCCACTTGTAAACTCTATTAGACTCAAAGTCTTTTTTTGTCTCTAAGCATCTTTTTTGATTTATATTCCCATAGCTCTTGTTTGAAAGTAAGCATGCATTGTTGAAACTTCTTATCATATTTACTGAAGTCCTTATCTTTTTGAAATTCTTTAAGTTTTTGCTGTGTCTCTTTCATCTCTAGTAAAATTTTACCATGCTGTTCTTTTTTGTAGGAGATTAAGAGCTCTATAAGGGCAAAATAACAAGCATCAAGTATCGCATTCCATTTATTTATAAATGCTTCATCATGTACTACAAATGAAGGGAATTTTCTAACCCTCAAACCTCTTGGAATGTGCTTCTCCTGCTTGTAAATTGAAAAAGATTTAATGTCTAAGTCTAGCTTGATATCTCTCTTCCTTAGAGTATCAATTTCAAAAAAGAGATTGTCCAGTGTATACACTATTGTCTCATATATATATATATATATATATATATATATATATATATACACACACACACAGGGCCAGATTACAAGGAGAGCGCAAAATATCGTTTTAGCTAAAGCAATATTTGCGCTCCACTTTATGTGCGCTGATATTACAAGTTTACAGCAATGCGAACGCAAGTTTGCGTTTGCATTGCTGAGAAGCATTGCGCTCATGAGAGTGCATTTCCATAGGTTCCTATGGGAGCCTCACTCTGATGCCATCACAGACAGCATCAGGACCTCATGCAGCCAAGAGGTAAGTAGTAGGTACTGTATTTGTATATAATAATACATATATATTTATGCTTTAATATGTGTATATAAACATATGAACACATAAATATATATGTATATAAGCATATACATATTAATTTACTGGGAACACACAGTTCCCATAGGCTGCAATGTAAAGGTACTTTTCAGTACACATTATTCCCACCAACTTTAAAGCCCTAAAACTGATAGTGCAGTTTTTTATTTAAAAAAAATCATATACACAAAAACAAAGTGTAGGGCCACTACATACAAGAATTCAACAGCCTATTTGTAATACTATTATTCCACACAATCTGGGAATACGAGCAGTACAAAAATCATTACTCCGAACACCTTACATTGGCCCCCCATAGATTTTCTGTTCAAGATTGTAAGATGTTGACTACAGATGAATTACTTCAAGTTCAAAACAAACTACTACCTCCAGACTTTGGGAACAGTGATGGGGTCTATTATGGCCCCATCATACGCCAACATCTTCATGGAGGAGTACAAGTTGAGATTGTGAAGATCATGTATAAAATATACAAGATGTCAGTTGCTGCAGTTAAAATAAAAAGTCTCTTTATTTAGAAATAATTAAAATACAGAGGGAACATACCCTACTAGAGAAAGAAAATAGACTAACATGTTTCGGCTTGCGCCGTACTCATAGTCCTAAAACATCATACAAACACTCTAGCTTAAGAACCCTGTACTAGGGTTTGATTGGTAGAAATCTTAATTATCAATTAGGGTTTTAAAGGTGCAGTACATAATACTCTTTTTTTTAGCAATGGGATAGATCCTGGTTTCTCAACAGCCGGGCCGTGGCCCAGTACCGGGCCGTGATAGCCCTGCTGGTGGGCCCTGACCTGTCATGCCCCCACTGCACACTCTTACCCCACTGCACACAAAGGGAAGACTGAGACCAATCAAGGCCCCAGGAAAACTGTCTCACACTGGCCCAAATGTAATCAAATTCATGCAAATTAACATGGTAGCCTCCCTGCCCTAATCCCAACAGGCCCATCAACCTCCAGAGCCAGGACCCCCAACATTAAGGGCCAAAGAAAGGGCCCCCAAACTATTTACCGGGCCTTGAGGTCATTTTGGTTGAGAACCACTGGGATAGATTATATATACACATCAATTCATACAATTTAAAGTATACACTTGTACAGTACCCTAAGTTCACACATATCTAACATTTTCTTTGTACCTCAATCTCATATTTCTTTTGTTAGAGATGGATTAAGCTGAAAATGAAATTTTACATTTTAAATTTCAAACTTTAAATTTTACATTTTAAAATTTTAAATGGGAAAAAGTGGAGTTGAGTAAGATATACAGAACAATAAGTGCACTAAGTACACAGATATGTGGTGGGCTTAAGAGAGGAAAGGCTAATCTTTCATATAAATTTCATATCAAATTTCATACAACTTTTCATATAGATTTCATCTCTAAAGGGGCTGCAATGCTTTACTTAATTCTTGTAGTAAAAACCATACAAACTTAATAGTAGATTAAACCTTGTAATGGATTAAGTAAGCAAATAAAGGACAAATGAATGTAACATATAACGTATACCTTATATGTTTTTGTGTAACTCTAAGTATGTTATCTCCATAACCAAGGTTAGGAAAAAATATATTTTTATATATATACTAGTCATCTACACACATAAGTGCTATTGACCAATATATTATTGAGAACATGCATGAGACAATTATTTATTGATATCTGTGTTTCAAAGGCCTTTGAAAACTTTAAAACTTTAAAAAGCCTTCAAGGGGACCTGGAGGAGGGGGGATGACGAAATCAATTCCAATGATTGATAAAGTCATACTCAGAGTTCAGACCAAAAGTAACCTTGGTCTGAAGTCTGAATATCCAGTACATCTCCTGTCTGGATAGAATTTGGAATTTATCTCCACCCCTCCCTCGGGCCTGAACTTTCTCAATTATCATCCATCTGAGGCTTGCACAATCTTTATTGTGTGTATTAACAAAATGATTAACTACGGGGGTGGTGCTCTTACCTACTCTAATGGTTGATAAATGCTCACGTATCCGTGAGCGTACCTCTCTTGTTGTTAAACCTATGTATTGGAGGTTACAAACTGTGCACCACAAAAGATAGATGCAATAGGTGGATCTACAATTTACACAGGCTGCTACTTCAAAACTTTCCCCTGTGATACAGGATTGAAATGTTGAGCCTATGTGGACATGTTCACATGCTTTGCATTGAGTGTTCCCACATCTATATGTGCCCTTATGTCTATGCCAGGAGGATTGTATAGCTGGAGCCGGTTTTTTAAGCTGTGAGGGAGACAGGATGCTACCCACAGATTTATTCCATCGATACGAAAATCTGCAGCCTTTTCTTACTGAATCAGCTAGGCAATCATCAGCTGCCAGTAGTTTGAAATGTCCCCAGATTATATTGCAAATAGTGTGGTATTGTTCAGAATAATCTGTAACAAATGTCAATTTGCGTTCTTGGTGACCACTAGGTTTTATGCAGTCCACCAAAAGGGAATCTCTTGTTAGTTTGTCTACTTCGTTTCTAGCTTTCTTAAGCACCTTGGTACTATATCCCCTTTCTTTCAATCTATCCTGTAATGCTTCTGCATGGCGTTCATAGTCATTAATTTTTGTACAGTTCCTTTTAAGATGAATAAATTGTCCCTTAGCCACGGAATATGGAACTTGACGAGGATGGCAACTTTGGGCATGTAATATACTGTTCCCTGAAATGGGCTTCCTGTATACTTCTGATGTAATGTCGCCTGATTGCCATCCCCTAAGCTCCACATCCAAAAAGTGAATATTCTGTTTGTTTGTTTCATGTGTGAAACGCAGATTGAAATCATTCTGACCCAGATATTTAACAAATTCATCTACTGGGTATCTCTCACTGTCCCAAACAAACAGCAAATCGTCTATGAAACGATGGTACATCCTAATGGCAGGACGGAAGGTGTTACTATCCGCATAAATGTGGGACCGCTCCCACCAACCCATATATAGGTTGGCATAAGTGGGGGCGAACTTAGCGCCCATAGCGGTCCCACATTTCTGCAGATAGTAATCACCCTCAAATTGGAAATAATTGTGTGAAAGGAGAAATTCAGTGACCTCCAACACAAAGGCTCTAAAAGGCTCACTGTAAGTTGTCTCATTGATCAAAAAGTATTCAATAGCCTTTAATCCTAAATGATGGGGAATTGAAGAGTACAATGCTGTGACATCCACTGTGAGCCTCATAGAATTCTGTGTCCATCTGATTTGATCAATAAGATTCAGAACGTGTTTTGTGTCCCTGATATAGCTAGGGAGGGCTATGACCAAAGGTTGTAGCAAGTCATCCAACCACTCTGAAAGATGCTCTAGCATAGATCCTATTCCACTCACTATCGGTCTTCCCTGCACGTTATCAATTGTTTTGTGCACCTTAGGAAGGTGGTGGAAAATTGGAATAACCGGGTGTTTGACATACAAATATTGACAGGTGTCATTGTCAATAAAAACCTCTTCCACAGCACCATCCAAAAGGTGCATAAGTAGTCTCTGAAACACGTTCGTCGGGTCTCCCCTGCTCTGGATGGGGTAGAAAGTAGAGGGATTTTTGTATTTCTTATGCGATGTAGTTTGTGTATTAGTAATATCAGTTCTTGTCTCGTGTTCCAACCCCCTCAGAGCTATGAGGTCACATGTATCTTGAAATTGAAACCCTTGGTAAATATTAGAGTTCACTTGCCCCTGTGATTGTTCTATAGGAATTTCTGATTCATTATTTTTGAAGTGTTTACAGAGTGTTAGGTTGCGCACAAATTTGTTAAGATCCAACATTGTATTAAACAAATTAAAACTTATAGTGGGCACAAAGCCCAGGCCCAAACCCTCTGTACTCTTCTTTTGTCAAGGTATGACGCTGAATCTGCATGGTGTGGACGGACGGGGGTCCGGAACAGCGCACAGCAAGCCAGCAAGACCTAGGACGATCCAGGTCAGAGGTACCGGGGCACAGAAGGGAGCGGAGGTATATGTATTCATATATATATGTATCTGCATGAACAATAGACATTCGTCTGCTGACCGGGACTTTTTCATATCTGCCTAAATCCTTTTGATTATCTTCATAAAGATTACTAGCCATATATTGACATTTGGGAACAAGTCATATAGGGTTATCTGAATAGCGCAAAATATACATATAAAAAGTTGAAATATTGACAGAGGCGCTTGTTTAACTTGATAACACTTATTGTCTATAGAGAGAGGGGAGCAGAGCATACTATGCTTGTTATCACTGCCACTATTTGAAGTAAAAAGTAAAAAGGAATTATAGCTCAAAGCTTGTTCGGACACTACTACATGGCAGTTACTTTGCTTTGTTGCAATAAACCATTTCCTTTTTTCAAGATCATGTATAAACCACAGGTATCTATGTATCAGTGATACATAGATAACCTGTTCTTCATATGGAATAGACCTGCCCAAGAACTGGAAAGTTGGTTTGAGGAATTAAATGCACTTCAATGTCCAGTTAAATTCAAACTTAAATATCATGAAGACCAAATTGAATTCCTGGATCTAATGATTTATAAAGATGCTAATAAGTTATTATTCTAAGTCTATTCTTTTTGCTAAAAGTGCACACCCTAGAAGCCTGATAAAATCCATTCTGAAAGCTCAACTACTGAGAACCTTACGCAACAAAACTGATCCCAACAAGAAATAAAAACCCAGGTGGAAGACATGGGTAGGCGCTTAATTCAAAGAGGACATTCCAGTAAAGATATCGCTAAATTGTGCAAAGATATTCAGAATCTAACACAAACAGATTTGCTATCAGCAAAGATGACAAAGAAAAAGGATGCTGATGAAAATGCAAATGTCAAGAGAATACTTTTCACTACTGAATACTCTCCAGACAAAAGAAACATCAATGATGACCTCAAACGCCATTGGACTTTCGTGAATACTAAACCGACACTACCTTTAAAGATTATGGACCACCCATGATTGCATTTAAGAAAGGCAGATCACTCAGGAACCAGTTAATGCTGACAGACCCAGATCATTGTTACCAACAGAAAAATTGGTTAGGAAACAAGAAGAAGGGGTGTTTCAAGTGCTTGGGATGCATAACGTGCAATTCCATGATCCAAGGGACCCAATTCCAGTATCCACACACGAACCGAAGATTTGACATCAAATTCTTTCTTACATGTACCACTACCCATGTCATATATCTGTTAAACTGTACATGTGGACAATTTTACATTGGAAAGACTAACGATAATATTCGCACTCGGATGGCCAATCACAGACACTCAATTCTAGAAGCCATTGAAAAGCAGAAAAGTGAATTACTTGTGGCTAGGTACTTCATCAGACACAAACACACAGTGAGTGATCTAAGATTCATTCTCATAGATCAAGCACCGCCCCTAAAGAGAGGAGAGGACAGAAACCAACATCTCCTACAAATTGAATCGAAATGGATATTTAGATTAAGAACTTTATACCCAAATGGATTGAACCATCAAATTGATTGGCAATGCTTTTATAATATTCATCTCTCTGTACTGAATCTGATTGCAGAATGTCTATTTGTATAGTGTCTATCTGCACAATCCTTTTTCTACATTGACTTCTATGGGGGAATATGTGAACGTGCACGTGATATTCTAACTTTAGATTTTCCTGCATTGGGTTTACTTTCAACTTGTAATATAAGTGCAACTCGACGAGTGCAAAAATATTTCTTCTAGCACAGTTAACACTCCACTAGTACTCTGACCCATAGGTGTGCACAGTAAATGTAGGGGGGTTAGGATTAAGCCGCATGTTTTTGTTAGCTGCAAATAAAAACACTACTAAAACTTGCTAAAGGAACATCTAGCTACCCATGAGAATTCAATTACAATAATTTTTACAGCTTTATTATGATTTTGCCCTTTGTGTGCTATTAAAAGATGAACCATTTTAATTCACGTCCTTGTTCTAAGGAGTATCATATAATGATTGTTCCAGTCTAAATTGCTATGGATTTTTTTTTTAATAAATTGCCTTTTGATTACATTCATTTTATATGACAAAACAGGCAATATTAGTACTTGGCCAATATTCTGAGTATTTCACATATTCTGCTTAATAATTATAAAAGCCAGTTAAGTAAATTTAATAAAAGCTGCATGAAACGCATGACTCTATTGCAGCTTCTACATTTTTAGATTTAAGAAATATAAATGAGAAAATTACTGCTACTAATATGGTATATCAAAATGATGAAAGAAAAAAAAGGAAGGCTTCAAATAATCAGAATACAGGAGCCTTATGAAAATAGGACATTTTATCAATGATAGAAAATGTATAGAAGAAACTCAGGATTTTGTGTACCTCAGAATCATACAACATAGACAGACTGAAGAAAATAAATGACATCAACAAGACTCATTAAGTAGCCTGATTATGTCTCACTCCCCTTAAACATCAACGGCTAGATTTGGAGTTTTGTCGGTAACGACCCGAAAATCTAACGCCGGCTTTTTTCTGGCCGCACCATAAAAATAACTCTGGTATTGAGAGTCCACATAAAGGCTGAGTTAGGCTCCAAAAAAGGAGCGTAGAGCATATTTAACGCAGCTTCAACTCTCGATACCAGAGTTGCTTACGCAAGCGGCCAGCCTCAAAAACGTGCTCGTGCACGATTCCCCCATAGAAAACAATGGGGCTGTTTGAGCTGAAAAAAAACCTAACACCTGCAAAAAAGCCGCGTTCAGCTCCTAACGCAGCCCCATTGTTTGCTATGCAGAAACACTTCTTACGTCTGCACCTAACACTCTAACATGTACCCCGAGTCTAAACACCCCTAACCTTACACTTATTAACCCCTAATCTGCCGCCCCCGCTATCGCTGACCCCTGCATATTATTATTAACCCCTAATCTGCCGCTCCGTAAACCGCCGCTACTTACATTATCCCTATGTACCCCTAATCTGCTGCCCTAACATCGCCGACCCCTATATTATATTTATTAACCCCTAATCTGCCCCCCACAACATCGCCTCCACCTGCCTACACTTATTAACCCCTAATCTGCTGAGCGGACCTGAGCGCTACTATAATAAAGTTATTAACCCCTAATCCGCCTCACTAACCCTATAATAAATAGTATTAACCCCTAATCTGCCTTCCCTAACATCGCCGACACCTAACTTAAATTATTAACCCCTAATCTGCCGACTGGAGCTCACCGCTATTCTAATAAATGTATTAACCCCTAAAGCTAAGTCTAACCCTAACACTAACACCCCCCTAACTAAATATAATTTACATCTAACGAAATTAATTATCTCTTATTAAATAAATTATTCCTATTTAAAGCTAAATACTTACCTGTAAAATAAATCCTAATATAGCTACAATATAAATTATAATTATATTATAGCTATTTTAGGATTAATATTTATTTGACAGGCAACTTTGTAATTATTTTAACCATGTACAATAACTATTTAATAGTTACCTAGTTAAAATAATTACAAAATTACCTGTAAAATAAATCCTAACCTAAGTTACAATTAAACCTAACACTATACTATCATTAAATTAATTAAATAAAATACCTACAATTACCTACAATTAAAAATAACACTACACTATCAATAAATAAATTAAATACAATCCCTACAAATAACTAAAATGAAATAAACTAACTAAAGTACAAAAGATAAAAAAGAACTAAGTTACAATAAATAAAAAAATATTTACAAACATAAGAAAAATATTACAACAATTTTAAACTAATTACACCTACTCTAAGCCCCCTAATAAAATAACAAAGACCCCCAAAATAAAAAATGCCCTACCCTATTCTAAATAACTAAAGTTCAAAGCTCTTTTACCTTACCAGCCCTGAACAGGGCCCTTTGCGGGGCATGCCCCAAGAAGTTCAGCTCTTTTGCCTGTAAAAAAAAACATACAATACCCCCCCAATATTACAACCCACCACCCACATACCCCTAATCTAACCCAAACCCCCCTTAAATAAACCTAACACTAAGCCCCTGAAGATCATCCTACCTTGTCTTCACCTCACCGGGTATCACCGATCCGTCCTGGCTTCATCCAACCCAAGCGGGGGCTAGACATCCACTGAAGAAGTCCAGAAGAGGGTCCAAAGTCTTCATCCTATCCGGGAAGAAGAGGCGATCCGGACCGGCAACCATCTTGATCCAAGCGGCATCTTCTATCTTCATCCGATGACGACCGGCTCCATCCTGTAGACCTCCACCGCGGACCCATCTTCTTCCGGCGACGTCCAACTGAAGAATGACGGTTCCTTTAAGGGACGTCATCCAAGATGGCGTCCCTCAAATTCTGATTGGCTGATAGGATTCTATCAGCCAATCGGAATTAAGGTAGGAATATTCTGATTGGCTGATGGAATCAGCCAATCAGAAGCAAGTTCATTCCGATTGGCTGATCCAATCAGCCAATCAGATTGAGCTCACATTCTATTGGCTGTTCCGATCAGTGGAGGTCTTCAGGATGGAGCCGGTCGTCATCGGATGAAGATAGAAGATGCCGCTTGGATCAAGATGGTTGCCGGTCCGGATCGCCTCTTCTTCCCGGATAGGATGAAGACTTTGGACCCTCTTCTGGACCTCTTCAGCCACCGGATGATGGATCGCCAGCCCCCGCTTGGGTTGGATGACGATTTTGGAGCCAGGACGGATCGGTGATACCTGATGAGGTGAAGACAAGGTAGGATGATCTTCAGGGGCTTAGTGTTAGGTTTATTTAAGGGGGGTTTGGGTTAGATTAGGGGTATGTGGGTGGTGGGTTGTAATGTTGGGGGGGGGTATTGTATGTTTTTTTTTACAGGCAAATTAGCTGAACTTCTTGGGGCATGCCCCGCAAAGGGCCCTGTTCAGGGCTGGTAAGGTAAAAGAGCTTTGAACTTTAGTAATTTAGAATAGGGTAGGGCATTTTGTTATTTTGGGGGTCTTTGTTATTTTATTAGGGGGCTTAGAGTAGGTGTAATTAGTTTAAAATTGTTGTAATATTTTTCTTATGTTTGTAAATATTTTTTTATTTTTTGTAACTTAGTTCGTTTATTTCATTGTAGTTATTTGTAGATATTGTATTTAATTAATGTATTGATAGTGTAGTGTTAGGTTTAATTGTAGGTAATTATAGGTATTTTATTTAATTAATTTAATGATAGTATAGTGTTAGGTTTAATTGTAACTTAGGTTAGGATTTATTTTACAGGTAATTTTGTAATTATTTTAACTAGGTAGCTATTAAATAGTTCTTAACTATTTAATAGCTATTGTACCTGGTTAAAATAATTACAAAGTTGCCTGTAAAATAAATATTAATCCTAAAATAGCTAGAATGTAATTATAATTTATATTGTAGCTATATTAGGGTTTATTTTACAGGTAAGTATTTAGCTTTAAATAGGAATAATTTATTTAATAAGAGTTAATTAATTTCGTTAGATTTAAATTATATTTAACTTAGGGGGGTGTTAGTGTTAGGGTTAGACTTAGCTTTAGGGGTTAATACATTTATTAGAATAGCGGTGAGCTCCGGTCCGCAGATTAGGGGTTAATAATTGAAGTTAGGTGTCGGCGATGTTAGGGAGGGCAGATTAGGGGTTAATACTATTTATTATAGGGTTAGTGAGGCGGATTAGGGGTTAATAACTTTATTATAGTAGCGGTGCGGTCCGCTCGGCAGATTAGGGGTTAATAAGTGTAGGCAGGTGGAGGCGACGTTGAGGGGGGCAGATTAGGGGTTAATAAATATAATATAGGGGTTGGCGGTGTTAGGGGCAGCAGATTAGGGGTACATAAGGATAACGTAGGTGGCGGCGCTTTTCGGTCGGCAGATTAGGGGTTAATAAGTGTAGGTAGCTGGCGGCGACGTTGTGGGGGGCAGATTAGGGGTTAATAAATATAATATAGGGGTCGGCGGTGTTAGGGGCAGCAGATTAGGGATACATAAGGATAACGTAGTTGGCGGTCGGCAGATTAGGGGTTAAAAAAAATTAATCGAGTTGCGGCGATGTGGGGGGACCTCGGTTGAGGGGTACATAGGTAGTTTATGGGTGTTAGTGTACTTTAGAGTACAGTAGTTAAGAGTTTTATGAACCGGCGTTAGCCCAGAAAGCTCTTAACTACTGACTTTTTTCCTGCGGCTGGAGTTTTGTCGTTAGATGTCTAACGCTCACTTCAGACACGACTCTAAATACCGGAGTTATAAAAATCCCATTGAAAAGATTGGATATGCAATTTACGTAAGGGGATCTGCGGTATGGAAAAGTTGCGGCTGAAAAGTAAGCGTTAGACCCTTTTTTGAGTGACTCCAAATACCGGAGGTAGCCTAAAACCAGCGTTAGGAGCCTCTAACGCTGGTTTTCACGGCTAACGCCAAACTCCAAATCTAGGCCCAAGAGAGTAAAGTAAATATAATAGATCTGGCAAAAGAAAATAGACTTGTTTAATGAGAGAAAAAAGGACAGCGTATAACTATGCGATTACCCCAAACTGCTTCTGCAAAACACAGCATGGAAAGGGCATTAAAGACAGTTTTATCTATATATTTTCTATATCAGCAACTAAGCACAGCACTGAAAAATGTAATACAAAACACATGTTTTAACACTAAACTATTTAATGCCTTCATTTCTTGGCACCAATAGAAGGTGAAAATAACAGAGTTCAAATGAATTCATTTATTTCTTTACACATTCATTCATGAATTTATTCATTCATTCTTAAATTATAAATGGTATTGCATTAGCTTGAACTGATTAATTAAATATAAAATACATTTCTATGCCCCATGTATAAATGCAGTATATATCCACATTCAGTGCAATATATCTACAGGAAAGGAATAGCATTTAGTAAAGTAGTTTCTTCTTGCAACTAATGTAATTTGAATGTTTCATCGTTTACTGACATTCTGCAACCAGAAATGATTGAGCTATGCAATTTATTGGGCCTGATGTTATTCATATAGTGTATGTTACACGTATTTCGCTCATCGTACACAGTTCTTGTCTGACTCATGTGGTGGTTTCCTAAATCATAATGATTAATCTGTTTTCAGCTTGTAATGAAATAGAAGTTATTTACAGACATATGAACATGTACTCTATCGCTTCCTTAAAAATTAATCAAAGTAGAAATTTATTTTCTTGCATTACATTACTATATTTAACTGTAGCTGGAATTGAACTGTTCTAACAGGTTAGCACATATTATTATATCATGGAAATAGTCATTATATTTGTAAAGAAGTACATTAGCTGAATGCATACATAATTCAAACCTTACCAAACAAATAATTATTTTCTCCATGCCAAAGCTTTATAAGTGTATTCATAGACTGAAGTGTTTTTAAATATCATATTATCATATTATAGGTTTGCCTTATTAACACTGCTAAATTTAGTGCTAAATACCTAAATGACAGACTGCTTGTGATTATTACTTAAACTTATCTCCACCTGTTTAATACCAATTAAAAAAAAATAAGAAAATAAGTTCCATGACTTATTGATGATAAAGTGCAGTGAATTACATTTTAAAAGAAGTAAAATAAAATAAATAAGGCAAAGCATAAGAATTTTTTTATCATGGCTGGTGAAGGGATTGAACTGCAAAGAAAAAGGGATATAGTGATGAGGGTTAATTGTAGAGTGGGAGATCATGGCCGGTGCTATGAGACAATTGGTAAGGTTTATTATAGTAAAGATATCTTTTGGGATATCATAATTAGGGTTTGTTGCTGTGAGTGTGCAAGGCTGAGGATTATTTTTGTAAATGCTAAGTTTAGGAGGTCTGTTTTTGAGTAGGCTTCTTAAATATCTTTATTCATGAATAAATGTGTAAGTGATTCTAATAACCGTCATACCAAATTCCAGGCTAGCCGAGAACGGGATACATCAGCATCAGGTGGTGGGTTGGATACCAAATAAACTCACAGAGCAGGAACCAATGTCAGAGTGGCCCAAATTACCACAAACCCTTACTGAGACTAGGAGGGATATTTATCAAGCTGTCAACTGCAAATATGCTGGAATTTGTGGCGAGCCTAATTTGACCCATTTATCAAAGCCTACAGACCAGCAAAAGTTGAAATTTGTGACGTAACATACGATCCACCAGTTTCAATCCGACACAGATCGATGCTTATGTCATTACAGATATTCCGAATACAAATTTGGCACTATCTGACACCTTTTGCAAGTTAACAAATTTCCAACAGGTACGCTCGCCACTATTCCGGCCCAGCATACCTGGTTTTCAATCCGCCACCCTGGAGGCCACGGATGCCATAGGAATCAATAGGAGTCTGAAAGCAGCGAAAGCTTATGTTCGATGCTGCCAGATATCTCATTGATTTCTATGGTAGAAAACAAATTACGTTTACACCTAACACCCTAACATGTTCCCCGAGTCTAAGCAGTAAGCACCTCTAATCTGCCGCCCCCAACATCGCCGCCACCTACATAATGTTATTAACCCCTATCTCGCCACTCCCAGACCCCACTGCAACTAAATAAATATATTTACCCCTATTCTGCTGCTACCCGACACCGCCGCAACTAAATAAATGTATTAACCCCTATCCCGCCGCTCCCGGAGCCCAAAGCTACTCTAATAAAGTTATTAGTTATAAACCGCCAGCCCCCCACATCGCCATAAACTAACTTAAGCTATTAACCCCTAAACCTAACAACCCGCTAACTTTACATTAAATATTAACTCATATTAGAATTCTATCAGCCAATTGGAATTGAAGGGATGCCATCTTGGATGACGTCACTTAAAGGTACCATCATTTAGTAAGAAGACTCCAGATGAAGAGGATACTACACTTCGGATGTCTTGAAGATGGAGCCGCTCCGCGCCATATGGATGAAGATAGAAGATGCCGTCTGGATGAAGACTTCTGCCCATCTGGAGGACCTCTTCTTCCCGGCTTGGATGAAGACTTCTGCCCGTCTGGAGGACCACTTCGCCCGGCTTCATTGAGGACTTCGCCCCGGTTGGGTGAAGACTTCTCAAGGTAGGGTGATCTTCAAGGGGTTAGTGTTAGGTTTTTTTAAGCGGGGATTGGGTGGGTTTTAGAGTAGGGTTGGATGTGTGGGTGGTGGGTTTTAATGTTCGGGGGGTAGTATTGTACTTTTTTTTACAGGTAAAAGAGCTGATTACTTTGGGGCAATGCCCAGCAAAAGGCCATTTTAAGGGCTATTTGTAATTTAATATAGGGTAGGGCTTTTTATTATTTTGGGGGGCTTTTTATTTTATTAGGGAGGATTAGATTAGGTGTAATTAGTTTAAAAAACTTGTAATTATTTTATTATTTTCTGTAATTTAGTGATAGATTTTTTTCCTAGTTTAGATAATTGTATTTAACTGTATTTAATTGTAGTTAATTTAGACTAAATTTGGGTGTGTGGGTGGTGGGTTTTAATGTTGGGGGGGTATTGTACTTTTTTTACAGGTAAAAGAGCTGATTACTTTGGGGCAATGCCCAGCAAAAGGCCATTTTAAGGGCTATTTGTAATTTAGTATAGGGTAGGGCTTTTTATTATTTTGGGGTTTTTTTTTTTATTTTATTAGAGGGATTAGATTAGGTGTAATTAGTTTAAAAAACTTGTAATTATTTTATTATTTTCTGTAATTTAGTGATAGTTTTTTTCGTAGTTTAGATAATTGTATTTAACTGTATTTAATTGTAGTTAATTTAGAGTAGGGTTGGGTGTGTGGGTGGTGGGTTTTAATGTTGGGGGGTATTGTACATTTTTGTACAGGTAAAAGAGCTGATTACTTTGGGGCAATGCCCAGCAAAAGGCCATTTTAAGGGCTATTTGTAATTTAGTATAGGGTAGGGCTTTTTATTATTTTGGGGGGCTTTTATTATTTTATTAGGGGGATTAGATTAGGTGTAATTAGTTTAAAAAACTTGTAATTATTTTATTATTTTCTGTAAATTAGTGATTGTATTTTTCGTAGTTTAGATAATTGTATTTAACTGTATTTAATTGTAGTTAATTTAGGGAATTAATTTAATTATAGTGTAGTGTTAGGTGTAATTGTAACTTAGGTTAGGTTTTATTTTACAGGTAAATTTGTCTTTAATTTAACTAGGTAGCTATTAAATAGTTAATAACTATTTAATAACTATTCTACCTAGTTAAAATAAATACAATCTTGCCTGTAAAATAAAAATAGATCCTAAGTTAGATACAATGTAAGAAAGAAAAAGACAAGAGCGCACTCTCTAAGAGTAAAAGTTTTTACTGTATAGTTAAAAGCGCAAAAAGAATAAACATACAAGATTAAAAACAATTAATGCAGTTTAGTGAAAATATCACCGTAGAAAACTCCTCCCCGACTCAGATGAAGTAAATGCTCCCGGAAACACTGGGATCTTGCGGCATATACTGGATAGTCCTTCAGCCTGTCAGCTGTAGCAGAGCTTTTCAGAGTGTGATCCGTTCATGTTGCAGCCAGTCAGCTGTTTCAAAACTTTTGCTGGGGAAGGACAAAGAAGCGTCAACGTGTTTCCTCTGGTCTTCACCAGACTTTTTCAAGAGGTTGTGTTACATATCGTCCTGATTTGCTAACTTAAATACAGCTGCTTGACAAAATACCGGTATAGGTATTCAGACAGGATTGGTCTGTGTAAGTGTCCATCAATGTGATTATAACAAGGTGCTTTCTTAAGCTTAGTCACACCCATTAGACACCTTTTTCTTTTAACCCTATAGGGGCCACTTTCCATAGTGGTATGGTTTAAAATTGTCCATACTGTGTACATTGTCTCGCTAATACATAAAACAGATAGAGAGCTTGCAAAGAATGTGTCATAAATACATATGTCTAAAATACATCAAGCCAACTAACAGCATCCTATATACATTTAAAATTACGATAATTGCACTGATCTTATACAAGGCTAAATGTTAATAAAAAAATAAAAATAAAAAAAAAGTAATGGGAAAATAAAAATTACCATCAGTAAATATAGTAGTGATCAAAGGTGTCAATGATACAGGTATATACATTGACCATGACAGATACTTTATACATTTGCTACGTTACTAATTTCTACACTATATAGGTGTTGGCGCAGTGCTTTTAACCTATTGTTAGAAGCATGTGGAGCAATCCAATCTAAAACACAGATTTTTAAACTTTTTGGCTCTGAATTGTGAGCAATCCTAAAATGCTCTAGAACACTGTGACCTTCAACCTTGTTTTTAATGTTGTTCCAGTGTTCATTGAAAATAGTTTGAATTATTCGTTTGGTTCTCCCTACATAGAAACAATTACACTTGCAGGTGAGAAGATAAACTACAAACACAGATTTACACGAAAACCTGTTTTTGACCTTATATATTTTGGTATTGTGGACATCCTTAAATGAGTCACCTTTGTTTATATGTTTACACATCCCACATTTATTGGTGTTACAAGGCCATGTACCATTGCTCCTTCTTAACCAGTTGGATTCAGGAATGGGTTTATTGATAATTTGTGACCTTAACTTAGATGGAGCTAAGATGCGTTTAAGGTCTCTATTCTTTTTGAAAGTGATCAAAGGTTTATTTGGGAGTGTCTTGCCTAGAATAGGAGGATCACTGGTTAGAACTGCCCAGTGTTTATTTAGGATCCTTTCAATATTGTTACTTCCTTGGCTGAAGATGGTAATAAATCTGACATCCTCCGGTTCTTTTGTATGGTCCCTGCTTTTGGGGTTCAACATGTCATTCCTACTCATATTGGATACTCTATGTTTGACACTGTATATCAGGATAGGATCGTATCTTTTGTCTATAAACCTTTTGACTTATAGGTTTGCTTCACTATTGTAATCCCTCATTGTAATCCCACTATTTTATTGTTAGGGTCTATGAAAAAACTCAGATCTAGAAATTCTATATTCTTGTGTTAAATATTACTAGTAAATTTCAAGTTAATTTTGTTTGTATTAATATGTTCTAAAAATGCATTGATTTTCATCTTATTCCCCTTCCAGACGATAATGATATTGTCTATGTATCTGAAATATTGTGCAAGATGTTCACTGTATGGATTATTATGCCAAATATATGAATTTTCGAAGTGGTCCATGTACAAATTTGCGTACGATGAAATTTACTAGTAATATTCAACACAAGAATATAGATATTCTAGATCTGAGTTTTTTCATAGACCCAAACAATAAAATAGCTGTAAGAAATTACTGGAAACCTATGGATAAAAATGGTTTCCTTAACGCCAAGAGTGGGCATCTACCAAGATGGAAGACTAATATACCTCTAGGGCAATATCAGAGGGTTAGGAGAAATTGTACCTACATGAGGGATTACAATAATGAAGCAAACCTATTAGACAAAAGGTTTATAGACAAAGGATACAATCCTAACCTGATATACAGTGTCAAACATATAGTATCCAATATGAGTAGGAATGACATGTTGAACCCCAAAAACAGGGACCATACAAAAGAACCGGAGGATGTCAGATTTATTACCACCTTCAGCCAAGGAAGTAAAGATATTGAAAGGATCCTAAATAAACACTGGGCAGTTCTAACCAGTGATCCAATTCTAGGCAAGACACTCCCAAATAAACCTTTGATCACTTTCAAAAAGAATAGAGACCTTAAACGCATTTTAGCTCCATCTAAGTTAAGGTTACAAATTATAATAAACCCATTCCTGAATCCAACTGGTTAAGAAGGAGCAATGGTACATGGCCTTGTAACACCAATAAATGTGGGATGAGTAAACATATAAACAAAGGTGACTCATTTAAGGATGTCCACAATACCAAAATATATAAGGTCAAAAACAAGTTCTCATGTAAATCTGTGTTTGTAGTTTATCTTCTCTCCTGCGAGTGTAATTGTTTCTATGTAGGGAGAACCAAACAAATGATTTGAATTAGGTTCAATGAACACTGGAACAACATTAAAAGCAAGGTGCGTTTGTGATAGTAGTTGGACTGAAAGTAAGGGGGGGGAATAATGCACACCTTATAAAACTTTATCCCAATGTTTTATAGAAATTGGCTGAGGTGATGGTAGGTGGCGCAAATCAATGCTGATTCCCTGTAGTGAAGTGTTACTATCTCAATGTTATTATTATTAGTTACGTGAGTTCCGTGGTGAATTCTATTTGCTTATTTTAAATTGCTAATAGTATCGATTTCTATTAATATTATAGATTTCTATTAATAATATACTCCTTATATAAATAAAAAGCCTTTAGGTTGGTAAATATAAAAACAATTTATTCTCACAATATGTAAAAATGTATACACTTTATGTACTATTGACACCGGTGTCTAAGTTACTATAAAAGATACTATAAAATAGACAAACATAAAATACAATTTCAAGTTAAAATGATATAATTTCAAGTTTAAAATGATACTAATACGTTGAGTGTTAGTGTTACACTTTACTTATTTCCACAGTAAGGCCTAATTTCAAGGGTATGTTGCAATATTATTGACATTCATATACTTTAGCAATAAACAGCTATTAGTCTTGGTTTTTTAACGTTAAGACCTTACAGTTTTGGCCGAGTATATGTGATAATACACTATATTCTAATAGTGCTGGTTGTGCTGTTTTAACAGTGCTCTAAAGTACCTTGAAGTGTATCCGTCTGTTGATACTGTATCCGTTGGGGAATATTGCGGTTAAATATATGCCGCTGCTTGATTCCCTTTAGTGTGTCCGTCTAATGACACGTTTTAAGTTTGAGAATACTGCGGTTAAATAAATGCCGCTGTTTGATTTTCTTAAGTGACTGGGTTTGCTGGATGAGTTGTGATGTTAGATCTCTCAGGCGGTTAAATATATTCCGCTGCGGTGACTTTGTTGCAGTTTAAGTTCAACCTGCAATAAAAAATGTGGATGATGTTATTCACACTGACGTGAATGTTTCCTGCGGTTTCCCGTGACAGCTTGAACCGCTTGAAGTGTTGTCGGTCAGTGACCGATCTGGCTCTTCAAGGATGGTGGTTCCTGATATTTTGTCCTTCGGGTGTGAGGTCTTTATCGCTTCAGATGTTGATTCTTCTGCTTCCGTTTATTGTCGGTCAGTGACCGATCTGGCTGTGTTCTTAGATGTTTAGATGGAAGCGCTCTTCTTGTGTCCTGTAGTCCTGCAAATCCGTGTGAGGGTGCTCGGGTATCAACGCGTTTCGGCTTCAAAGCCTTTCTCAAGATACCAGATGAGTGGATTAGCCTGCTATTTATACCTGTTTCGGTTAACTGTTAAACTGCCAGTATGATGTTATTCCAGTTTTCACTTTTGGTTAGTTTGTGAATTTGAGGATGTTAACATTCAACAAGACTTGATTCTGGTTAAATTATCTTTCTTACATACTTTCTGATATTTTTACTTTCTGATATTCTTATTTTTACATGTTTATACTTTATCGATTGTGAATAGTCATTTCTTATTTTGCATAATGTTGCAACAAGGCTATAAGGAGTATGTATTAATTATACAACATAATTTAATTTTGGGTATTTTTCATACACTTATGTTTCTACTTTGTCGTATGTGAGTGTTCATTTTTGTTGTGCATATTTTTGGAGTGTGTTGTTACGTTTCCCTGATGTTGCGCTGGTTCGTATTTGGGCATAAAAATCTTAATTAGCTTAGATCAGATTATAGGTAAAATCAATATGCAATTTATAATATCGAAATTGCTTGGAAATTGATTGGGGTTAGATCGTTACTTTATTATCTACTATAGGTTTTATATACCCTGATTTTGTAGGTCTGAAGTTGCCACACCTATAAATTTGAATTTCCAAATTTGTTACTTCTTGTGCTTCGTTGACGGACTTTAACATGTGTATATCCCTAAAAAACGTAGTCTAAATTTGGGTTGGTACAACATTAACTCCGGATATAGAGTATAACGGTGAACTGGTACTTCTTTGACTTAGCGTCTTGGCTATTAAGGAGTATCATATCAGTTATTACGTGTGTCTAATAAATTATTAATAATTATAATATTGAATTTGATTATTCCTTAATATATTTTTTATTTTATATGACTTTACGTGATGTGAAATGTAATTATGAGTGTAATTAAAGTCTATAGACAATTAGGTTTGAAGTATACTACAGGATGGCGTTTAAGTCCATTTCACTGTTTAGACCTTTTGGGTATAGAGTACCCATTTCAAATATTAGTTTGGCTTCTTGGTGTAGAAGTTTTTTCCCTAGATTGCCTCCTCTGCTGTCTGGTTTAATCTTTCTAATGCCCCAAAATAGCATTTCATTTGGATTTCCTTTATGACATGTTTTAAAGTGTGCGTATAGTTTTGTGTTGTCTCTTTCTTTTTCAATACTTAGGATGTGCTCTCTCATCCTATCCTTCAACTTTCTGCTAGTTTGGCCTAAGTATTGAAGTTTGCAAGTGCATTCTATTAGATATATGATATTGGTATCCGTGCATCTGATAATATCATTAATTTTTACTTCTTTATTTGTCACAGTTGATCTGACTGATTTAGATTTGATACTGTGTTTACAAGATTTACACTCGTGGCATGGGAAAAAAACAGATATAATTTCATTGTTAAGGTCTCGTTGGGCGGTGTGGTTTTTTTGTTGTCTATACTCGCTAGGTGCTAAGATATTTTTCAGACTTGTGGCTTTTCGAAATATAATATCTGGATGTTGTTTTAGTCTTTTCCCAAGGATAGGGTCACTTTTTGCAAGATGCCAGTGTTGCTTTATGATTTTTTCTATCTGTTTGTGTTGGCTGGAATATGTAGTGATGAATGGAATGTGATAGGGGTCTCTGTCTTCCTGTTTCTTCGTGTTATTTTTATCCTCCAGAAGGACCTTTCTATCTATTGATCTGACTTGTTTTTTTGTGTCTACTAGAGTTTTAGGGTGATATCCCTTTTCGGCAAATCTTTTGTCTAAAACTTCAGCTTGTGTGTCGTAGTCAGTTACTTTGGTACAGTTCCTTCTTATTCTCGAATACTGTCCTTTAGGTATATTATTTTTCCATTTTGTATGGTGGCAACTTTTATAGTCAATGTAGCTATTTGCATCTACTTTTTTAAAAAACGTTGTTGTGGTGATCTCGTTATTTATTATGGCTATCTCTATGTCTAGAAAGCTAATTTTAGTTTTGTTATGTTCATGTGTAAATTTTAAACCGAAGTCGTTATTGTTAAAGTCTAGTATGAACTCCTCTAGTAGTTCCTCATCTCCTCTCCAAATGATGAATATGTCATCTATGAACCGTTTGTAGAGCACGAGATTCGCACCCCACGGAGTGTTCGATAAAAATTGCTCCTCAAAATGTCCTACAAATAAATTGGCATAACTGGGTGCGAATCTCGTGCCCATAGCTGTTCCTCTTTTTTGTATATAATGGTTACCGTTGAAAGAAAAATAGTTATTTCTAAGTATGAATTCCATACATTGTAATATAAATTCTTTTTGGGTTTTTTTCATTTCACTGTCTTTCGTTAAAAAGGAATTTGTGGCTTCTAAGCCTTTTTAATGGTCTATGCAAGTGTATAGGCTACTTACATCGCAAGTAACTAAGATGTAGTTTTCTTTCCAATTGATATGGTCAATTAGATTCAGGAAATGCTTAGTGTCTCTTAAGTGGGAGGGTATGTTTTTTACATATTTTTGAAGAAAGAAGTCTGTGTATTGAGATAGGTTTGATGTCAGTGAATTTATTCCCGATATTATGGGACGTCCTGGGGGGTTGGTTAAATCCTTGTGGATTTTCGGTAGGAAATAAAAAACTGGGGTTCTGGGATGTTCTATCAGAATAAAGTTGAGTTCTTGGTTGTTTATTATGCCTTTGTCTTTAGCTGAGAGGATCATTTTATCTAAATTCTTTCTCATTTGCTCAATAGGGTTACCTGTTAATTTATTGTATGTTGTTTTGTCCCCTAATAATCTTTCGGCTTCTTTAAGATAATTTTCTGTGTCCATAATGACAACTCCTCCCCCTTTATCAGCCTGTTTTATAGTGATGTTTTTGTTCTCTTTAAGCTCTTTTAGGACCTCATTTTCTTTTTTACTTAAATTCCATTTGAGCTCTTTATTGTCTTCTAGTTTTTCAATATCCTCTTTTACCTTTTTTTCAAATGTTTCAATCATGCTACCTTTTTCTTGAGTGGGATTAAAAGTGGATTTTTGTTTGAAATTAGTGTGAATATATTCTGATGTGTATTTACTGTTATTTTCCAAAGGGTTTCTCAAAAAATACTTTTTTAGAGCTAGTTTTCTTGTGAATTGATTCACATTTATCAGTGTTTCAAATTTGTTGATTTTACAGGACGGGGCAAATGATAGACCTTTGTTGAGTATTGTTTTTTGTTTGTCATTAAGTGTTAATTTGCTCAGATTAAAGATACCTTTAGGTTCTATTTGGATTTCTTCGTTGCTTTTTTTGAGTCTCCCTCCCCTTCCTCTGTTTCCTCTAATCTTCTTTTTCCTTTCGGTGGGTCGTGTGTCTGGTTTGGGCCTTCTTCTAAAAAAGATCTGTGGTTTATTGTTTTGGTGGATGTAGTGGGGGTTCTGGCTTCTTCTTCATGACTTAGTGCACTGTATCTGTTCTGGTGTTCTAAATTTCTTTCTGGTGGATGTGTGGTGGTGCTCTGTTTTTTAAAATTTTCTTTAGTTATCGGTGATTGTGGTCTTTTAAAATTTTCCTTTGGTGTTTCCCTATCTACTTGTTCTTTATTTTGATTTCTCCAAGTGTGATTGTGGTTGTAATTATCATAATTGTGGTTTTCGAATCTTCGTTCCCCATAGTTTCTATAATTTTGAAAATGTGAATCTCTATTCTCATCTTGGTAGTGTTCATATTTGTTAAAACGTGAGTCTCTGTTATCACCTCTATACTGTTCATTTTTATTGTAATAGTGTTCATTAGCATCTCTATAGTTATTTCTGTAGTGGTGATTTCTATTTGAATTTTGGTAATGGTTTGAATTTTGGTAATCATTCTGTATATAGTTTCTGTGTTCTGGTGTATATTCCTCTCCCGTGTTGTGTCTAACACCTTCCTTGTGTGAATGTCCTGTGTCCCTTCTTCCAAGTAATTCTCTATTACTATGTTTATATTCATTATAAGTGTATTCGTTATGTCTGTAGTTGTCACGTCTGTAATTTCTATCTCTATCGTTGTCCCAGTTTCTGTATTGATTATAATGGTTACTTGGTCTTTGGAATCTATTCATGTAATTTCCTTTGTTATGATTGTGGTATCTATGATAGTTATAGTTGCTATCATTACGTGTTTGGTTTAAGGTCTTTCCTGTGTTTTGTTGTTCAATCTGCATGTTCCCTGTGTCAGGTTCATTAATGAATTTTTTATTACTAAAGAGTAATCTGTGATTGGGTTGTGTATCTTCATTGGTATTATCTGTTTGTCTTTTGTAGTCCTCAATGTCTCTATTGAATTTTTTCCATTTTATTTCTATTATGTCTTTGTTTAATTCACCTAGTTTTTTAGCTATTTCTTGTTGTTTTGTGTTCAAAGAATCTGTTAGGCCTGTATGTTCCAATTTTTCTTTATAATTTTGAATTTTGATCCCTAATTCCTGTGAAGTTATTTCTCTTGATTTTATAATTACTGTTATAAGTTTGAGGGAAGCTGTTTCCAGAATGTCAAACCACTCTTTACTATGTTCTTCATTTAGTTCGAACGTGCAATCTTTTTTAAGTCGTAGGCCCCTTGGGACCATGTTTTCTTTTATGTATTTGTTTAGGAAAGCTAACTCCAATTTTTGTTTTATTTCCTTAAATAGAATGTTTTCTAATTCACTTATAGTGTCTTTCTCATTGATATAATCTATTTTATTAAAATTTGAATTCACGGGGTCAATTTTATTTGAAATATCCTCAAGGATGTTATTTCTAGTATTAAATATGTCCATTCTTCCGGTGTTTCTAACTTGGTAACCTTTCTTATCAGTCTAGGGATAAATTAATGTATGTGCGTTTGTGATAGTAGTTGGACTGAAAGTAAGGGGGGGGAATAATGCACACCTTATAAAACTTTATCCCAATGTTTTATAGAAATTGGCTGAGGTGATGGTAGGTGGCGCAAATCAATGCTGATTCCCTGTAGTGAAGTGTTACTATCTCAATGTTATTATTATTAGTTCCGTGAGTTCCGTGGTGAATTCTATTTGCTTATTTTAAATTGCTAATAGTATCGATTTCTATTAATATTATAGATTTCTATTAATAATATACTCCTTATATAAATAAAAAGCCTTTAGGTTGGTAAATATAAAAACAATTTATTCTCACAATATGTAAAAATGTATACACTTTATGTACTATTGACACCGGTGTCTAAGTTACTATAAAAGATACTATAAAATAGACAAACATAAAATACAATTTCAAGTTAAAATGATATAATTTCAAGTTTAAAATGATACTAATACGTTGAGTGTTAGTGTTACACTTTACTTATTTCCACAGTAAGGCCTAATTTCAAGGGTATGTTGCAATATTATTGACATTCATATACTTTAGCAATAAACAGCTATTAGTCTTGGTTTTTTAACGTTAAGACCTTACAGTTTTGGCCGAGTATATGTGATAATACACTATATTCTAATAGTGCTGGTTGTGCTGTTTTAACAGTGCTCTAAAGTACCTTGAAGTGTATCCGTCTGTTGATACTGTATCCGTTGGGGAATATTGCGGTTAAATATATGCCGCTGCTTGATTCCCTTTAGTGTGTCCGTCTAATGACACGTTTTAAGTTTGAGAATACTGCGGTTAAATAAATGCCGCTGTTTGATTTTCTTAAGTGACTGGGTTTGCTGGATGAGTTGTGATGTTAGATCTCTCAGGCGGTTAAATATATGCCGCTGCGGTGACTTTGTTGCAGTTTAAGTTCAACCTGCAATAAAAAATGTGGATGATGTTATTCACACTGACGTGAATGTTTCCTGCGGTTTCCCGTGACCGCTTGAACCGCTTGAAGTGTTGTCGGTCAGTGACCGATCTGGCTCTTCAAGGATGGTGGTTCCTGATATTTTGTCCGTCGGGTGTGAGGTCTTATCGCTTCAGATGTTGATTCTTCTGCTTCCGT
This sequence comes from Bombina bombina, assembly GCF_027579735.1. NCBI lineage: Eukaryota > Metazoa > Chordata > Amphibia > Anura > Bombinatoridae > Bombina > Bombina bombina. The sequence goes on along the minus strand of NC_069504.1, from coordinate 452,137,931 downwards.
TTATTGTCGGTCAGTGACCGATCTGGCTGTGTTCTTAGATGTTTAGATGGAAGCGCTCTTCTTGTGTCCTGTAGTCCTGCAAATCCGTGTGAGGGTGCTCGGGTATCAACGCGTTTCGGCTTCAAAGCCTTTCTCAAGATACCAGATGAGTGGATTAGCCTGCTATTTATACCTGTTTCGGTTAACTGTTAAACTGCCAGTATGATGTTATTCCAGTTTTCACTTTTGGTTAGTTTGTGAATTTGAGGATGTTAACATTCAACAAGACTTGATTCTGGTTAAATTATCTTTCTTACATACTTTCTGATATTTTTACTTTCTGATATTCTTATTTTTACATGTTTATACTTTATCGATTGTGAATAGTCATTTCTTATTTTGCATAATGTTGCAACAAGGCTATAAGGAGTATGTATTAATTATACAACATAATTTAATTTTGGGTATTTTTCATACACTTATGTTTCTACTTTGTCGTATGTGAGTGTTCATTTTTGTTGTGCATATTTTTGGAGTGTGTTGTTACGTTTCCCTGATGTTGCGCTGGTTCGTATTTGGGCATAAAAATCTTAATTAGCTTAGATCAGATTATAGGTAAAATCAATATGCAATTTATAATATCGAAATTGCTTGGAAATTGATTGGGGTTAGATCGTTACTTTATTATCTACTATAGGTTTTATATACCCTGATTTTGTAGGTTTGAAGTTGCCACACCTATAAATTTGAATTTCCAAATTTGTTACTTCTTGTGCTTCGTTGACGGACTTTAACATGTGTATATCCCTAAAAAACATAGTCTAAATTTGGGTTGGTACAACATTAACTCCGGATATAGAGTATAACGGTGAACTGGTACTTCTTTGACTTAGCGTCTTGGCTATTAAGGAGTATCATATCAGTTATTACGTGTGTCTAATAAATTATTAATAATTATAATATTGAATTTGATTATTCCTTAATATATTTTTTATTTTATATGACTTTACGTGATGTGAAATTTAATTATGAGTGTAATTAAAGTCTATAGACAATTAGGTTTGAAGTATACTACAGGATGGCGTTTAAGTCCATTTCACTGTTTAGACCTTTTGGGTATAGAGTACCCATTTCAAATATTAGTTTGGCTTCTTGGTGTAGAAGTTTTTTCCCTAGATTGCCTCCTCTGCTGTCTGGTTTAATCTTTCTAATGCCCCAAAATAGCATTTCATTTGGATTTCCTTTATGACATGTTTTAAAGTGTGCATATAGTTTTGTGTTGTCTCTTTCTTTTTCAATACTTAGGATGTGCTCTCTCATCCTATCCTTCAACTTTCTGCTAGTTTGGCCTAAGTATTGAAGTTTGCAAGTGCATTCTATTAGATATATGATATTGGTATCCGTGCATCTGATAATATCATTAATTTTTACTTCTTTATTTGTCACAGTTGATCTGACTGATTTAGATTTGATACTGTGTTTACAAGATTTACACTCGTGGCATGGGAAAAAACCAGATATAATTTCATTGTTAAGGTCTCGTTGGGCGGTGTGTTTTTTTTGTTGTCTATACTCGCTAGGTGCTAAGATATTTTTCAGACTTGTGGCTTTTCGAAATATAATATCTGGATGTTGTTTTAGTCTTTTCCCAAGGATAGGGTCACTTTTTGCAAGATGCCAGTGTTGCTTTATGATTTTTTCTATCTGTTTGTGTTGGCTGGAATATGTAGTGATGAATGGAATGTGATAGGGGTCTCTGTCTTCCTGTTTCTTCGTGTTATTTTTATCCTCCAGAAGGACCTTTCTATCTATTGATCTGACTTGTTTTTTTGTGTCTACTAGAGTTTTAGGGTGATATCCCTTTTCGGCAAATCTTTTGTCTAAAACTTCAGCTTGTGTGTCGTAGTCAGTTACTTTGGTACAGTTCCTTCTTATTCTCGAATACTGTCCTTTAGGTATATTATTTTTCCATTTTGTATGGTGGCAACTTTTATAGTCAATGTAGCTATTTGCATCTACTTTTTTAAAAAAAGTTGTTGTGGTGATCTCGTTATTTATTATGGCTATCTCTATGTCTAGAAAGCTAATTTTAGTTTTGTTATGTTCATGTGTAAATTTTAAACCGAAGTCGTTATTGTTAAAGTCTAGTATGAACTCCTCTAGCAGTTCCTCATCTCCTCTCCAAATGATGAATATGTCATCTATGAACCGTTTGTAGAGCACGAGATTCGCACCCCACGGAGTGTTCGATAAAAATTGCTCCTCAAAATGTCCTACAAATAAATTGGCATAACTGGGTGCGAATCTCGTGCCCATAGCTGTTCCTCTTTTTTGTATATAATGGTTACCGTTGAAAGAAAAATAGTTATTTCTAAGTATGAATTCCATACATTGTAATATAAATTCTTTTGGGGTTTTTTCATTTCACTGTCTTTCGTTAAAAAGGAATTTGTGGCTTCTAAGCCTTTTGAATGGTCTATGCAAGTGTATAGGCTACTTACATCGCAAGTAACTAAGATGTAGTTTTCTTTCCAATTGATATGGTCAATTAGATTCAGGAAATGCTTAGTGTCTCTTAAGTGGGAGGGTATGTTTTTTACATATTTTTGAAGAAAGAAGTCTGTGTATTGAGATAGGTTTGATGTCAGTGAATTTATTCCCGATATTATGGGACGTCCTGGGGGGTTGGTTAAATCCTTGTGGATTTTCGGTAGGAAATAAAAAACTGGGGTTCTGGGATGTTCTATCAGAATAAAGTTGAGTTCTTGGTTGTTTATTATGCCTTTGTCTTTAGCTGAGAGGATCATTTTATCTAAATTCTTTCTCATTTGCTCAATAGGGTTACCTGTTAATTTATTGTATGTTGTTTTGTCCCCTAATAATCTTTCGGCTTCTTTAAGATAATTTTCTGTGTCCATAATGACAACTCCTCCCCCTTTATCAGCCTGTTTTATAGTGATGTTTTTGTTCTCTTTAAGCTCTTTTAGGACCTCATTTTCTTTTTTACTTAAATTCCATTTGAGCTCTTTATTGTCTTCTAGTTTTTCAATATCCTCTTTTACCTTTTTTTCAAATGTTTCAATCATGCTACCTTTTTCTTGAGTGGGATTAAAAGTGGATTTTTGTTTGAAATTAGTGTGAATATATTCTGATGTGTATTTACTGTTATTTTCCAAAGGGTTTCTCAAAAAATACTTTTTTAGAGCTAGTTTTCTTGTGAATTGATTCACATTTATCAGTGTTTCAAATTTGTTGATTTTACAGGACGGGGCAAATGATAGACCTTTGTTGAGTATTGTTTTTTGTTTGTCATTAAGTGTTAATTTGCTCAGATTAAAGATACCTTTAGGTTCTATTTGGATTTCTTCGTTGCTTTTTTTGAGTCTCCCTCCCCTTCCTCTGTTTCCTCTAATCTTCTTTTTCCTTTCGGTGGGTCGTGTGTCTGGTTTGGGCCTTCTTCTAAAAAAGATCTGTGGTTTATTGTTTTGGTGGATGTAGTGGGGGTTCTGGCTTCTTCTTCATGACTTAGTGCATTGTATCTGTTCTGGTGTTCTAAATTTCTTTCTGGTGGATGTGTGGTGGTGCTCTGTTTTTTAAAATTTTCTTTAGTTATCGGTGATTGTGGTCTTTTAAAATTTTCCTTTGGTGTTTCCCTATCTACTTGTTCTTTATTTTGATTTCTCCAAGTGTGATTGTGGTTGTAATTATCATAATTGTGGTTTTCGAATCTTCGTTCCCCATAGTTTCTATAATTTTGAAAATGTGAATCTCTATTCTCATCTTGGTAGTGTTCATATTTGTTAAAACGTGAGTCTCTGTTATCACCTCTATACTGTTCATTTTTATTGTAATAGTGTTCATTAGCATCTCTATAGTTATTTCTGTAGTGGTGATTTCTATTTGAATTTTGGTAATGGTTTGAATTTTGGTAATCATTCTGTATATAGTTTCTGTGTTCTGGTGTATATTCCTCTCCCGTGTTGTGTCTAACACCTTCCTTGTGTGAATGTCCTGTGTCCCTTCTTCCAAGTAATTCTCTATTACTATGTTTATATTCATTATAAGTGTATTCGTTATGTCTGTAGTTGTCACGTCTGTAATTTCTATCTCTATCGTTGTCCCAGTTTCTGTATTGATTATAATGGTTACTTGGTCTTTGGAATCTATTCATGTAATTTCCTTTGTTATGATTGTGGTATCTATGATAGTTATAGTTGCTATCATTACGTGTTTGGTTTAAGGTCTTTCCTGTGTTTTGTTGTTCAATCTGCATGTTCCCTGTGTCAGGTTCATTAATGAATTTTTTATTACTAAAGAGTAATCTGTGATTGGGTTGTGTATCTTCATTGGTATTATCTGTTTGTCTTTTGTAGTCCTCAATGTCTCTATTGAATTTTTTCCATTTTATTTCTATTATGTCTTTGTTTAATTCACCTAGTTTTTTAGCTATTTCTTGTTGTTTTGTGTTCAAAGAATCTGTTAGGTCTGTATGTTCCAATTTTTCTTTATAATTTTGAATTTTGATCCCTAATTCCTGTGAAGTTATTTCTCTTGATTTTATAATTACTGTTATAAGTTTGAGGGAAGCTGTTTCCAGAATGTCAAACCACTCTTTACTATGTTCTTCATTTAGTTCGAACGTGCAATCTTTTTTAAGTCGTAGGCCCCTTGGGACCATGTTTTCTTTTATGTATTTGTTTAGGAAAGCTAACTCCAATTTTTGTTTTATTTCCTTAAATAGAATGTTTTCTAATTCACTTATAGTGTCTTTCTCATTGATATAATCTATTTTATTAAAATTTGAATTCACGGGGTCAATTTTATTTGAAATATCCTCAAGGATGTTATTTCTAGTATTAAATATGTCCATTCTTCCGGTGTTTCTAACTTGGTAACCTTTCTTATCAGTCTAGGGATAAATTAATGTATGTGCGTTTGAGTATGTGCCTAGCGAGTATAGACAACAAAAAAACCACACCGCCCAACGAGACCTTAACAATGAAATTATATCTGGTTTTTTCCCATGCCACGAGTGTAAATCTTGTAAACACAGTATCAAATCTAAATAAGTCAGATCAACTGTGACAAATAAAGAAGTAAAAATTAATGATATTATCAGATGCACGGATACCAATATCATATATCTAATAGAATGCACTTGCAAACTTCAATACTTAGGCCAAACTAGCAGAAAGTTGAAGGATAGGATGAGAGAGCACATCCTAAGTATTGAAAAAGAAAGAGACAACACAAAACTATACGCACACTTTAAAACATGTCATAAAGGAAATCCAAATGAAATGCTATTTTGGGGCATTAGAAAGATTAAACCAGACAGCAGAGGAGGCAATCTAGGGAAAAAACTTCTACACCAAGAAGCCAAACTAATATTTGAAATGGGTACTCTATACCCAAAAGGTCTAAACAGTGAAATGGACTTAAACGCCATCCTGTAGTATACTTCAAACCTAATTGTCTATAGACTTTAATTACACTCATAATTAAATTTCACATCACGTAAAGTCATATAAAATAAAAAATATATTAAGGAATAATCAAATTCAATATTATAATTATTAATAATTTATTAGACACACGTAATAACTGATATGATACTCCTTAATAGCCAAGACGCTAAGTCAAAGAAGTACCAGTTCACCGTTATACTCTATATCCGGAGTTAATGTTGTACCAACCCAAATTTAGACTACGTTTTTTAGGGATATACACATGTTAAAGTCCGTCAACGAAGCACAAGAAGTAACAAATTTGGAAATTCAAATTTATAGGTGTGGCAACTTCAGACCTACAAAATCAGGGTATATAAAACCTATAGTAGATAATAAAGTAACGATCTAACCCCAATCAATTTCCAAGCAATTTCGATATTATAAATTGCATATTGATTTTACCTATAATCTGATCTAAGCTAATTAAGATTTTTATGCCCAAATACGAACCAGCGCAACATCAGGGAAACGTAACAACACACTCCAAAAATATGCACAACAAAAATGAACACTCACATACGACAAAGTAGAAACATAAGTGTATGAAAAATACCCAAAATTAAATTATGTTGTATAATTAATACATACTCCTTATAGCCTTGTTGCAACATTATGCAAAATAAGAAATGACTATTCACAATCGATAAAGTATAAACATGTAAAAATAAGAATATCAGAAAGTAAAAATATCAGAAAGTATGTAAGAAAGATAATTTAACCAGAATCAAGTCTTGTTGAATGTTAACATCCTCAAATTCACAAACTAACCAAAAGTGAAAACTGGAATAACATCATACTGGCAGTTTAACAGTTAACCGAAACAGGTATAAATAGCAGGCTAATCCACTCATCTGGTATCTTGAGAAAGGCTTTGAAGCCGAAACGCGTTGATACCCGAGCACCCTCACACGGATTTGCAGGACTACAGGACACAAGAAGAGCGCTTCCATCTAAACATCTAAGAACACAGCCAGATCGGTCACTGACCGACAATAAACGGAAGCAGAAGAATCAACATCTGAAGCGATAAGACCTCACACCCGACGGACAAAATATCAGGAACCACCATCCTTGAAGAGCCAGATCGGTCACTGACCGACAACACTTCAAGCGGTTCAAGCGGTCACGGGAAACCGCAGGAAACATTCACGTCAGTGTGAATAACATCATCCACATTTTTTATTGCAGGTTGAACTTAAACTGAAACAAAGTCACCGCAGCGGCATATATTTAACCGCCTGAGAGATCTAACATCACAACTCATCCAGCAAACCCAGTCACTTAAGAAAATCAAACAGCGGCATTTATTTAACCGCAGTATTCTCAAACTTAAAACGTGTCATTAGACGGACACACTAAAGGGAATCAAGCAGCGGCATATATTTAACCGCAATATTCCCCAACGGATACAGTATCAACAGACGGATACACTTCAAGGTACTTTAGAGCACTGTTAAAACAGCACAACCAGCACTATTAGAATATAGTGTATTATCACATATACTCGGCCAAAACTGTAAGGTCTTAACGTTAAAAAACCAAGACTAATAGCTGTTTATTGCTAAAGTATATGAATGTCAATAATATTGCAACATACCCTTGAAATTAGGCCTTACTGTGGAAATAAGTAAAGTGTAACACTAACACTCAACGTATTAGTATCATTTTAAACTTGAAATTATATCATTTTAACTTGAAATTGTATTTTATGTTTGTCTATTTTATAGTATCTTTTATAGTAACTTAGACACCGGTGTCAATAGTACATAAAGTGTATACATTTTTACATATTGTGAGAATAAATTGTTTTTATATTTACCAACCTAAAGGCTTTTTATTTATATAAGGAGTATATTATTAATAGAAATCTATAATATTAATAGAAATCGATACTATTAGCAATTTAAAATAAGCAAATAGAATTCACCACGGAACTCACGTAACTAATAATAATAACATTGAGATAGTAACACTTCACTACAGGGAATCAGCATTGATTTGCGCCACCTACCATCACCTCAGCCAATTAAAAGCAAGGTTGAAGGTCACAGTGTTCCAGAGCATTTTAGGATTGCTCACAATTCAGAGCCAAAAAGTTTAAAAATCTTTGTTTTAGATTGGATTGCTCCACATGCTTCTAACAATAGGTTAAAAGCAATGCGCCAACGAGAAACATACTGGATACATGAGCTAGGCACTTTGAATACCACTAGCAGTTTGGGACTTAATATTGACCTGCATTTACAGGCTTTCATGTAGGTCAGTTTATGTAGAGTATTAGTCCTTATCCAGACCAGCAACTAATTTTATATCATTTCATTATATGCTGGATGAATATGTTCCCACACAGCTATAATTTTTTAGCTTTGGGGATAGTTCTTTTAGAAGTTTCTCCTATCATTTAGATTTATTACATCTTAGTTTTAGGATTTAACTATAGCAACATCACTAGTATTTATTACCTACATTTTTAGTTGTTGTTTGTTACCTCCAGCTGGTATATATTATACAGCACTTACCACCTATATAGTGTAGAAATTATTAATGTAGCATATGTATAAAGTATCTGTCATGGTCAATGTATATACCTGTATCATTGACACCTTTGATCACTACTATATTTACTGATGGTAATTTTTATTTTTCCATTACTGTTTTTTTTTTTTTTTTTAACATTTAGCCTTGTATAAGATCAGTGCAATTATCGTAATTTTAAATATATATAGGATGTTATTAGTTGGCTTGATGTATTTTAGACATATGTATTTATGACACATTCTTTGCAAGCTCTCTATCTGTTTTATGTATTAGCGAGACAATGTACATAGTATGGACAATTTTAAACCATAACTCTATGAAAAGTGGCCCCTATAGGGTTAAAAGAAAAAGGTATCTAATGGGTGTGACTAAGCTTAAGAAAGCACCTTGTTATAATCACATTGATGGACACTTACACAGACCAATCCTTTCTGAATACCTATACCGGTATTTTGTCAAGCAGCTGTATTTAAGTTATCAAATCAGGACGATATGTATAAACAGTGTGTAAAGCTTTTTAGGGCTTTGGGATAAAGAGGGCGCCAAAGGCTAAAGGTATCAAACACCAAAAGTATCGTATAATAAAAGCATTTATTTAAAAACAAATAAACATCCTAAAAATTACACAATCTAAACAGGGACGTCTCCCTATATTAAAACTCTATATGTTCAGTAAGAAACTGGTTCAAAATAAAATATACGGTCTGTATATTAACACAATAATGATTAGGTATATAGAAAAAATGAGAACAAATGGATGCAATAAAAAATAAATCAAGTTACTAAGAAAGCTTAGATATAAGTATGGCCCATATGGTTCAATCGGTTTCAAATGGATCCAATTATTCTTTTCTCTTAGTATAGTGAGAGATAGAAAAGGCGTGGAACTTTCCAACAATAGATATACAGTCCACCAAAGAATCGGTATGTAAATTGGTTTGATAGATATACAATCATTGTATTTACAGCGCTTTACTTTACCACTTCTTCTGTCTTCGGTCACTCCAGGGACCGCTACGAAATCCAAGGCAGTCTCTCCGAGTTGTAAACACAGACCACACACGTGTTGGGACGGCGTCTGACGTCACGCCTCATCCGTTCGTCTCCTATATAGACAAATTACAGCGTACTTATATCAGCTGTGGATTGTAATAGTTCTTTCAATTTTCCAGCCCTGTGCTGTGCACTTTAGCTATGAATACAGTGGGATATTAAAATTCATCCACGCTGTAAGATTAAATGAGTTATAGCAGAGAGGTTAACAAGGGTTAGATGGCAATGCTGATAATAGGCATATGGTGATATAAGTCACTCTTGGTGTGCTGCTACAAAGTCACAAAGGCAATCAACGCGTTTTGCCCAACTGTGGGCTTTATCAAGATAATTGTGACTTGCAGCAAGATCCCTTTTAAATGTTCAGAATGTGTGTGATTGGCTGTGTACCTAATTGGTGTTCCATTTCCAAAAGATTTTAAGGTGGTATATACTCATTCCTTTGATTAGATGTTTTCTTCCTTTAGGGCACATACTTATGATATATTGTTACTAGGCTTTCTTGTTATAGAGTAATGCTTATTAAAATTGCATCATATTCAAATAGTAATACAAGTATAGTTAGTTCCTCAGGTATATAAGCAGATCCTCCAGATTATAAATTTATCACTCATTTAGAAACATAATAAACAATTTGCCATATATGTAAATAAAATATATAGATATGCTAATTTAAAAAGATGGTCTATCTATTTATTCTAAGATTTTATAAAGTGTATGTAGTGGGGGTAATTGAAGTGCTCCTCATAGAAATTATGTTTGATTATAAATGTGAAAAAAATATATTTAAAATATTAAATGAAGGGGGGCGGAGCCAACAGCCGAGCAGGGAAGACGTGCTTCAGAGAGCTCCTGCAAAGATTTCATTAAAATTCAGGCAGATTGCGGTCTATTCACTGCAATTTGCCCCAATCCTAATAGTAAACAAGCAGGACTGTTCTTGCACTGTTAGAAAACCGTTATACCCTTTACTCAAACCAGCTATCCATCCTATTCATCATTGACGTGAAATCCCTGGGCCTTTGCGGCCTGCTAAAGCTATGGTGTCAACTATGAAGGCAGGCTATGCAGATATTTATGAGGCACTGTGGCAGCTTAATTTACAACTGACGGCTGGCTATGAAGATATATCAGCCTATCTAAGATCCACTATGGAACAGCAAGCGATTCCGTTGCAAGTTGGAAGAGACAATGCAAGATTTTTCCAGAGCAAAGAGCAACACCTTCCGCAGGAGCAACCGATAAGTGAGATGGCGGGAGAACTTCTGACTAGCGCTGCCTACATCTTGAAGAGAACCGCTCTACCTTATGATAACTATGGAATAGTGGCTAAAAGGGCTTTGATTGCTCAAAACAAGGGAGGTGCACTGGCGCAACTGTCAGGGGACTTATGTTCTCAAGGAGAGTACGCATATTTACAGGACCGCATCATCCTTTACACATCCTGTGACACTGCGCTTATGGAGCTGTCTTTAGGATCACTTATCTCACCGCACTCGGCGGAAATGAGCAGAGTGACGGAGGTTAGTGCTGCAGCTGTTGAGGGGGTCGGTGGAGCTTTGCTGTGCAGCGAAGTCAACTCGCCACACTCTATTACAGTGCTGAGGGCACTGAAAAGCTTAACTTCGTCCGTTAGGCAGAGGCTAATTTCTTGGGTGTTTCCTGTGGATGAACTGAATGGCCAACAGGTACGGTGCATCAGGGGCTCAGACCCCATTACACATGAGGATTTTATTGGATGCTACTATGCACAGTCCCATTCTGACAAACCACATGCTATTAGCTGCATTCTATACAGTTCTATGCTGCAACCTAAATTAGACTTACCCTCAACTTCCCTAGCAAAGGCTGGAGTAGGGTGAATATGGCTAGTGTCAAGAGATGATCAAGAGATCGTCTATGTACCGTTTGTACAGTACAAACGGTACATAGACGATCTCTTGATCATTTAGAGAGGTCCAGAAAAAGACCTAATTGAGCTTTTTAAAAAAATGAACATAAATAATTATGGTCTCAAGTTTACTAGTCATTTCAGTCGAGAAAAGGTTGATTTTCTGGGCCTTGAAATTATGGTAATCAATAATAAAATAGAAACCAAAACCCATTTTAAAGAAGTAGACTGCAATAACCTGATACATGCAGAAAGCTGCCATTTAAAAATATGGAAAGACAACATCACATATGGACAGACCTTACGCATTAAAAAAAACTGTTCCAGAGTAGAGGACTTTGAGAATCAGGTTACCATTTTGGCAGAAAAATTCCAGAGTAGAGGCTATGAAGTGAACAATATAAATAAGGCGATTGAAAAAGCGAGATTGACAAATAGGGAAAATTTATTAGACTACAAAATTAAGACCAAAGACACTACTGATAAAATCAAAGTTCCTTTCATTACAGATTACAACGCTGACCAATACCCTTATTAAAAGAATTATAAGGAAACACTGGCATTTATTAAAAGAGGACAATATAATTGGTGCACAATTAGAAGAAAACCCTACTTTTATTTTTAAGAAAGCTAGAAATTTTAAAACAATATTAGCTCCAAGTGAACTTAAGGTAAAGTCAATAACTAATTCCCAGGTAGATATGATGGGTAAGAGACCCACTGGCTTCTTTCCTTGTTATACGTGCAAGGCATGCAAACACAGTTGAAAAATGAAGGCCCTCAAGATTAGTAACTCTAAAGATATTTTAACCATAAAAGAAGTTCTAAGATGCACGCATAAAAATATTATTTATGCACTGAAATGCTCGTGCAACCTATTCTATTTTGGTGAAACTACCCGATGTCTCAAAGATAGGATAAGGGAGCACTTGTTAAGTATAGAGAAAGGGAGGGATGATACCTCACTGTATAAGCACTTTAAAGACACTCACCATGGTAACACTAAAGAATTAAGTTATTGGGGCATACAAAAAATCAAAGGACATTGGAGGGAGGGGGAATACTGAAAAAACACTACTAATAAAGGAAGCCGAATTAATTTATAAATATAGCACTTTATATCCACAAGGTCTTAACTCTGAACTAGATCTTTCACCTTTTTTATTTGAATAGACACAGTCACTTTCATCTATTTAGAACCCCTATTTTCTCTCTTATTATTTTTTTCCTTTTTATATTAGGCTATACACATGGTATATTGTCATATTTTCATTTAATATTTTAAATATATTTTTTCACATTTATAATCAAACATAATTTCTATGAGGAGTACTTCACTTACCCCCACTACATACATTTTATAAAATCTTAGAATAAATAGATAGACCATCTTTTTAAATTAGCATATCTATATATTTTATTTGCATATATGGCAAATTGTTTATTATGTTTCTAAATGAGTGATAAATTTATAATCTGGAGGATCTGCTTATATACCTGAGGAACTAACTATACTTGTATTACTATTTGAATATGATGCAATTTTAATAGGCATTACTCTGTAACAAGAAAGCCTAGTAACAATATATCATAAGTATGTGCCCTAAAGGAAGCTTTGATAAATCGCAAATGTATGTGCCAGAAGAAACTGCTAGTTCAACAATAAGTTTTCCTTGGGATACATGAACATCTAATCAAAGGAATGAGTATATACCACCTTAAAATCTTTTGGAAATGGAACACCAATTAGGTACACAGCCAATCACACACATTCTGAACATTTAAAAGGGATCTTGCTGCAAGTCACAATTATCTTGATAAAGCCCACAGGTGGGCAAAACGCGTCAATTGCCTTTGTGACTTTGTAGCAGCACACCAAGAGTGACTTAAATCACCATATGCCTATTATCAGCATTGCCATCTAAACCGGGTTAACCTCTCTGCTATAACTCATTTAATCTTACAGCGTGGATGAATTTTAATATCCCACTGTATTCATAGCTAAAGTGCACAGCACAGGGCTGGAAAATTGAAAGAACTATTACAATCCACAGCTGATATAAGTACGCTGTAATTTGTCTATATAGGAGACGAACGGACGAGGCGTGACATCAGACGCCGTCCCAACACGTGTGTGGTCTGTGATTACAACTCGGAGAGACTGCCTTGGATTTCGTAGTGGTCCCTGGAGTCACCGAAGACAGAAGAAGTGGTAAAGTAAAGCACTGTAAATACAGTGATTGTATATCTATCGAACCAATTTACATACCGATTCTTTGGTGGACTGCATATCTATTGTTGGAAAGTTCCACGCCTTTTCTATCTCTCACTATACTAAGAGAAAAGAATAATTGGATCCATTTGAAACCGATATAACCATATGGGCCATACTTATATCTAAGCTTTCTTAGTAACTTGATTTGTTTTTTATTGCATCCATTTGTTCTCATTTTTTCTATATACCTAATCATTATTGTGTTAATATACAGACCGTATATTTTATTTTGAACCAGTTTCTTACCTTTCTTACTGAACATATAGAGTTTTAATATAGGGAGACGTCCCTGTTTAGATTGTGTAATTTTTAGGATGTTTATTTGTTTTTAAATAAATGCTTTTATTATACGATACTTTTGGTGTTTGATACCTTTAGCCTTTGGCGCCCTCTTTATCCCAAAGCCCTAAAATGCTTTACACACTGTTTAAACTGATACTAGACACATTTTAGGGGTAGTGTCTTTTAGAGAGGTGCTTGGTATCAGTTCCTTAGCGCACATCTATTCAATTTTATTTTTACAGGACGATATGTAACACAACCTCTTGAAAAAGTCTGGTGTAGACCAGAGGAAACGCATTGAGGTTTCTTTGTCCTCCTTCCGCAAAAGTTTTGAAACAGCTGACCGGCTGCAACACGAATGGATCACACTCTGAAAAGCTCTGCTACAGCTGACAGGCTGAAGGACTATCCAGCATATGCCGCAAGATCCCAGTGTTTCAGGGAGCATTTACTTCATCTGAGTTGGGGAGGTGTTTTCTACGGTGATATTTTCACTAAACTGCATTAATTGTTTTTAATCCTGTACATTTATTCTTTTTGCACTTTTAACTATCCAGTAAAAACTTTTAGTCTTAGAGAGTGTGCTCTTGTCTTTTTCTTTCTTTCATAGGTTTCCAAGCAAAGGAGTCACCAGAGACCCTTTGACACACAGAGCGGCACCTTCGTTCAAACGCTTCAATTCACTAACAGTGAAGCAATAGGATTTTTACCTTCAGGGACCTGTGTACTGCTTAACAACGGTCTCACTAATTACATTTTCACTGACTGAGTTGACGGCTCACACTTGGAATATCTGCACTGAAGGTCAGATCAATCCTTTTTACATGAGTTGATATTTCTGCTGAGGATACTAGAGGTTCTTTACTGCAGCGTATACTTTTATATTTATATATTTGTATATTTATATTTTTATCTTGCACACAACAAGTGACTGACACTTTAGCTGCTATTCATTCGCTGCTTATTTCCAGCACCTTATTTCAACTGACATTGAATTAACCACTATTGTTTATTTTAAGTGTTTTTATCAACAGGCACTTTCCACTAATAACATTATTATCCATCTCGAGTGTCCTTTATTAATTTGGACTATATTGCACATACGGGAAGCGCTTATGTTTGTGTAGTTTTTATGTTAGATACAATGTAACTATTAGTTATATTGTAGCTAGCTTATGGTTTATTTTATATGTAAGTATTTAGTTATAATTTAGTTAATTGTAGTAATTTTATTTAGATTTATTTAAATTATATTTAAGTTAGGGGGGCGTTAGGGTTAGACTTAGATTTAGGGGTTAATAACTTTATTATAGTGGCGGCGATGTTGGGGGCGGCAGATTAGGGGTTAATAAGTTTAGGTAGGTGGCGGCGACATTGGGGGCCGCAGAGTAGGGGTTAATAAATATAATATAGGTGTCAGCGATGTTGGAGGCAGCAGATTAGGGGTTCATAAGTATAATGTAGGTGGCGGCGGTGTCCGTAGCAGCAGATTAGCGGTTAATAATATAATGTAGGTGTCGGCGATGTCAGGGGCGGCAGATTAGGGTTAATAAGTGGAAGATTAGGGGTGTTTAGACTTGGGGTTCATGTTAGGGTGTTAGGTGTAGACATAAATTTTATTTCCCCTAGGAATCAATGGCGCTGCGTTAGAAGCTGAACGCTGCTTTTTTGCAGGTGTTAGGTTTTTTTTCAGCCGGCTCTGCCCCATTGATTCCTATGGGGAAATCGTGCACGAGCATGTTTAGCCAGCTCACCGCTAACGTAAGCAGCACTGGTATTGAGGTGAGATGTGGAGCTACATTTTGCTCTCCGCTCACTTTTCTGCGGCTAACGCTGGGTTTCTAAAAACCGGTAATACCAGCGCTGTCTGCAAGTGAGCGGTGAGCATAAACTGCTCGTTAGCACCGCACAGCCTTACCGACAAAACTCGTAATCTAGCCGAGAGCTTCCTCTTCCCTCGATTTTTTACAAATAATCCTAGATTTACGAATTGGCTGATACAAAAATGGAAGGATATCTGCACTTTTAACATTTCTTTTTTTAATAAAATAGAAATATTCTCGGAAGCTCCTAAGGCGGTATTGCTCGGTGAGATCAAATTGTATCTTTGCTCCTGGAGTAAGAAAACTATGGCTTACGAAATACAATTAGTGAGTAAGGTTAAAAATGCGTACAGAAAATTTCAGCTAGATTCTTCTAGGCCTTATTGCAATAAAAACACTGAAGCTAGAAATGATAGGGATGTATTTTTAAGACAAATATCTCAGGCAGAATAATTGAAGCTCATCAATCATTTCAAAGGTTTTTATGGGTCCACCTGGGCCCTGTGGTTTCTAGTTACGCCTCTGATATCAGGTCCCGTATCCAAAAATTTGTGGCGGGTAGCTCATCAAATTCACTTATCTATGATATTATGCTTGCCAAACAAAGTCAGCTATATCTCAATAAATTATTTAATACTTGCGTGCTTTTTCCCCACTCTAGATGCAGAATTTATTAGACATAGCTTTACAGCCCTGGGCAAATGTGAGATTTCTATGACATGGAAGGAATCACATATCAAACATATTAACAATTATTATATATCACCCTCTAAAATGGCTAGATTCTTTCCCTCTCAAAAGTTTTTATGCCCTCTTTGTATGCTTCCTAAAGCCGATTAGCTGCACATGTTTTGGTATTGTCCAAAAATCTTTCAATACTGGCAGAAAATTGTATAATAAATTATATAAGGACTTTGGGGCCTAGTTATCAAGCCATCAACCTCAAATACGCTGGAATTCCACAGCTTATTTGTGGCGAGGCAGATTCGCCTTAGTTATCAAAGGCTAGAGACTGGCAAAAGTAGAATTTTGTGACGTAAACTTCAATCCGCCGGACTAAGTCCGACACAGATCGATTCTTACGTCACTCCAGATGTTCCGCACACAAGTTCGGCACAATCTGACTACTTTTGCTAGTTATCAAAAAACTAGCAGGTACGCTCGGCACTTTTCCGGCCCAGCATACCTGGTTTTCAAACTGCCACCCTGGAGGCGGCGGATCCCATAGGAATCAATGGGAGTCTGACCATAGCGAAAGTACAAGTTCGCTGCTGCCAGATATCCCATTGCTTTCTATGGGAGCTGTCTACACCTAACACCCTAACATGTACCCCGAGTCTAAACACCCCTAATCTGCCCAACTACACCGCCGCAACTAAATAAAGTTATTACCCCCTAAACTGCCGCTCCCAGAGCCCACCACAAACTACTCTATACATATTAGCCCCTAAACCGCCGCTCCCTGACCCAGCCGCAACTATAATAAATGTATTAACCCCTAAACCGCCACTCCCGGAGCCCACCGCCACCTACATTATACCTAGTAACCCCTATCCTGCCCCCCCTATACCGCGGCCCTCTATAATAAAGTTATTAACCCCTACCCTGCCGATCCCGCACCTCACCGCAACTAAATAAATAGTTTAACCCCTAAACCGCGACTCCCGGACCCTGCCGCAACCTATATTAAATTTATTAACCCCTAATCTGCCCCCCCTACACCGTCGCCACCTATAATATATTTATTAACCCCTATCCTGCCCCCCACTACACCGCCGCCACTGTAATAAATTTATTAACCCCTAAACCTAAGTCTAACACTAACCCTAACACCCCCCTAACTTAAATATTAATTAAATAAATCTAAATAATATTTCTATTATGAACTAAATTAATCCTATTTAAAACTAAATACTTACCTTTAAAATAAACCCTAATATAGCTACAATATAAATAATAATTATATTGTAGCTATCTTAGGATTTATTTTTTATTTTACAGGCATCTTTCAATTTATTTTAACTAGGTACAATAGCTATTAAATAGTTATTAACTATTTAATAGCTTACCTAGCTAGAATAAAGAGAAATTTACCTGTAAACTAAAAACTAACCTAAGTTACAATTACACCTAACACTAAACTATACTTTAATAAATTATTCCTATTTAAAACTAAATACTTACCTGTAAAATAAACCCTAAGATAGCTACAATGTAATTAATAATTACATTGTAGCTATTTTAGGAATTATATTTATTTTACAGGTAACTTTGTATTTATTTTAGCTAGTTAGAATAGTTATTAAATAGTTATTAACTATTTAATAACTACCTAGCTAAAAGAAATACAAAATTACCTGTAAAATAAATCCTAACCTAAGTTACAATTAAACCTAACACTACACTATCATAAAATAAATTAAATAAATTAACTACAAATAACTACAATTAAATACAATTACATAAACTAACTAAAGTACAAAAAATAAAAAAAGCTAAGTTACAAAAAATAAAAAAATAGGTTACAAACATTAAAAAAATATTACAACAATTTTAAGCTAATTACACCTAATCTAAGCCCCCTAATAAAATAACAAACCCCCCCAAAATAAAAAAATGCCCTACCCTATTCTAAATTAAAAAAGTTCAAAGCTCTTTAACCTTACCAGCCCTTAAAAGGGCCTTTTGTGGGGCATGCCCCAAAGAATTCAGCTCTTTTGCCTGTAAAAGAAAAATACAACCCCCTCCCAACATTAAAACCCACCACCCACATACCCCTAATCTAACCCAAACCCTGCCTTAAAATAACCTAACACTAATCCCCTGAAGATCATCCTACCTTGAGTCGTCTTCACTCAGCCGAGCAGCGATGGAACCGAAGAGGAGATCCGGAGCGGCAGAAGTCATCCTCCAAGGGGCGCTGAAGAAATCTTCCATCCGATGAAGTGATCTTCCATCTGGGCGATGTCATCTTCCAAGAGGCGCTGAAGAAGTCTTCTATCCGGGCAATGTCATCTTCCAAGCGGGGTCTTCAATCTTCATCCCGCCGACGCGGAACATCCTTCTTTACCGACGGACTACCGACGAATGAAGGCTCCTTTAAGGGACGTCATCCAAGATGGCGTCCCTTCAATTCCGATTGGCTGATAGGATTCTATCAGCCAATCGGAATTAAGGTAGGAAAAATCTGATTGGCTGATTGAAATCTGAAATCTGATTGGCAGATTGAGCTTGCATTCTATTGGCTGATCGGAACAGCCAATAGAATGTGAGCTCAATCTGATTGGCTGATTGGATCAGCCAATCGGATTGAACTTGAATCTGATTGGCTGATTCAATCAGCCAATCAGATTTTTCCTACCTTAATTCCGATTGGCTGATAGAATCCTATCAGCCAATCGGAATTGAAGGGACGCCATCTTGGATGACGTCCCTTAAAGGAGCCTTCATTTGTCGGTAGTCCATCGGTAAAGAAGGATGTTCCGCGTCGGCGGGATGAAGATTGAAGATTGAAGACCCCGCTTGGAAGATGACATCGCCCGGATAGAAGACTTCTTCAGCGCCGACTGGAGGATCACTTCATCGGATGGAAGATTTCTTCAGCGCCCCTTGGAGGATAACTTCTGCCGCTCCGGATCTCCTCTTCAGTTCCATCGCTGCTCGGCTGAGTGAAGACGACTCAAGGTAGGATGATCTTCAGGGGATTAGTGTTAGGTTATTTTAAGGGGGGTTTGGGTTAGATTAGGGGTATGTGGGTGGTGGGTTTTAATGTTGGGGGGGTTGTATTTTTCTTTTACAGGCAAAAGAGCTGAATTCTTTGGGGCATGCCCCACAAAAGGCCCTTTTAAGGGCTGGTAAGGTAAAAGAGCTTTGAACTTTTTTATTTTAGAATAGGGTAGGGCATTTTTTTATTTTGGGGGGTTTGGTATTTTATTAGGGGGCTTAGATTAGGTGTAAGTAGCTTAAAATTGTTGTAATATTTTTAAAATGTTTGTAACTTATTTTTTTTATTTTTTGTAACTTAGCTTTTTATATTTTTTTGTACTTTAGTTAGTTTATGTAATTGTATTTAATTGTAGTTATTTGTAGTTAATTTATTTAATTAATTTAATGATAGTGTAGTATTAGGTTTAATTGTAACTTAGGTTAGGATTTATTTTACAGGTAATTTTGTATTTATTTTAGCTAGGTAGTTATTAAATAGTTAATAACTATTTAATAACTATTCTAACTAGCTAAAATAAATACAAAGTTACCTGTAAAATAAATATAAATCCTAAGATAGCTACAATGTAATTATTAATTACATTGTAGCTATCTTAGGGTTTATTTTACAGGTAAGTATTTAGTTTTAAATAGGAATAATTTATTTAAGTATAGTGTAGTGTTAGGTGTAATTGTAACTTAGGTTAGTTTTTATTTTACAGGTTAATTTCTCTTTATTTTAGCTAGGTAAGCTATTAAATAGTTAATAACTATTTAATAGCTATTGTACCTATTTAAAATAAATTGAAATTTGCCTGTAAAATAAAAATAAATCCTAAAATAGCTACAATATAATTATTATTTATATTGTAGCTATATTAGGGTTTATTTTAAAGGTAAGTATTTAGTTTTAAATAGGATTAATTTAGTTCATAATAGAAATATTATTTAGATTTATTTAATTAATATTTAAGTTAGGGGGTGTTAGGGTTAGTGTTAGACTTAGGTTTAGGGGTTAATAATTTTATTACAGTGGCGGCAGTGTAGTGGGGGGCAGGATAGGGGTTAATAAATTTATTATAGGTGGCAACGGTGTAGTGGGGGCAGGATAGGGGTTAATAAATTTAATATAGGTTGCGGCGGGATCAGGGAGCAGCGGTTTAGGGGTTAAACTATTTATTTAGTTGCGGCGAGATGCGGGATCAGCAGGATTGGGGTTAATAACTTTATTATAGAGGGCCACGATATAGGGGGGGCAGGATAGGGGTTATTAGGTATAATGTAGGATGCAGCGGTGTCCGGGAGCAGCGGTTTAGGGGTTAATACATTTATAAGAGTTGCGGCGGGGTCTAGGAGCGGCGGTTTAGGGGTTAATACATTTATAAGAGTTGCGGCGGGGTTTAGGAGTGGCGGTTTAGGGGTTAGTAACTTTATTTAGTTGCGGGAGGCTCCGGGGGCGCCGGTATAGGGGGTAGAACAGTGTAGTTAGTGTGGGTGCTTAGTGACAGGCTAGCAAGAAAGCTGTAAAAAAGCCGAAGAGCAGTGAGATCGGAGGAGTGATAACTCTCACAGTCCGCTGCTCATCGCCCCGTACTTGGTGCGCGGCTTTTTGACAGCTTTTTTCATAACTTAGGCGAATTTTTGCAGGTCCGCGGCGGCGATGTGAGGCGAGCTTAGGTGGGCGTATTGGGCTGGCGAAGGCAGGAAAAGTAGACACATTGATTACTACCCCCCATTGTCTCCTTTCGCCAGGGGTCAAGTTGAGCGGGAACGCATGGGAACGGAGTTCCTGCACTATTTTTGCAGGTGGAACTAAGTTCCCTCAGGACAGAGCACAGAAACAATTTAGTAAACATTGCTACTGCTGGTGGGAGGAGCTGGAGCACAGTCTGATTAGAGGGATAGTGAGATCCTCTAGTAATGGGCAGTAACAATTCCTACAATACACTAAATGCAAGCGTGTAAATGGTCCTGCTGTGTGAACACCCTGCACTGTGTGTAACACATGGTGCTTACATTTCTGTGTGGCTTGCTCTGGGGTTATTTAGCTCCCCTCAGCAGAAATACGATTTTTGCTCCTTAAGTGGTTGAGACTCTGTGACAGAGGCGGATTCTCAGGCCTAACGACAACCATTCAACCCTTCATTGGATTTAATTTGCTTTCATTAACCAAAGTGTGTAGATTATTTACATACAAATACAGTGTTTGTGTATATATATATATATATATCATATATAATAAAAGGCCAAGTGTGTTAGTCCGAAGCTGTCATGCGCAATAGACACTGTGCACAAGGACAAACACACCTGGCCTTCAACACAGCAGAGTGAGTAACGGGCCGGCCAGCTCGACGTGTGCATGGCTGGATGTGTGGGTGTGGTTTGGGCGTGACTGGGCGCAACATGGGCGGGGCCGGATGGCAGTGCCATGGGCGGGGCGTGGGCAGGGCTCAAAAGAGGGGGATAGAGAGAGACAGCAAAAGAGAGGGGGGAGAGAGAGATCAAAAGAGGGGAGATAGAGAGAGCAAAAGAGAGGGAGAGAGACAGCAAAAGAAAGGGGAAGGGAGAGCTCAAAAGAGGGGAGATAGAGAGAGAGGAAGAGAGACAGCAAAAGAGAGAGGGGAGGGAGAGCAAAAGAAAGGGGAGAGAGAGATCAAAAGAGGGGAGATAGAGAGAGCAAAAGAGAGGGAGAGATACAGCAAAAAAGAG
Organism: Bombina bombina; assembly: GCF_027579735.1. Taxonomy (NCBI): domain Eukaryota; kingdom Metazoa; phylum Chordata; class Amphibia; order Anura; family Bombinatoridae; genus Bombina; species Bombina bombina. Next base: position 452,116,166 of record NC_069504.1, on the reverse strand, counting down.
GGGGAGAAAGTGGAGAGAGAGAGCAAAAGAGAGGGGAGGGAGAGCAGAAGAGGGCAGAGAGCACAAAAGAGGGCAGGGACAGAGCGCAAAAGAGAGGGGAGAGAGAGCATATAAGAGGGGAGAGAAAGACCCCAAAAGATGAGGGAAAGAGAGCAAAAGAAAGGGGAGAGAGAGAGCAAAAGAGTTGGGTAGAGAGAGAAAAAGAGAGGGGGAGAGAGAGAGCAAAATAGGGGGGATATAGAGAGCAAAAGAGGGGGGATATAGAGAGCAAAAGAGAGGAGGGAGAGATAGAGCAAAAAAAAGGTGGGAGAAAGAGAGAGCACAAAAGAGAGGGAGAGAGAGAGCAAAAGAGGGGGGATAGAGAAAGCAAAAAGAGAGGGGATAGAGAGAGCAAAAGAGAGAGAGAGCAAAAGAGATGGGGAGAGAGCAAAAGAGAGGGGAGAGAGAGAGCAAAAGAGAAGGGGCGAGAGAGAGTAAAAGAGAGGGGGTGAAAGAGAGGGGAGAGAAAGATAGGGAGCAAAAATGAGGGGAGAGAAAGAACAAAATAGAGGGGAGAGAGAGCAAAAGAGAGGGGAGAGCCCAAAGAGAGGGGGAGAGAGAGCGCAAAAGAGAGGGTGGAAAAGAGAGGGGGAGAGAGAGAACAAAAGAGAGGGGGGGAGAGCAGAAGAGAGGGGGGATAGAGAGAGAGCAAGGGGTGAAACCGCTTTACTGCAAAAACTGGCCCGTGTACACGGGCTTTAGGACTAGTATATATATAAAACAATATTAATTGTGAGGGGATAGTGGAAGTATTGTTGAGTTCCCAAACTTTTTTTGTAGGACTTGCCTTTTGCCCAGAGATTTTTTTTTATTCTCTTAAGCAATGTCCATCATCCCATGTTCTGAATATGATTATTTTGGCAGCTAGACATCTTATACTTAAAAATTGGAAGGCAAACTCTTCCCCTGGTTTTTCTCTTTTTCTCAAGAAAATCCAAAATCAAATCATATTTGAATCCTTTCATATTAGTACTGTAGGAGAAAAAAAAATTATTTTTGTTCTGCTCGACTGGCTCCCTATAATTAAATCCTACCATCTTACAAATCAAAAACAGAATCAGAGATTTGAAGCAAATGGTATACCAATTCAATGTTAAAGAGTTGGAAGAGAAGCTGGTTAAGAACTACAACTGATAGTCCATGGTGGCAGTGCGATTTGGAGGGGAGATTGGAGGGAATGCAAGATGGTCCCTTTCTTTTTTTTCTCTTTCTTTCCTGTTTTCCTTTCTTTTCAATTTGAAAAAAAAAAGTTAAATCATTTGCGGGCCAGTTAGGCTTTAAGGGAAATAAACTATGTCATTTTCATATTTGTGATATATTTTTGTAATTTTTCTGACTTTTGCTGATGTAAATTGTTGAAGTATCATATTATCTGGTCTACGACCTGATTGTGTTTGAATCTTTGCATTATGTTTTCTCCATTATACTTGTTTGACCTGTAAATGTCCTTAATAAATATTATTTTTTTTTTAAAAAGAACTTAAAAAACCTAATAACCCCCTAAACATCCTAAGAACAAACACTAAAAACAAAAAACCTTAAAAAAATATGTTCTGTTTCATTGCTGAACCATCAGATTTTAAGGAAGGTCCCATGAAGTACTCTTCCATACAGTAATTTCTAGACATGTGCACGGGTGAAATGTTATGTTTTTCTAAAATTTTTGGTTTGGAATTTTCAATCGATTCGGGTTGTCAGAATTTCATTTGTTGCCGAGTTCGGTTTGGCTGAATATTCGGATAAAGATTTCAATCAACACGAAAATTTGTTACAATACATTAAAGCCAATGGGAAGCCTTCAAAACATTCCTTTAAGCCACATACTTACACAGCTAAGAAATGCAAACAATCTAAACATTCATTGCTAACTGGGAAACAAGAATACATTTTACAAGGAAAAAATTAACCAATAATTTGAAACTAAAAGCAATAACAATCTTTTGGTACAATATTTTTGTTTTCATTGAATTCTCTCATTTTTATTTCAAATCCCTCATGCTACCCACATTCACTTTCGCATACATCTGCTCTATAACAAGTTTGTAGTTACAATAGTTAGCTTTGAGACTCAATTCAAAGAAGAGCAAGAGAGGCAGCACCAGCACAGTTACTGAGCTAGTTAGGCCTGACAGTACCTAAACCTCAAAAATACATCTCCAAGGGAGGCAGACAAGGTCATGCTTAGAGACGCTTGGACATAGCGAGTAGCAGTTTACTATGATATTTGGCTTTAAAAGATAATGACAACCACATAGTAGGAAGGCCAGAAGCTGGAGTGGCCTAGAAGCAAGCAGCACAGTTACTGGACTAAGTAGGCCTGACAATACATACACATCAAAATAAACCTCCAAGAGAGGAGGAAAAGGACGTGCTTAGAGACCCTTGGACAAAGAGGGTAAGAGTTTACTTCAGTATTTTTACTTTTAACGATGATGACCAAAACAGAGCAGGAAGGGCAGGAGCAAGGGTGCCAGAAGCAGCAGGCAGCAAGGTTACTGGACTAAGTAGGCCTGAGAGTACTTAAACTTCAAAAATACAGCTCCAATGGAGGAAAACAAGGATGTTTTTAGAGACCCTTGGACACAGCGGGTAACAGTTTTCTATTAATTTTAACTTACACAGAACAGGAAGGGAAGGAGCAGGAGAATAATTAGCATCAGAGTCACTGGACTAGATAGGCCTGACAGTATATAAACCTCAAAAATACACCTCCAAGGTAGGGGGACAAGGGCATTCTTAGAGACCCTTTGACACAGAGGGTAAGAGTTTACTTCAGTTTCTTAGTTTAAATGATGATGACCACCACAGTGCCGTAAGGGTATCAGCAGGATTGGCAGAAGCAGCAGGTAGCAAAGTTACTGGACTAGGTAGGCCTGATAGTACATACATCTGAAAAATACACCTCAAAGGGAGAAGGACATGGAAGTGCTAAGAGTCCCTTGGACACAGTGGGTAGCAGCTTACTATATTTTTTTCTTTAAATAATGATGACCAACACAGAGTAGGAAGGACAAGAGTAGGAGCAGGAGTGGCAGCATCAGCAGGCAGCAGAGTTACTAGACTAGGTATGCAAGACAGTACAAAAATCTCAAAAATACACCTCAAAGGAAGGAGGACAAGAATGTGCTTAGAGTTCCTTGGACACAGCAGGGAACAGTTTAACTTTAACTTAAGAAGACCACCAAAAAGCAGGAAGGGTAGGAGTGGCAGTATCAGTGAGCAGCAGGCAGCGTAGTTACTGGACTAGTAGGCCTGACAGTACATAAACTTAAAAAAAAAAATTTCAAAGGAGGAAAACAAGGATGTGCTTAGAGACTCTTATAAACAGCGGGTAACAGTTAACTACAATTGTTTTACCTTAACTAATGATGACATCCACAGAGCAGGAGTACGAGTGGCAGGATCAGCAGTCAGCAGAGTTACTAAACTAGGTAGGCCTAACAGTACATAAACTAAAAAATACACCTCCAGGGGAAGAAGAGGGCAAACACATGCCTAGAGTCACTTGGAAAAAGTGATCAGAAGAAGTCTTCTATCCGGGCAATGTCATCTTCCAAGCGGGGTCTTCAATCTTCATCCCGCCGACGCGGAACATCCTTCTTTACCGACGGACTACCGACGAATGAAGGCTCCTTTAAGGGACGTCATCCAAGATGGCGTCCCTTCAATTCCGATTGGCTGATAGGATTCTATCAGCCAATCGGAATTAAGGTAGGAAAAATCTGATTGGCTGATTGAAATCTGAAATCTGATTGGCAGATTGAGCTTGCATTCTATTGGCTGATCGGAACAGCCAATAGAATGTGAGCTCAATCTGATTGGCTGATTGGATCAGCCAATCGGATTGAACTTGAATCTGATTGGCTGATTCAATCAGCCAATCAGATTTTTCCTACCTTAATTCCGATTGGCTGATAGAATCTTATCAGCCAATCGGAATTGAAGGGACGCCATCTTGGATGACGTCCCTTAAAGGAGCCTTCATTTGTCGGCAGTCCGTCGGTAAAGAAGGATGTTCCGCGTCGGCGGGATGAAGATTGAAGATTGAAGACCCCGCTTGGAAGATGACATCGCCCGGATAGAAGACTTCTTCAGCGCCGACTGGAGGATCACTTCATCGGATGGAAGATTTCTTCAGCGCCCCTTGGAGGATAACTTCTGCCGCTCCGGATCTCCTCTTCAGTTCCATCGCTGCTCGGCTGAGTGAAGACGACTCAAGGTAGGATGATCTTCAGGGGATTAGTGTTAGGTTATTTTAAGGGGGGTTTGGGTTAGATTAGGGGTATGTGGGTGGTGGGTTTTAATGTTGGGGGGGTTGTATTTTTCTTTTACAGGCAAAATAGCTGAATTCTTTGGGGCATGCCCCACAAAAGGCCCTTTTAAGGGCTCGTAAGGTAAAAGAGCTTTGAACTTTTTTATTTTAGAATAGGGTAGGGCATTTTTTTATTTTGGGGGGTTTGGTATTTTATTAGGGGGCTTAGATTAGGTGTAAGTAGCTTAAAATTGTTGTAATATTTTTAAAATGTTTGTAACTTATTTTTTTTATTTTTTGTAACTTAGCTTTATTTATTTTTTTGTACTTTAGTTAGTTTATGTAATTGTATTTAATTGTAGTTATTTGTAGTTAATTTATTTAATTAATTTAATGATAGTGTAGTATTAGGTTTAATTGTAACTTAGGTTCGGATTTATTTTACAGGTAATTTTGTATTTATTTTAGCTAGGTAGTTATTAAATAGTTAATAACTATTTAATAACTATTCTAACTAGCTAAAATAAATACAAAGTTACCTGTAAAATAAATATAAATCCTAAGATAGCTACAATGTAATTATTAATTACATTGTAGCTATCTTAGGGTTTATTTTACAGGTAAGTATTTAGTTTTAAATAGGAATAATTTATTTAAGTATAGTGTAGTGTTAGGTGTAATTGTAACTTAGGTTAGTTTTTATTTTACAGGTTACTATTTAATAGCTATTGTACCTATTTAAAATAAATTGAAATTTGCCTGTAAAATAAAAATAAATCCTAAAATAGCTACAATATAATTATTATTTATATTGTAGCTATATTAGGGTTTATTTTAAAGGTAAGTATTTAGTTTTAAATAGGATTAATTTAGTTCATAATAGAAATATTATTTAGATTTATTTAATTAATATTTAAGTTAGGGGGTGTTAGGGTTAGTGTTAGACTTAGGTTTAGGGGTTAATAATTTTATTACAGTGGCGGCAGTGTAGTGGGGGGCAGGATAGGGGTTAATAAATTTATTATAGGTGGCAACGGTGTAGTGGGGGCAGGATAGGGGTTAATAAATTTAATATAGGTTGCGGCGGGATCAGGGAGCAGCGGTTTAGGGGTTAAACTATTTATTTAGTTGCGGCGAGATGCGGGATCAGCAGGATTGGGGTTAATAACTTTATTATAGAGGGCCACGATATAGGGGGGGCAGGATAGGGGTTATTAGGTATAATGTAGGATGCAGCGGTGTCCGGGAGCGGCGGTTTAGGGGTTAATAAATTTATAAGAGTTGCGGCGGGGTCTAGGAGCGGCGGTTTAGGGGTTAATACATTTATAAGAGTTGCGGCGGGGTTTAGGAGTGGCGGTTTAGGGGTTAGTAACTTTATTTAGTTGCGGGAGGCTCCGGGGGCGCCGGTATAGGGGGTAGAACAGTGTAGTTAGTGTGGGTGCTTAGTGACAGGCTAGCAAGAAAGCTGTAAAAAAGCCGAAGAGCAGTGAGATCGGATGAGTGATAACTCTCACAGTCCGCTGCTCATCGCCCCGTACTTGGTGCGCGGCTTTTTGACAGCTTTTTTCATAACTTAGGCGAATTTTTGCAGGTCCGCGGTGGCGATGTGAGGCGAGCTTAGGCGGGCGTATTGGGCCGGCGAAGGCAGGAAAAGTAGACACATTGATTACTACCCCCCATTGTCTCCTTTCGCCAGGGGTCAAGTTGAGCGGGAACGCATGGGAACGGAGTTCCTGCACTATTTTTGCAGGTGGAACTAAGTTCCCTCAGGACAGAGCACAGAAACAATTTAGTAAACATTGCTACTGCTGGTGGGAGGAGCTGGAGCACAGTCTGATTAGAGGGATAGTGAGATCCTCTAGTAATGGGCAGTAACAATTCCTACAATACACTAAATGCAAGCGTGTAAATGGTCCTGCTGTGTGAACACCCTGCACTGTGTGTAACACATGGTGCTTACATTTCTGTGTGGCTTGCTCTGGGGTTATTTAGCTCCCCTCAGCAGAAATACGATTTTTGCTCCTTAAGTGGTTGAGACTCTGTGACAGAGGCGGATTCTCAGGCCTAACGACAACCATTCAACCCTTCATTGGATTTAATTTGCTTTCATTAACCAAAGTGTGTAGATTATTTACATACAAATACAGTGTTTGTGTATATATATATATATATCATATATAATAAAAGGCCAAGTGTGTTAGTCCGAAGCTGTCATGCGCAATAGACACTGTGCACAAGGACAAACACACCTGGCCTTCAACACAGCAGAGTGAGTAACAGGCCGGCCAGCTGGACATGTGCATGGCTGGATGTGTGGGTGTGGTTTGGGCGTGACTGGGCGCAACATGGGCGGGGCCGGATGGCAGTGCCATGGGTGGGGCGTGGGCAGGGCTCAAAAGAGGGGGATAGAGAGAGACAGCAAAAGAGAGGGGGGAGAGAGAGATCAAAAGAGGGGAGATAGAGAGAGCAAAAGAGAGGGAGAGAGACAGCAAAAGAAAGGGGAAGGGAGAGCTCAAAAGAGGGGAGATAGAGAGAGAGGAAGAGAGACAGCAAAAGAGAGAGGGGAGGGAGAGCAAAAGAAAGGGGAGAGAGAGATCAAAAGAGGGGAGATAGAGAGAGCAAAAGAGAGGGAGAGATACAGCAAAAAAGAGGGGGAGAAAGTGGAGAGAGAGAGCAAAAGAGAGGGGAGGGAGAGCAGAAGAGGGCAGAGAGCACAAAAGAGGGCAGGGACAGAGCGCAAAAGAGAGGGGAGAGAGAGCATATAAGAGGGGAGAGAAAGACCCCAAAAGATGAGGGAAAGAGAGCAAAAGAAAGGGGAGAGAGAGAGCAAAAGAGTTGGGTAGAGAGAGAAAAAGAGAGGGGGAGAGAGAGAGCAAAATAGGGGGGATATAGAGAGCAAAAGAGGGGGGATATAGAGAGCAAAAGAGAGGAGGGAGAGATAGAGCAAAAAAAAGGTGGGAGAAAGAGAGAGCACAAAAGAGAGGGAGAGAGAGAGCAAAAGAGGGGGGATAGAGAAAGCAAAAAGAGAGGGGATAGAGAGAGCAAAAAAGAGAGAGAGCAAAAGAGATGGGGAAAGAGCAAAAGAGAGGGGAGAGAGAGAGCAAAAGAGAAGGGGCGAGAGAGAGTAAAAGAGAGGGGGTGAAAGAGAGGGGAGAGAAAGATAGGGAGCAAAAATGAGGGGAGAGAAAGAACAAAATAGAGGGGAGAGAGAGCAAAAGAGAGGGGAGAGCCCAAAGAGAGGGGGAGAGAGAGCGCAAAAGAGAGGGTGGAAAAGAGAGGGGGAGAGAGAGAACAAAAGAGAGGGGGGAGAGCAGAAGAGAGGGGGGATAGAGAGAGAGCAAGGGGTGAAACCGCTTTACTGCAAAAACTGGCCCGTGTACACGGGCTTTAGGACTAGTATATATATAAAACAATATTAATTGTGAGGGGATAGTGGAAGTATTGTTGAGTTCCCAAACTTTTTTTTGTAGGACTTGCCTTTTGCCCAGAGATTTTTTTTTATTCTCTTAAGCAATGTCCATCATCCCATGTTCTGAATATGATTATTTTGGCAGCTAGACATCTTATACTTAAAAATTGGAAGGCAAACTCTTCCCCTGGTTTTTCTCTTTTTCTCAAGAAAATCCAAAATCAAATCATATTTGAATCCTTTCATATTAGTACTGTAGGAGAAAAAAAAATTATTTTTGTTCTGCTCGACTGGCTCCCTATAATTAAATCCTACCATCTTACAAATCAAAAACAGATTATCTACCCCTTTCTGAGCTCCAATGGCTTTATTAAGTTGTTCCTAAATTATTTATTTCATGCTTATTGGTTATTATGTTATAGGAAGTATTAAGATTGTTGACACATTAAACAGCTAGACAAAAACTGAATCAGAGATTTGAAGCAAATGGTATACCAATTCAATGTTAAAGAGTTGGAAGAGAAGCTCGTTAAGAACTACAACTGATAGTCCATGGTGGCAGTGCGATTTGGAGGGGAGATTGGAGGGAATGCAAGATGGTCCCTTTCTTTTTTTTCTCTTTCTTTCCTGTTTTCCTTTCTTTTCAATTTGAAAAAAAAAAGTTAAATCATTTGCGGGCCAGTTAGGCTTTAAGGGAAATAAACTATGTCATTTTCATATTTGTGATATATTTTTGTAATTTTTCTGACTTTTGCTGATGTAAATTGTTGAAGTATCATATTATCTGGTCTACGACCTGATTGTGTTTGAATCTTTGCATTATGTTTTCTCCATTATACTTGTTTGACCTGTAAATGTCCTTAATAAATATTATTTTTTTTTAAAAAAGAACTTAAAAAACCTAATAACCCCTAAACATCCTAAGAACAAACACTAAAAACAAAAAACCTTAAAAAAATATGTTCTGTTTCATTGCTGAACCATCAGATTTTAAGGAAGGTCCCATGAAGTACTCTTCCATACAGTAATTTCTAGACATGTGCACGGGTGAAATTTTATGTTTTTCTAAAATTTTTGGTTTGGACTTTTCAATCGATTCGGGTTGTCAGAATTTCATTTGTTGCCGAGTTCGGTTTGGCTGAATATTCGGATAAAGATTTCAATCAACACGAAAATTTGTTACAATACATTAAAGCCAATGGGAAGCCTTCAAAACATTCCTTTAAGCCACATACTTACACAGCTAGGAAATGCAAACAATCTAAACATTCATTGCTAACTGGGAAACAAGAATACATTTTACAAGGAAAAAATTAACCAATAATTTGAAACTAAAAGCAATAACAATCTTTTGGTACAATATTTTTGTTTTCATTGAATTCTCTCATTTTTATTTCAAATCCCTCATGCTACCCACATTCACTTTCGCATACATCTGCTCTATAACAAGTTTGTAGTTACAATAGTTAGCTTTGAGACTCAATTCAAAGAAGAGCAAGAGAGGCAGCACCAGCACAGTTACTGAGCTAGTTAGGCCTGACAGTACCTAAACCTCAAAAATACATCTCCAAGGGAGGCAGACAAGGTCATGCTTAGAGACGCTTGGACATAGCGAGTAGCAGTTTACTATGATATTTGGCTTTAAAAGATAATGACAACCACATAGTAGGAAGGCCAGAAGCTGGAGTGGCCTAGAAGCAAGCAGCACAGTTACTGGACTAAGTAGGCCTGACAATACATACACATCAAAATAAACCTCCAAGAGAGGAGGAAAAGGACGTGCTTAGAGACCCTTGGACAAAGAGGGTAAGAGTTTACTTCAGTATTTTTACTTTAAACGATGATGACCAAAACAGAGCAGGAAGGGCAGGAGCAAGGGTGCCAGAAGCAGCAGGCAGCAAGGTTACTGGACTAAGTAGGCCTGAGAGTACTTAAACTTCAAAAATACAGCTCCAATGGAGGAAAACAAGGATGTTTTTAGAGACCCTTGGACACAGCGGGTAACAGTTTTCTATTAATTTTAACTTACACAGAACAGGAAGGGAAGGAGCAGGAGAATAATTAGCATCAGAGTCACTGGACTAGATAGGCCTGACAGTATATAAACCTCAAAAATACACCTCCAAGGTAGGGGGACAAGGGCATTCTTAGAGACCCTTTGACACAGAGGGTAAGAGTTTACTTCAGTTTCTTAGTTTAAATGATGATGACCACCACAGTGCCGTAAGGGTATCAGCAGGATTGGCAGAAGCAGCAGGTAGCAAAGTTACTGGACTAGGTAGGCCTGATAGTACATACATCTGAAAAATACACCTCAAAGGGAGAAGGACATGGAAGTGCTAAGAGTCCCTTGGACACAGTGGGTAGCAGCTTACTATATTTTTTTCTTTAAATAATGATGACCAACACAGAGTAGGAAGGACAAGAGTAGGAGCAGGAGTGGCAGCATCAGCAGGCAGCAGAGTTACTAGACTAGGTATGCAAGACAGTACAAAAATCTCAAAAATACACCTCAAAGGAAGGAGGACAAGAATGTGCTTAGAGTTCCTTGGACACAGCAGGGAACAGTTTAACTTTAACTTAAGAAGACCACCAAAAAGCAGGAAGGGTAGGAGTGGCAGTATCAGTGAGCAGCAGGCAGCGTAGTTACTGGACTAGTAGGCCTGACAGTACATAAACTTAAAAAAAAAAAATTCAAAGGAGGAAAACAAGGATGTGCTTAGAGACTCTTATAAACAGCGGGTAACAGTTAACTACAATTGTTTTACCTTAACTAATGATGACATCCACAGAGCAGGAGTACGAGTGGCAGGATCAGCAGTCGGCAGAGTTACGAAACTAGGTAGGCCTAACAGTACATAAACTAAAAAATACACCTCCAGGGGAAGAAGAGGGCAAACACATGCCTAGAGTCACTTGGAAAAAGTGATCAGAAGTTCCCTGAGAATTTGACATTGATGGATGATGACCACCAAAGAGCAAGGAGGGCAGGAGTGGCAGAAACAGCAGACTTACTGAACTAGGTAGGCATGACATTACATCAACCTCAAAAATACACCTCCTAGTGAGGAGGAGTACAAATATACCTTCCATAAAAATGTATAATTAGAGACAATCGTTTTAGACTTTTGTGCTGCAGACATAGCTTAAGTTTCTATAGTTATGTATATCATCTTTATGTTATGTAAAGCAGCATTTTTTCTATAAGACTTTCGACTGTATTGAGAGTTACGAAAGTCCTGAAAAAAAAGGGATAGTATATTCAAAATTAAACTTGCAGGATTCAGATCGAACATGTAATTTTAAGACACTTTTATGTTCACTTTTATTTTCAAATGTTTCTTACTCTTGATATTTCTTGTTGGAAAAGGATATGCACATATCCTACACTAGTGGGAGCCAGCTGCTGATTGGTGCCTGCACACATTTGTCTCTAACTAGATGTGTTCAGCTAGCTGCCAGTAGTGCAATGCTGTTCCTTCAGCAAGGGATAACAAGATAATGAAGCACTTTCAATATTAGAAGTAAATTGAAGGTTTTTTAAAACATTTCTGTCCAAATCATGAAATACCATTTTGGGGTTTCCTGACCCTTTAAAGTAAAAGAGATCAATAACTTTATTACACAATATATACACATATATACATATATAGATTCATAAGGAAGATGTCCATGCACTCCAATATGTAAAACATCCAAAAGTTTATTGATAGAAAATCTTAAAAACAAGAGGTAAGTGTCTACAACATAAGACACTTGACTAACAGAATATATACACAAAGTTGCAGAGAAAAAGGTCAGCTGGGTTCCCATGCGGCAGACATGTTTCGTGCCTGTATGCACTTATTCACTGCTCATGGGAATCCCAGTCTTTCCCAGTTTATATAGGCACTCCCCTTAAAGGTGTATGTTAATACACTTAATTAAAGACCTCACTCTGGATAAACGGAAAAAAAGCACAATATATGGTGTAAATACTATGATCATCATATCAAGCATGGCAAGCCTACATGGATCTATGAATACTAATGAATTCTATTTACCAAAATTCATACATAACCAAATACTGCCATTGTGTATTCAAAAATATAACCCTATAGGCTAGTTCAACAATACCATTACTATATTCAAATACAGCCATGCATATGGTACAATGTGAAGAACAGGGAGAACTAAACACAAAGGTCAATATCTCTTCTAAAATTGAACCCGTGTGTTACAGTGCTGTTAAGGGTATATATATATATATGCTACCTTGAAATGTTTCTTTACTTTAAAACCTTAATAAAATATAATAAAATATATATATATATATATATATATGTGTGTGTGTATATACAGTATATATATATATATATATATATATATATATATATATATATGTTATGAGTAAAGCCAGAAATCCAGGTAATCCTAGGATTACCCAGTGGCTTTGGGTAAAGCCCAAAATAAGTTCATACTTTGGACTTTACCCAGGTAATCCTAGGATTACCCAAATGCTTCTGGATAAAACTAATAAAATCATTAATTGTGCTGTACCCGGGTAATGCAAGAAAAACACACCAACAGTAAATTAAACATTTTTATTTTGGATTACTTACAATGTTTATGTTACAACAGGAAATTAAAGATTTTTATATTTCATATGTGGATTTTTCATATGTTTTGTACCATGTTTTGTTAAAACAGGAAATTCAACATTTTTACAAAAACAACATGAAACATTTTTATTCATGAAACATTTTTATTTTTCAAAATTAAATATTTTTTATTTTTCATAAATAAACATTTTTATTGTTCATATGTTTTCTACCATGTTTTTTTACAACAACCGGAATTAAAACATTTTTGTGTTACTGTGTTCTTGGATAGACTGGACTGCCTGTCGCACATGCATTCTGTCCGAGAAACTTTAAAAGCACCTTGTGGGGGTGGGACTCATGGTTAGGTTCGCAGAGGCGGTTGCAGCACCAAAGGCTCTGATTAGAACAGAACTCTCTGGAACATATCTGCCCTCGGCCATTAATGCATGATCTTATCTGATTGGTTGTGTATACTGTGACCTCACAAAGACACGGACCAATAAAATCATGCACTAACGGACGCTCCAGAGAGTTCTGTTCTAATCAAAGCCTCGGACACCGTAACTGCCTCTGGGAATCTAACCATGGGTCCCCCCCCCCCACTAAGTGCTTTTAAAGTTTCTCAGACAGAAAGTGTGTGACAGACACTCCGGACTATGAAAAATAAAAATGTTTAATTATAAAAAATAAAAATGTTTAATTTTGAAAAATAAATTGTTTCATGAATAAAAATGTTCCATGTTCTATTTCCTGTTGTAACAAAACATGGTACAAAACATATAAAAAAATCCACATATGAAGTATAAAAATGTTTAATTTCCTGTTGTTGTAACTAAAACATTGTAAGAAACATAAGTTTCTTTCATGTAATTGGCAAGAGTCCATGAGCTAGTGACATATGGCATATACAATCCTACCAGGAGGGGCAAAGTTTTCCAAACCTCAAAATGCCTATAAATACACCCCTCACCACACCCACAATTCAGTTTTACAAACTTTGCTTCCTATTGAAGTGGTGAAGTAAGTTTGTGCTTAGTTTTTATGATTTCTTCTATGATAAGTGCTTCTCAGCATATTGAAGCCCAATTCCTCTCAGAGTACAGTGTTTGTCAGAGGGATGTGAAGAGAGTATCGCCTATTGATTTTATGGTTTCTCTCATTGGAAATCTTTTCAAGGGTTCTCTGTTATCGGTTGTAGGGATTCATCTATTACCTCCCATTTCAGATCGACGATATACTCTTATATAACATTACCTCTGCTGATAGTTTTCAGTACTGGTTTGGCTATCTGCTATATGTGGATGGGTGTCTTTCGGTAAGTATGTATCATTGTTTAAGACACTCTCAGCTATGGTTTGGTGCTTTATGTATTAATATAAAGTTTTAAATATATGTATTCTACTTATATATGCCATAAGTCAGGTCTATGTGTATTTCCCTTTGTAGTCTAAACAGTTTCAGTATAGGAATCAAGTTTGGGAAGTATACTTAAACTTTTTTCTTACCTGGGGTTCAGTCTTTTTTTTTTTTTCGCGGGCAAATCTAGGCTCGCGAGGGAGCAAAATGCTGTTTTTTATTGCGTCATTCTTGGCGCAAATTTTTGGTGCGAAGTTGCGCATTTTTTTGCGCAAATGTCATCATTTCCTGCATCTCTGCTGACGCTAATTGTTTTTTAACTTACTTTTGCATAATGCGTCATTCTTAGCGCCAAATTTTAGTTATTTTACCCCTCTCCCTCTATTGCTTGCTGATTTCATGAACTTTGAATGCTATTATGCCTGCTTTTGTTTTTCTCTACTGAAACTGTTACATTGTGTAAATTGAATGTTTTGCCTAATGTTATTTTTCTTTTTCTGTTACAGTTTGCGAGATGTCTCATTCTGTTCCTGACTCTGATGTTATTGTAGATACTATGATACCCTGGAACACAATTTTACAAAGCTAAGTGTGCTCTTTTCATTATTTTAGCTGTTGTTATTTCTTCAGCTCAATTATGTGGCATTTATTTATCTTGTTTTATGCTAGCAATGTTTCTGCATGTACAATAACATTTACTGTTCTTTATATATTCAGTTCATGTACTTGATTTCATCTGCAAACATCACATGTTGCTTATATCAGAAAAGGTTATGACTGTTATAATACCTTTAAGTAAACTTACGAGGTCTTTTCAAAATGGTTCTAATTAATTTTGTTCTACTGGTAAAGGTTTCTTTGGCTCAAAGGATCCTTTATCAGACAGTTTGTGGAAAATTCTCCGTATTTTTCATTTGATTATTTTTTCTATTTATAGATTTTAGGAGTCTAGTCCTCCTATTAACTATCAGCTAGATTACGAGTTTTGCGTTATGAGTGAAAAAGCATTGTTATGCTTCATAACGCTGCTTTTTCCCTAACGCGCTTTTTCAAATCTTGTATGTATAGGTGTACCGTACAACTTTTTGGCTGTCATGCAACTTCAGTACCTCACTTTAAAAAAAGTGTTTTTTTCCTATAGTGCCGGTATTACGAGTTTGTCTGGGAGGCCAAAAGTGAACGTACACCCTATACTGACAAGATATGTACCGCCATCTAAAGTCAGTAGTTATGAGTTTTACGATACAAAGCTGTACAATAGAACTCATAACTAAAGTGTTAAAAAGTACACAAACACCCATAAACTACCTATTAACCCCTAAACCGAGGCTCTCCTGCATCGCTAACACTATAATAAATTTATTAACCCCTATTCCGCCGCTCCCCAACATCGTTGCCACTATAATAAACCTATTAACCCTTAAACCGCCACCCTCCTGCATCGCAAACACTATTTAAAGATTATTAACCCCTAATCTGCTGTCCACCCACACCGCTGCTATAACAAACCTATTAACCACTAAACAGCAAGCCCCCCACAAAGAAATATACTTAAATAAATTAACCCCTAAACCTCTGACCTCCCACATCACTAACTCTACATAAATATATTAACCCCTAATCCTAACCCTAACATAACCATTACCCTAAATCTAACCCTAACCCTAACGTAGCCCTAAGCCTAACACCCCCTAAAGTAAATATAATTTAAAAGAATCTAAATAAACCTTACAATTATTAACTAAATAATTCCTATTTAAAACTAAAAGCAAACTTACCTGTAAAAAAACCCCTAAGCTAGGTACAAAATAACTAATAGTTATATTGTAGCTATCTTAGGTTTTATTTTTATTTCACAGGTAAGTTTGTATTTATTTTAACTAGGTAGTCTAGTTAGTAAATAGTTATTAACTATTTGCTAACTACCTAGTTAAAATAAATACAAACTTACCTGTAAAATAAAACCTAACCTGCCTTACACTAAAAACTATCATTACAATTTAAATTAAATAATTTAAATTAATAAAATACAATTTACTCAATTACAAAAAACAAACAAACACTAAATTACAAAAATTAAAAAACGAAATTATCAAAAATAAAAATGAATTACTCCTAATCTAATAGCCCAATCAAAATAAAAAGCCCCAGCAAATAAAAAACCTCTAACCTACACTAAGCTGCCAATGGCCCATAAAAGGGCCTTTTACAGGGGCATTGTCCCAAAGAAACCAGCTCTTTTACCTGTAAAAAAAATACAAACACCCCCTAACAGTAAAACCCACCACCCACCCAACCAAACCCCCTAATAAAAACCTATCTAAATAAACCCAAGCTAACTATTGCCCTGATAAGGGCATTTGGATGGACATCGCCCTTAAAAGGGCATTTAGCTCTTTTACATTGCCCAAAAGGTTTTTTTAAAGGTTTTTTGGGTGGGTTTTTTTTTTAGCTTGGGGTTTGGGCAATGTAAATGAGCTAAATGCCATTTTAAGGGCTATTCTCATCCTTTTCAGGGCAATGGTTAGCTTAGGTTTATTTAGAGTAAATTGTTTTTATTTTTGATAATTTAGTTTTTTTATTTTTGGTAATTTAGTGTTTGTTTTTATGCAAGTTAGAAAATTGTATTTTATTAATTTAATTTATTTAGTTTCTTTTTAGTGTAAAGCAGGTTAGGTTTTATTTTACAGGTAAATTTGTATTTATTTTAATTAGGTAGTTATTAAATAGTTAATAACCATTTACTAACTAGTCTACCTAGTTAAAACAAATACAAACTTAGCTGTGAAATAAAAATAAAACCTAAGATAGCTACAATATAACTATTAGTTATATTGTAGCTAGCTTACACCTAGATTACGAATTTTGTGTTAGAAGCTATGCGGTGCTAACGAGCAGTTTATGCTCACTGCTCACTTACAGACAACGCTGGTATTACGGGTTTTTACAAACCAGGCGTTAACCACAAAAAAGTGATCGTAGAGCAAAATTTTGCTCCACATCTCACCTCAATACCAGCGCTGCTTATGTTAGCGGTGAGCTGGCTGAACGTGCTCGTGCACGATTTCCCCATAGGAATCAATGGGGGAGAGCTGGCTAAAAAAACCTAACACCTGCAAAAAAGCAGCGTAAATCTCCTAACGCAGCCCCATTGATTCCTGTGGGGAAATACATTTATGTCTACACCTAACACCGTAACATGAACCCGAGTCTAAACACCCCTAATCTTACACTTATTAACCCCTAATCTGCTGCCCCTGACATCGCCGACACCTACATTATATTATTAACCCCTAATCTGCCGCTCCGGACACCGCTGCCACCTACATTATACTTATGAACCCCTAATCTGCTGCCCCCAACATCGCTGACACCTACATTATATTTATTAACCCCTAATCTGCTGCCCCAATGTCGCCGCAATTACTATCATTAACTAAATTATTCCTATTTAAAACTAAATACTTACCTGTAAAATAAACCTTAAAGGGACAGTATACTGTAAAATAGTTTTTCCCTTAATGTGTTTACAATTGCTTTTTTTACCAACTGCAGAGTAAAAAATGTATGAAAATTAGCTTTTTAAGGTTTATTTCTGTATATTAAAGCTCTGAGTTTGTGTTTTGAAGCCACAGCCTAATAAAATAGGTTGAGCTTGTAGGTATAATCAGATCTCATTACTGTATCACATTGTGTGCATACACCTGCTTCTTTATCTTATATCTGTCCTTAAAACAATCACCAATACTTTGAGAGAACAATGGAAAATCAACATTTTATCACCTTATCTCTGCTTTATCACACTGGGAGTGTAATTTCTTCTGCTGGCTTTGTTTACAAAGCTTATCTATAGCTGGTACGCGCGGCCACAAACTTTCAGAATAGGTGGGGATACCACATGCTAAATTAACAATTTCAAATGCCAATATAAGGGTAAAGAAGCTACTTGTAAACAATTTAATACACTCCAGCTGGTAAAGTGGATCATTGGGAACAAATTAAAGGGGAGAACATTTTTGAGTAAACTGTCCCTTTAAGACAGCTACAATATAACTAATAGTTACATTTGTATCTATCTTTGGGTTTATTTTTATTTTACAGTCAAGTTTGTATTTATTTTAACTAGGTACAATAGTTATTAAATAGTTATTAACTATTTAATAACTACCTAGCTAAAATAAATACAAAAGTACCTGTAAAATAAAACCTAACCTAAGTTACAATAAGCGGTTAATAACTTTAGTATAGTGGCAGATTAGGTGTTAATAACATTATGTAGGTGGCGGCGATGTTGGGGCAGCAGATTAGGGGTGTTTAGACATGGTTTTTATGTTGGGCTGTTAGGTTTAAACATAACTTTTTCTTTCCCCATAGACATCAATGGGGCTGCGTTACGGAGCTTTTGTTTCTGCGATCGCAGGTGTTAGGCTTCTTTTTTGCCGGCTCTCCCCATTGATGTCTATGGGGAAATCATGCACGAGCACCTCAAAGCAGTGCTTGTATTTGGGTGCGGTATGGAGCTCAACGCCACCATATCGCCCATACAAGCCTTCTTTTTGTAAACTTGTACACCGCTATAGGGATTCAATATACTACCTGTATTTAATTCTAGAGAACGGTTATTCTGATTCCCTATTGGGACTGCACTACTATTTTTATGGAAAATGGTACTTGTTTTCAGGATTCTTTAAAATTTGAATATAACCTTAGTAGAGTCACGTACTGTTTATATTTTTAGCTCAGCTTTATCTGTGGCTTACATTACTGTTCTCTCATCCTTTGTTGAACAGTTAACATAAGCAGTTTTCAGATTATTAAGTATGTAACTCTGTTTATTTACTTTAGATGTATTCATTTAATTGTGTTTACTATATCTATTATTATGATTTCAAATATATTTTATTACCTCTCTCTTGTTAGGATAATAATTTATTTGATTTCTATTATCTCCACTATTTCTGGAGGGTTAGGGTTTTTTCTGCCCTACTTTTAGTCCGGTGATGTAGATCAGTTGCTGAATGTCCTGACTACAAATGCTTGTTCTAGACCCAAAAGTCATAGATTCATTTCCTGGCAGGGTGTCAGGGTTACTGCTTACTAATGATCTGTCCCTTTAAGTTCTTCCTATATCAAGCACTTCCCCCAGCACTCATTGCTGGTTAATTGAGAAAGGATTCACAGTTCAAGCGTGTCTCTGAGAGTTTTCCACACTCTCCAACAGCCTCTCTAAATTTCTATTTAAAGAGTTCCTAAAAGTTACTGATAATATCTCATATTTTCATTCCTACCTTAAGCAGCACTACTACCTTAATCCACTACTGGAATATATCACCTATTGCAAGGAAATCAACAGACTCGACATCTCATCCTGAAGCTGTTACAAGGTAACAGGATTTGCAAGCCGCTTCAGATACAGCACAGCGAGTAGCGGTGACGTCATCAGCTGCAGCCAACAACCGCTCTCCCTGTGAGTACCACGCTGCTGCTCATAGCAAACGGACACAAGTATCCTCCTGGGTTTTCAGGTCAGATCTATTTAATCCTTTATTATTCGTTATTCTCACATAACTTGATGAACTATACCTGCCTAATCAAGGGATACAATTATTTACATTATTGCTTTATTTGAGCTGTTTGCGTTTACAATTGCCCTGATAGTATTGTACAGTTTATGAAGTATATAAACTGACACTTATTGGGCAAATATTAAAACATTATAAGAAGCATTAACAACTAATTCATCAAGCTTCTTTAATGTTACAAATCTATTTTTGAGGCACTTGCTGTTTTTGAGTTACAACACAGAATTAAAGGCTTGTTCAAATTGCTACTATTACAGAATTAACCAGCCATAAGAAAGCAAGGATTTAGTGTTTGTGTACACAGAATTATCCTATACCAAACATATTTACTCGACAGCAATTATGGAACAAGATCTTTTAAGTGATAAAGTTCAAGTCCTTTCGGACAGATTAGAAGGTCTATCAGGTTCTTTCCATGAATTACAAGTGGAAAATCAGGCTTTGAAGGCCTGCTTAAGAGAGACTCTGGCACCTAAACCTGCAAAACCTGCAAGTGCAGATTCTATCCCTGAACCCATGGTCTCCCCCCGAGAAAAATTCTCTGGTGACCATTCAAGATTTAGAGAGTTTAAAAACTCCTGCATGTTGCTTTTTCAATTGAAGCCACGCACTTATCCCACTGAAAGGTTGAGTGCTCACTGTGATATCATATTTGAGGGGGGAGCCTAGGTCTTGGGCTGACTCTTTTTTTGAAAATGATGATGCAATACTAGGATCCCTAGATGAGTTCTTTAATCAAATGTCAGCATTATATGATGACCCTTTCAAACAGGTCACAGCTGAAAACATACTTAGATCTTTAAAACAAAGAAAGAACCCTGTGGAGACATACATTACACAATTTAAAATTTCCGGATGGAATGAGGTCTCACTTAAAACTCAATATCGTTTAGGGTTGTCTGAGGATATAAAGGATGAACTCTCGCGCACAGGTATTCCAGATTCATTGGAAGATTTATTTTCCCTCAATATTAATATAGATAGACGGCTTAGGGAACGCCGCTCTGAAAAGGCTAGCGGTACAAGAAGCTTTCTCTCCACTCCCGTATATCAAACTAAGGAATCGCCACAACCTATGGACATAGGCTTTATGAAGGGTGCCCTCTCCTCTAGACTAGGAGGAAGTTGCATAGTCTGTGCATGTATTGTGCCTGCCCCACACATGAAGTAAAGGACTGCCCAGTTCTCGCTAAGAATAAGAAGGGTAGGTTGCCTAACATCTCTGAATCCCTGCTGATGAAAATCATTAAACCCTCATATCTAACTATCCCTATTATTTTACAGTGGGATCAAATCAGGATAACAACTGAAGCTATCCTGGACACCGGCTCATGTAGAAATTTTGTTGATTTTTCTTTTGTGAAACAGAATAAAATACCTTTGGTGTGTAAGAGAACTCCGGTCTCTGTGAAGGTCATTGATGGCTCTTTTTTAAAATCAGGTCCTGTCACACACCAGACTACACCATTACAGGTAACATCTTGCACACACATCACAGAAACACTCACTTTTGATGTCATATCTTCTCCAATGTTTAATGTAATCCTTGGTATAAATTGGTTTTGTAAACACAAACCAACTATAAACTGGAATGACCTCAGTTTATCTTTCCCTCATCTCACTCAAAATAGTAAGCCATCATCAGATATAATTATGCTACAAGTTGAGGATAATATTTTACCTAAACAATATGCAGACTTCTCAGATGTTTTTAATAAAAAAGACGCTGAATGTTTGCCTCCTCATAGGGATTACGATTGTCCCATTGATTTACTCCCAGGAGTTTCAATTCCCTATGGACATATCTACCCCCTTTCAAAACCAGAATTTGAACACCTTAAAAATGATATCGATGAGAACCTCAGAAAAGGTTTTATAAGACCTAGTACCTCTCCTGCAGGTGCAGGCATATTTTTTGTCACCAATAAAGATGGCACGTTAAGACCAATTACAGGGAATTGAACAGGCGTACCAGAAAAAAACAGGTATCCCCTACCTTTGATCCCTGAATTAATTGAAAGATTACGGGGGGCCTCAATTTTCACGAAATTGGATCTTCGAGGTGCCTATAATCTTATACGAATGAGAGCTGGCGACAAATGGCTCACTGCTTTTCAGACTAGATATGGGCTATTCGAATATACAGTGATGCCATTCGGTCTTTGCAATGCCCCAGCAACATTACAATGCTTAATCAATGATCTTTTCAGAGATATTTTGGATGTATATGTTGTTGTCTATTTGGACGATATTCTAGTTTACTCACAAAATTTAGATCAACATAGAATACATGTTAGAGAGGTTCTCACTAGGTTACGAAAAAATAACCTATACGCTAAACTAGAAAAATGTATATTTGAATCAAATAATATCTCTTTCCTGGGTTATAACATCTCTCCTGATGGAATCAAGATGCAAGATGACAAGGTTCAGGCTATTCATAACTGGCCAACTCCTCAATGTAAGAAAGATGTTCAACGTTTCCTAGGCTTTTCAAATTATTATAGGATATTCATTCCTGGATTTGCTGCTATTACCAAACCTCTTACTGAGCTTACCAAATTGAATCATCCTTTCAGATGGACAAGCCATACTCAACAGGTATTTGATCTTTTAAAAAATAAATTCACTACAGCACCCATTCTCCAATACCCAGATTTAGAAAAGCAATTCATCCTGGAAGTTGACGCTTCTGAGTTCGCAATAGGGGCAATTCTCTCTTAACGGAAATCGTTCAAAGATCCATTACACCCGGTCGCATTCTTCTCTAGATTGATGCAACCAGCAGAGTTAAATTATCCAGTTGGTGAGAAGGAATTACTTGCAATAAAGTGTTCCTTCGATCACTGGAGACACTTGCTTGAGGGCGCAACACAACCAACCGTCATATATACTGACCACAAAAATCTGCAGTATCTTCAGTCCAATCGAACCCTATCCTCCAGACAATTACGCTGGAGTCTTTACTTTTCTCGTTTTCATTACATCATTACCTACAGGCCTGGTACTAAAAATGGCAAGGCTGACACCCTCTCCAGACAGGGTTCTAAACCTATAATACCATGCATTCCTACTACTGTTGTCCCTAAGGACTCTATCATTGGTGTTATAACAAGTCTAACTACAGTGTTAAAAGATGCTATTGCTATTGACCCATCAGTACCTCATTCAGATCTTACCTACAATTCTGACGGCTTACTCTGCAAGGAAGGGAAGCTATACATACCTCCAAATCTTAGATCTTCAATCTTGAAAACAGTTCATGAGTCCCCCTTTGCTGGACACATGGGAAGGGATAAAACTTCGGATTTACTAAAGCGTTCTTTTTGGTGGCCTACTCTTAACCTCGATCTCAAAGAATATCTATCTAAATGCGTTATATGTGCAACCTCCAAACCTTCTAAACAACTTCCTGCGGGTCTTTCACAGCCTTTACCTGTACCACAAGTACCCTGGGAGGCGGTATCTCTGGACTTTATTGTGGACTTACCTGTCTCTAACAAGTACACCACTATAATGGTTGTCACCGATTTATTCTCAAAGATGGCACATTTCACACCGATTGCTTCTCTACCCACTTCCAAGATCACAAGTGATTTGTTCATTCAAAACATTGTAAGATTGCATGGAATTCCTAAAACCATCCTTAGTGACCGAGGAACCCAATTCACTTCTAAGTTTTGGAGAAATTTGTGTGCTGCTCTGCATATAGAACAAAAACTCACCACTGCCTACCATCCTCAAACGAATGGGCAGACGGAGAGGGTGAATCAGTGGCTCGAGCAGTACCTACGATGCTTCTGCTCTCACCAACAAGATTCATGGGCCTCCTACTTGCCCCTAGCAGAATTCGCCTATAATAATAATAAGAGTTCCACAACTGGCACATCACCATTTTTTGTAAATTATGGTTTACATCCAAATTTCACTCTACTTCCGAAGATTGATACCCCATGTCCTCAGGTGAATGATCTAGTTAACGACATTTCTGCCAACTTTTCTTCGATTCGTGAACATATTCTTCAGGCACAAGCATCACAACGCAGGTACTACGATCTCCGCCACAGACCTAGTCCTCAATATTCCGTAGGACAACAAGTATGGCTCTCCACTAAGAACCTCAAGATACCCTATCCTTGTAGGAAACTAGGTAAACTCTTTTTGGGTCCTTACCCTATCATCAGGGTAAATGGTCCAACAACAGTCACACTCCAACTGCCATCAACTTTCAAGATACATCCGACTTTCCATGTGTCTCTTGTCAAACCTTGTAACCTACCCATATCCAATGTTACATCAGCAGACCCGATACCTTCTGCTACCCTTGATATGCAGTATGAGGTTCATAGCATTCTGGATTCTAGACTCCGCCATGGGAATCTTTTCTATTTGGTACATTGGAAAGGATTTGGACATGAAGATGATTCCTGGGAGCCTGCCTTGAACATATCTGCTCCACGTCTGATCTCTCTCTTCCATAGACATAACCCTGATCGTCCCAGGCCTTGAACCTCGCTGTGGTTCCTTTTGTGGGGGGCTCTGTCAGGGTTACTGCTTACTAATGATCTGTCCCTTTAAGTTCTTCCTATATCAAGCACTTCCCCCAGCACTCATTGCTGGTTAATTGAGAAAGGATTCACAGTTCAAGCGTGTCTCTGAGAGTTTTCCACACTCTCCAACAGCCTCTCTAAATTTCTATTTAAAGAGTTCCTAAAAGTTACTGATAATATCTCATATTTTCATTCCTACCTTAAGCAGCACTACTACCTTAATCCACTACTGGAATATATCACCTATTGCAAGGAAATCAACAGACTTGACATCTCATCCTGAAGCTGTTACAAGGTAACAGGATTTGCAAGCCGCTTCAGACACAGCACAGCGAGTAGCGGTGACGTCATCAGCTGCAGCCAACAACCGCTCTCCCTGTGAGTACCACGCTGCTGCTCATAGCAAACGGACACAAGTATCTAACTCCTGGGTTTTCAGGTCAGATCTATTTAATCCTTTATTATTCGTTATTCTCACATAACTTGATGAACTATACCTGCCTAATCAAGGGATACAATTATTTACATTATTGCTTAATTTGAGCTGTTTGCGTTTACAATTGCCCTGATAGTATTGTACAGTTTATGAAGTCAATAAACTGACACTTATTGGGCAAATATTAAAACATTATAAGAAGCATTAACAACTAATTCATCAAGCTTCTTTAATGTTACAAATCCATTTTTGAGGCACTTGCTGTTTTTGAGTTACAACACAGAATTAAAGGCTTGTTCAAATTGCTACTATTACACAGGGTTAATACAGCCCTTTGGCTTTTGAGGTCAATTTATTTTGGCAATAATAACTACTGTTTTCATCAGATGCTAATTTGGTTAACTCAGAGTGTAAGCACTGAAGAAAAACGCTATATAATTACTAATTATTAGACTGCATGAGGGTGCGGTTTTCAACCAGTCCTTCTGGTGGGGGGCAAATTAAATTGTTTTTGGATGAACTCAATCCAAATTCTATATTATTTTTAGAGTTTGAATATATTTCTAGAATGAGACCTCCTATGGGAAGAAACTTTCTTTCTTAGTACACTCTGTGAATTTTTTTTCTGGAGTGATTATACCAATTCTATTTGCAAGAACAGGGTTTGGGTTTCTATTCAATTGTATTCTTTGTCTCTAAGAAAAAAGGTTTATTCAGTCCATTCTTGGATCTGAAGACTTTTATATTGTTTTGTTAGAGTCTCCACTTTTAATTTGTCGATTATATGGACTATTATGCCTTTTTGTGAAGGCCATTTTATGTCCACTTCATTTTTTAGGATGTTTATCCTCATATTTTATTTCATTCAGACCACTTGTGGATTCTGAGATTTTCTTTTTAAGCTTTAACAATTTGCCACTTTTCCATTTGGTTTAGTGACAACTTTATGAATCTTTTCAAAGGTTCTTGGTGCCCTTCTTTCTGTCTTCAGACAGTAGGGTATTGTGGGGCTTCATTATTTGACTGGTATCTTGGTATTAGCCTAACTTTTCTTTTATTAAAGTCGGACAGATAGCGGTTGTAGGTTCAATTCCCGGCGAGGTCCATTCAGCCTTTCATCCTTCTGAGGCTGATTAATTGAGCAGCGTCTTGAGTCCCTTACAGGTGATTAGACGCACTTTACAAGTACCCAATACATACATATGAAAGAGCAGTATTCAAATATATGGACTTTTCTTTTTGTGCAATCCCTCATGAATCAACAAAGTTTTGTTTCTTCAAGACATGGTTAGAGGTTTTAATTTACCTAAGAGTTTTGTGATTCCTCAGACAAGGATCACTTCTTTTTGGGTTTCTAAATAGATTCTGTGTTCATGTCTTTATCTTTATTGGACAAAAGTCAATTGTAAGTGGCGTTAACCTGTTTAACTTACAGTCTAGAACATTTCTTTCAGTGGCTATGAGCATGGAAGTTTTTACGTCTCATAACTGCAGCATCAGGCGTGGTTCCCTTTGCTCGTTTTACAACTGAGATCTCTTTTTGATTTGCATACTTAATCAATGATACAGGGTTTGTTTTTAAATATCACAGTTGATATTTTTAAATCCTAACACTCTACTCTCTCTGTTTTGGTGACTAGTCTATCATCATCATCATTTTATTCAGAAGGCCTTCTTTTGTTCATCCTTCCTGGACTGTATTCTTAATGGATACAAGTCTTACAGGTTGGGGAGCTGTCTGAGGGTCTTTTGACAGCACTAGGGGTTTGGAAACTTCAAGAGGCAAGGGTTTCCAATCAATATTTTGTAACTCTGTGCTATTTTTCAGGACTCTTTCAGGCTTGGCCTCTTTTATGAGAGAATTTTTTCATTTTTTGCTTTCAGACATTCAATATCACAACTGTGGTATATGTCAATCAACATTAGGGACTCTTGAATACGTTCTTAGATGGAATTCATCTCCTGTCTAACTTCTTCGATTTTAGACATTTGGGAGGTGGATTATCTCAGCCATCAGTCTTTACATCCGGGAGAGTGGTGTCTCTATACAGATGTGTTTTCTCAATTTCCCAGGTACCTTTTCAGGTCCAGGGATCCTAAGGTGGATTTGGTGGATGCATTAGCAGTGTCTTGGTTTTGCAACCTGACTACATCTTTCCGCCTTTGTTTTTTTTCTTCCAAAAGTGATTTTCAAGATCATATTGGAACAGTGTCATGTGTTCCTGATAGCATCAGCATGGCCTTACAGGTTTGGTATGTGGATCTTGTTCAGATGTCCAGTTGCCATTATTAGCCGCTTCTCTTTGGCCAGCCCTCTTGTTTTAGGAGCTATTTTTCTATCCGGATCTCAAATTACTAATTTGGGGGTATGGAAATTGATTAGTGTTTAGTCATAGATTTTTTGGCTCAGTTTTTATCGCTATGCTGCAGGCTTATAAGTCTGTTTCAAGGAACATGTATTATCAGGTTTGGAAAACCTATATTTTATAGTGTTCTTCTCATAAATTCTCTTGGTATCCTTTTAGAATTCCTAGGATTTTACAGTTTTTCAGGATGGTGTTATTCACTGTTTTGTTCAGGCTTTGGTTGGTATCTAGCCTGTTCATTTATTAATTTCTCCTTTTTGGAGTCTTATTTGGTTTAAAGATTTTGCAGGCTCTTTTTTCTTTTGAGCCTATATTTTCTTTGAAGATTATCTACTTTCTTGGAAAGTGTTGTTTCTTTTGACTATCTCTTCTGCTACAAGAGTTTCTGATTTATCAGTTCTCTCTTGTGTGTCTCCCATCTGATTTTTTCATCTACATAAGTTGTTTTGGGGACTTCTTTTTTTCCTAGGGTTGTGAATTTGAACAACATTAGTAGAGAAATTGTTGTTCCTTCTTTGTGTTCTATGCCTAAAGAATTCTTTGAGAGTTCTTTTCATCCTTTGGATGTGGTAAGAACTTTATAATTCTATATCAAGGTTACTAGTATTTAATAAGACTTCTAGTCTATCTGCTGTTTTTCTGGTTCCAGAAAAGGCTAGGAAGCCTCTGCAATTTCTTTGGCATCCTGATTAAAGCTTTTTGTTTTTCAAGGCCTATTTTGAGGCAGGGCAGGCTCCGACTCAGAATTTTACAGCTCATTACACTAAGCGTGGGCTTTTTCAGAATAAAGCTTAGGTTGATCAAATTTGAAAATCAGTAATTTGGTCTTCTTTGCATACTTTTTTTGTTTTTACCATTTTGATGTATTTGCTTCTTCTGAAGCAGTGTTTGGTAGAAAAAGTTCTTCAGGCAGCTGTTTCAGTTTGATTCTACTGCTTTTGATTTAAGTTTTTTGTGAAAAACTTAATTATTGTGTGCATTTAATTTCTCAGTGGAAATAGCTGTTGTTATTTTATCCCTCCCTCTCTAGTGACACTTCTGTGGTCTTCCACATCTTGGGTATTTCTATCCCATACTTCACTAGCTCATGGACTCTTGCCAATTAAATGAAAGAAAACATAATTTATGTATGAACTTACCTGATAAATTAATTTATTTCATATTGGCAAGAGTCCATGAGGCCCACCCTTTTTATAGTGGTTATGATTTTTTTGTATAAAAGCACAATTATTTTTCCAGTTCCTCTTTTTGTATGCTTTTCTACTCCTTATTTTATCACCCCACTACTTGGCTATTTGTTAAACTGAATTGTGGGTGTGGTGAGAGGTGTATTTATAGGCATTTTGAGGTTTGGAAAACTTTTGCCCCTCCTGGTAGGATTGTATATCCCATACATCACTAGCTCGTGGACTCTTGCCAATATGAAAGTAATGAATTTATCAGGTAAATTCTTACATAAATTATTATGTTTGTGTAATCCAAAATACTGTTGGTGTCTTTTCCTAGCATTACCTGGGTAAAGCACAATTAATGATTTTATTAGCTTTAGTCAGAAGCATTTGGGTTAATCCTAGGATTACCCGGGTAAAGTCCAAAGTATTACCTTTCTGACTTACCCAATTTCTGACTTTACCCGTAACATATATATATATATATATATATATATATATATATATATATATATATATATAAATTTAGTGAAGTTTTAAAGCAAAGAAACATTGCAAGGTATCATGGTTGTCCTACACAAGAAAATATGACAACCAAGCTAATCGTAATTACAACTATTGTCATAGTTATATATGCAATCTGTTGTCTTTCCATATACAAAAATACACATGATGGTTTATTCGTTAAGATAGAGTAACCAATCTAAGATAACTATTGAAACCTCATTTAAAGGACCACTTAATACAGTATAACTGCATAATTAACATGTGCATACTAAAAATACAATGCAATAACACTTTCTCTGAATTTGTAAATAAGCAGTAGATTTCTTATGGCCCATTTCTTTGTTCTTCCATTTTGTGGGCCCCCGTATCATATGACAGCCATCAGCCAATCACAAACTAGAATGCGTATACCCTGTAAGCTTGTGCACATGCTCAGTAGGAGCAGGTGCCTAAGAAAGTGTGTATATTAAAAGACTGTGCAAAATTTGATAATAGAAGTAAATTGGAAAGTGTCTTAAAACTGTATGCTTTATCTTAATCATGAAAGGTTTTTTTTTACTTTAGTGTTCCTTTAAATATAAACCTTCAATATCTAACCGAAGCCATTTTTAGATGGACTTTCGTCAATAAAATATTAATTGTTAGCAGGAACAAAACTTAGGATATTTAGGATATAAGGGTCACTCATTGAGTGTTTGCTATGTACCAAGAAAAGAGAAAACAATTGTGTTGAAGGCCAACATAGTAAACATAGAATATACACCATATACAGACCAAAACTTTCACAATAATAACAACTATTTAGGCAACCATGTGGCACTTAGTGAAGCACTGTTTAAACTTACCGATATGCAATGTTCTAATAGAAGGAGACCCTAACTTTAACCATATTTTATCTCAATTTAGTTTTCCTTTTTATAACACATATTAATTCAAAAGTGTAAAATATGAGTCCACTGAACATAAAGTGAGCTCACTATTACATTAATCCTAGTAAAATTATTGTAGTCTTAATCAAGCACATAGGTAACACATAGTGCAGAAACAAATAAGTGAATGTGTCATATGAAATTGTCCATTCATACCATAATTGTTAAGTCCCAAAGTGAAGAAGTGCAAAACAGGAAAGGCAAAGCAACAACTCCATCCTTATATTATACCAGTTCTCTAATGTAATGATACAGAAGTGGGACCTCTGATTGTGCCCATAACACCATATGGTTGTGAGCAACTGTAGCATGACAAGTAAAAGCTGCATGTCCAGGTCTAAAAACTGCTGGGGGGCCACCAGGATCAAAGGTTCATGCTGTAGCATTAACTTAAGATTTGGATGATCTGAGGAGCAGGGCCTCTTTACAAACACTAAAGGTAGGGTAAGCCCCTGGGCCGATGATCTTGTGTAAGGACCATAACTCATTAGCATTCAATATGAGATATCCCAGAGTTCTAGGAAAAAGGTTCCTCACTCTAGCTTCCACCACCAATATAAAGGGCCAACAATTCTAGGCATGTTCAGAAGAGGGCCCTGAACCTCCATGCCCATAACCGTTCTCTCACCGCTCTTCCAGACTAGGTCAAAGCACGCAGGGATCTTATGCTCTGCTATTATGAAGCTCCTTCTTTGTTTTATATCTTACTATGAATTAAGAACCTGTTATACAACAAATTATTTTCATATCCAATTGTAAGACTACTACTGTCATGAAGATTATTTTTTTTAAGCCTTGTTCCATTATCAGCATTTTATTGCATCAAGTCAGAGTACCATATTTAAATACAGGAACATATGATAAAACTAATTGAAATATACAATAAACATTTCCTTTTTAGTAAGTTTAATGCATAGGAGAAACTCATGATCATCAATAATTAGAAATGTTTGATATCGGCTAAAAACTCCTTATCACAGAGTAATGGTTAAGTTCAGCCAAAAAAAAGACCTTCCAGGAGAACAAATAACATAGGCGTATTTTCCTATATGTGGGACTACTCTTTGAAAACACAAACACCTACTTAAAGGGAGAGTCAACACCAAAATTGTTATTGTTAAAAAGATAGGTAATGCCTTTACTACCCATTCCCCAGCTTTGCACAACAAAATTTTGATATTAATATTCTTTATAAAATTATAAAATTTCAACATCTAAATGTCTGCCTGTTCATAAGCCACTAAAGACAGCCTCTTATCACATGCTTTTTTAATTAGCTTTTCACAACATTAGACTGCTAGTTCATGTGGGCCATATTGATAACATTGTGCTCACGTCCGTGGAGTTGTGGCTGACAATGCACTAATTGGCTAAAATGCAAGTCAATAGATAATAAATAAAAAGTAATGTGATCAGGGGGCTATCAAAAGAGGCTTATATACAAGGTAATCACAGAGGTAAAAAGTATATTAATATAACCATGTTGGCTGTGCAAAACTGGAGAATGGGTAATAAAGGGATTATCTATCTTTTTAAACAATACCATTTTTGGAGTTGACTGTCCTTTTAATAATCAGATGCATTAACTTCAATTATAAAACTGGAGAGATTGTAGGGAGAGGGAGTACTAAACTATAATTTGTTCAAATAGAAGTTGTTGTTTTTGCATTTCCTTTACATGTGGTATGTGTTCCATCATGAAAAAGACTAGTATGCCATTAAGATATATATCATGACAAAGGTATGAAGCGTATCACAAAGAACATCAGGCTTGGAACAGATATATCATTATTTAATCAATATTAGTATCTATTTATTCTTTTCTTTTTAAACCCCACTTTAAAGAACCCAGCTGCCACAATGGATATATTCTTGTTAAAGGGACACTGAACCAAATTTTTTTCTATCATGATTCATATAGAGCATGCAATTTTAAGCAACTTTCTAATTTACTACTATTATAAAATTCTTTTCAGTATCTCGGTATCTTTATTTGAAATGCAAGAATGTAAGTTTAGATGCCGGCCCCTTTTTGGTGAACACACTGTGTTGTTCTTGCTGATTGGTGGCTAAATTCACCTACCAATAAACATGAACCAAAAAAAAATAGCTTAGATGCCTTCTTTTTCAAATAAAGAAAGCAAGGGAACAAAGAAAAATTGATAATAGGAGTAAATTAGAAATTGCTGCTCTATCTGAATCAGGAAATAAAAAAATTGGGTTCAGTGTCCCTTAAAGGAGAGTAGATTAATGAGTAATTTAGGAGTAAAGGTGCTGCCATTTAAAAAAAAAAAAAAAAATTAATACTTTAATGATATCCAAATATTACTGAGGGGTAAGCATATGTTATCATCAAGGAAATTCCCAATTTCACTTCCAGAGGTCTTATTCTTAAGGCTATATATATATACCAGGCACTCACTGGTATTGCAGGATAAGAATTAACTTTTAATATTACCAATTAAAAGCAGGATGCACAGTATAGCTAAAATCTATACAGAACAACATAACATTCTTAAAAAAATGTTACCTTATATACCATAACTGTAATGTCTCAAGACGCTGAGCTGCATCTGTGGCACACATGCTTTTTCCCCTATCGATGACATCATCAGCGCATGACTCGCGCTGATGAGTTCATCCAGGGGGCGTATGGAACATCGCCAGATAATTATAACGTGTCTATCAGTAAATGCCCTAAATCAAAGCCAAAGGATAGCGTGTTAGACAACAGTAACCATAGTTACCCTCCAAAAACATAGCAACAGTGCTTAGCACAGCATCAGATAACGTATTGAGACATGATTAAAAACAATAGCAAACAATAAAAACATTTAATTGACAATCTCTCTTAGGCGCTGCATAGATCGTATAACCATTGGTTATCATGTATGAAGGAATATGATATAAACTTAACAGAGGACTTATATGACCAGGGATTCGAAGCAACATTATAAACACTGTTACTATGGAACTTGTCCCAATTATTTAGCAGCAGCAGTAGTCTAGCAGCCTTATGTTAGATCATATAAAAGATAGTCCGGATTATGTTGTTTTTTTTATAGAACATACAAGACGAACATCAGGTATATCTTAGTCTCCTGAATAAAATGTTCCAAAGTCCAGCATCATATTTAACCCCTTGGGGCTATGGTATCCAGGGTATAGATCCATATTTTCTCCAAATGGAGTAACTGATTCGCCCTGTTGCCTCATCTTGACTATGGTGGTACTTGATCTATTAGCATAGTCCTTAGACTAGATAAACTCTGTCTACAATGGGCAAAGTGGAGTGCCACTGGCTGTTCAGAGTTGCCCTTTTCAATGGATTCCCTGATAGCGCAGTGGTGGTTAGCCATCATTTCCCTAAAAGTGGTGACCATTTTTCCCAAGGGAACAGAGACAAATCAAGATGTAGATAACGTAGTTGCTAGTGCAGGTCAATCTGTGATATATTTTATAACTCTTGTTTTGGTGTGGATGTTAAAAGGTGTCTCCTTTTAGCATGCTATTGCACGTGATACAGTCTCCACACTTAAAACAGCTATTTTTTCTGGATTTTAACCAAGTGTGCCCCTCATAGCATTTTACAGGGTCTGTTTTAACAAGCAAATCTCTCAGATTGTTCGCATAACGGTATACCATCCTTAGATGTTGTGTGTGCTGGAACGGTAGAGTTTTATCTGTTTTTATTAAAACCCAGTGTTTCTTGACTGCAGAGCTTATATGATGATGCATCGTGTCATAGGTGGTGACAAAGTTAATGTTATCAGCTTGAGTGGTTGTACCCTTGCTGTTTGGGGGTCTTTTCTGGAATTGTTCAACCACTCTGGTCTTGATTTCTGTGATCATTTTATTGTCATATCCAT
This sequence comes from Bombina bombina, assembly GCF_027579735.1. Lineage (NCBI taxonomy): Eukaryota > Metazoa > Chordata > Amphibia > Anura > Bombinatoridae > Bombina > Bombina bombina. The sequence goes on along the minus strand of NC_069504.1, from coordinate 452,083,119 downwards.
TTTTTATCAGCTTATTAGACATCTCTTCAAGCTGCTTATCTTTGGTCAGTGCCTCTGTATTATTGCGTAGTACCCGAGTGAGCTGGGAGGCTACAATACATATCTTTTAGTGTAGGGGGTGATAGCTGTGGGCCTCTAGTAGGGAGTTACAATATGTCAGTTTGGTATATAAGGATGTCCCAAATTTACACACTCCTTCTCTGTCAACCTTAAAATTATTCAGATCCCAAAGTGGATCTGTTGTACATCTTTTTCCTTTTTAAAGTCTCTGAGATCTGCAAATAGTAGTCCTTCTCAAATCTAAAGTAATTCTTCTCCAGGCACAACCTTAGTATTTCCAATAGAAATTCAATCGGAGGGCCAGTATAGCATTTTGACTCAGTCACCATGGCCATGACAGCCTGGACACCCCCATCATGAGGGATGAAGGTGTACAGGCTGTCGATGTCCATGGTGACAAGTATATCATCATTTCTCAATGTGTCTAATGTTTTTAGTATTCTTATTAGACTAGAAGAATCTTGTAAATACGCAAAAGTGTCTTTAACCACTGGTTGTAAATGATGTTCTATATATTTCACTATGTTCAAGAATAATGACCCCCTTGCAGACACAATAGGCCTGCCAGGGGGATTATTCATAGTCTTATGTACTTTAAGCAATAGATACAAGACTGGTATCTTTGGAAAATCAGTGGTTAAAAATGCGTATTCGTTCTCATCCAGGATACATGCTTCAAATGCAGATCTCAGAGACTGGTCGGTGAGCTTTTTAAATGAAAGGGTAGGATTTCCCCTTAGCTAAATACATACACTTGTGTCAGCTAACTGTCACTTAGCTTCTTGGCAATAGTCGCTATAATTCATAATAACAATAAAGCCCCCCCTTATCAGCAGGGCATATTATTATTGAATTGTCATTACTTAGATCCTTTTTAGCCTTGTATTCATGCCCAGATAGATTGGGATATTCTATAGGTTCATTATCATTATTATTTTTGACTTTATATATATATATATATATATATATACACACACACACACATATAAACATATATATATATATATATATATATATATACACACATACATACACACTCATATATATATACAGTTGTATGCAAAATTTATGTTTGGATGCATATTGCACATTTTCTGTTAATCCAATAAACCTCATTTCACTACTGAAATATTATTGTGTCCTTCAGTTATTTGATAGATCAAAGTGAAATTGGTGATCCAAACACCCAATTATTTATAAATGAAAATCATGGAAATTGTCAGGGGTGCCTAAACTTTTGCATACAACTGTTTATGTATATACAGTATATATATATACACATATTATATATACACATTATATATACACACATATACTGATATACACACACACATATATACTGTATATAGAGATGCATATGTATGTATCTCTATGTTAAAGCTCTTTTCAGCCTTTTTTTTCTATCACCTGAAACCTCATCTTTAAGTCCTTATAACTTTTTTAGGGGATTTTTAAAAAATATATATTTTTATTAGATAGTGTTATTATGAGTGTAACTGTTCTTTTAAAGGTATTTTTGATGCATTTTGTGCAACTTTTAAGTCAAGCGTAAATGTTAACCAGAGCTCTGAAGTTGCACTAAAGCAAACATGTTTACTTTCAACTTATATTATGCACTCTACTTTCGATTCACGCAAACACCAGCAATAAAGCCCTTATCGCTCACATGCAACAGTTGGCATGCCACTTGTAATCTAGCCAATAGTGAGCCAATATCAAGAGGAATATATATGCAGCCTCCAATCACTAGCTAGCTCCCAGTAGTGTGCTGATGCTCCTGATCCTACCTAGGAACAGTATGCTCTTCAACAAAGGATGCTAATAGAACAAGGAACATTCCATTGGAATATTGTGTACCTGAAGCTGGAGGAAGAATAACTGGAGATTAAGAAAATAGTTTTTGAAGGAAAACAGGAGCCTGCAATACTGGAATCAGCACCAGAATAGTCAGCTTTATTATTACAACAAACCAGGTCTAGACACGTGTGAGGAACATTTCTAGTCCAGAACTTTATTGCTGCAGGACAATACTTGGCAAAAAATGTATTTCTGGAACATACCTAGTCAGGAACTTGAAACAACAAGACTGACTTGACATTATCCTTTCAACAGATTAAATAAACAACTTGAAAGAAATAGGACTGGACTTGGCAAATGTATAGTCAGTAACAGATCATAAGTTTAGTATTTGAACATCTCAGAGTCCGGAACAATCCATGTCACAAATTTTTACATTCCTTAGAAATACTATAAACAAGCAGTCCCTTTAACGAGTCAATGAATAAACAAATGCATATCATGATATGTCCATGCGGTTCAAAACTTTACTCTAAAAGCAGGAAAAGTTTAAAATGTACTCATAATTTACTTTATTCAATAGACATGTACATTAGTTTCATAACAAATGCACATTCAATAATGAAACACAGATATTTCTCTAATTTTAATGAGATGTGTATCCAAAAACATGCAGCATAACATTTAAAGAAAACAAAAGGATAATCCCGAATTTGGCAGTATTCATGTGTTTCCTTTAAACAGCTAAAAATTCTTACCTAAGCGTACTGAAGAGAGTCGCTTACATGCTACTCTTCACAGAGACCCGGCCTCGCTAAAAGGAGGATTAGTGCAACAGCACCCAGGGCCTACACTAAAGGAAAAAGTCATTGAGTGCACACCCTGAGTGCCGCCGCACTAAGCTGATTTTAATCAAACAATTAATATAACACCTCATGAGCTAATATTGGACAAAACAAAATAATTTTTATTTTATGAGGAATCATTTGTTTGAAACTATTTCTTTTTCTGCGCACAGATAGGCAGAAGTGTCAATTCTTCCAATATGGTGGTTCAGGCTACTAACATGGCAACTGAGAATGGAAATTAATTTTATTTCTAGTAATTATACACTATACCACCTCTAGCTTAAAGGGACAGTCTACTCCAGAATTGTTATTTTTTAAAAGGATAGATAATCCCTTTATTACCCATTCCCCGGTTTTGCATTTGTTATATTAATATACTTTTTACCTCTGTGATTACCTTGTATCTAAGCCTCTGCAGACTGCCCCCTTATCTCAGTCCTTTGACAGACATGCATTTTAGCCAATCAGTGCTGACTCTTAAATAACTCCACTGGAGTGAGCATAATGTTATCTTTATGGCACATATGAACTAGCTCTGTCTAACTGTGAAAAGCTGCCAAAATGCATTGAGATAGGAGGCGGTTTTTAACAGTTTAGAAATCAGTTTGAGTCTACCTAGGTTTAGCTTGCAGCAAAGAATACCAAAAGAAGAAAGCAAATTTTATGATAAAAGTAAATTGGAAAGTTGTTTAAAATTACATGCCCTATCTGAATCATGACAGTTTAATTTTAACTAGACTGTCCCTTTAAACAAGCATTAATTTGACAGTTACATATCTCAAGTCCTTTCCTGATAAATTCAACTGTGTGACACTAACTCTTATATTTCTGTTTATTAAGTTAATTCTTATTACTTGTATCTGCATTCCAATTACATTATTCTTGGATTTTTCTGTAAATTTATTTTTTCCAGTGTCCTCAAATGGGGATTGGCCTGCTTTAATTCTAGTAATGCCTAGAGACTAGACCAAGGTTAAACAGAATAAATTGTTACACAGGAAATTCTGATTTACACTCAGAGCGTGAAAAAAAAAATTAAACTTGTATAAGCAAACCCAGGACATTTTGTTTTGAATCTTATTTTCATCACTAAGATCATTTTCAAAATTCCTATTGTTTAATAATTAAACACATATTGTATGTAAATAGCTACATTCCTGCATAAAACACTCTTGTAGTTTAAGGTTAAAAAATTGTAAAAAATAAAAATAAAAAATATGAGAAATAAAGAAAAGAAACTTGTTGTATCGGATGCACTAGCTAAATATGTGAACCTAAAGTGTCAAGGACACAAGGACAGAAGAAAAAGCAAACCAAGAATAAACTATTTATGAGAATTGCTTTTGCTGTTCTACACAAATCTTCTGCCAAAAACTATTCCTGCCAGTTTAACAATAAAAGTAGATTTTGTGGAAATGTAATAGAGCTTTTCTCCCACCAATTTAAACAGTATGTAACCAAACATCGGGCAGTGAGCAAGAGCAACAAGAATAATGCAATATAATGTTTTATTGTTTTAAAACTGTGTAGATTTCAGAAGCAAGAAATTATTTAAACTCATTACAGATTTTATGCAGATAAACAAGCATTATGTTAATCAGCAATGTGCTGTCTTAGTAAAATGTCTTATCTTTATATACATTATATTTAAAAGAACTGATCTCTTTATTATAAGGCTACAGAAAGAAACTGTGTATAGCTGAAGACTGTCACATGCCACCAGAGAATGCTGAATAGGCTCTGTGAAAATCTAGCTGCCTATGAAAAACTGTCTGCTTACATCAGGTATGGGTGCACCCCTGCATATCATTAGTCATTGTTCTTCATTTTAAAACTTTAAAATTTACATACAGAGTAACTTTCCAATCCAATAGAAAATATGAGTAATAACCCATTTATCAAATGTCTTGCAGATGCATTCTATAACTTCCATCAGGACAAATTAACAGTTGAATTACAAAGCAATCAGAAAACACCTTTTTCCACATTATTTTCTCAGTATCTTTTTACTTTTAAAATTAAATAATTTCAACCTCTTAAAACTAATTTTGATCTGTTTGAGAGGCATGTACATATGTCTGTATGGATTTTTTCAGTGTTCACATTTTTGGCATGCCTAGTTATCTTATTGATGCACGCAACCATTATTTGACTTAAAATTAGTTAAGTATTGCTTAAATTATTTATATTGAAACTTCTACTCACATACCTATATTTGTTTATTTATAAATTATAGCATTCTTATATAGGGGATTGTAATATGTGCGTTTGCGTGTATATATATATCAAGAAAGATAGCACAATGGGAAGCAGTTGCTAGTATCAGAGCTGTGTAAAAAGAGGTATACGTTATATATACACATATACCCTATGGGGCATATGTATCAAGCTCCGAATGGAGCTTGATGCCCCGTGTTTCTGGCACAGCAGTTATGCACAGCAGTTATGAAGCAGCGGTCACAAAGACCGCTGCTCCATAACCTGTCCGCCTGCTGTGAGCAGGCGGACAGACATCACCGCAATTAAACCCGATCGAATACGATCAGGTTGATTGACACCCCCCTGATGGCGGCCGATTGGCATATTGCTCGCCGTATTCAGTGATGTCTGTCAGACCTGATCCGCACTGTCGAATCAGGTCCGACAGACATTGATAACTAGAGGCCTATGTGTCTGTTCGGCTATTGGTGCCAACCCTTAAAAACTTTATATATAATTTTGCAAAAGTGAGAGAGGGGAAATGCTATACATATTACCATTTCAATCAAAAGACAGGGAAAGCAGCACTCTTTTAGACAAATGGTCAGACAGCACATGAAAATATATTAACAAAATTCCATTTATTAGTATCAAAATAATTCAAGAAGAGATCCAATGTCTCTTTTTTAAAAGACTGCAGGAAAATCACGTCTGAAAAATGAAACTGCATGTGCAACAATACAATCCTAGGTAAACATATAAGACAAAACATTCATGTTAAAACTCTGACCGGTCATAGTAAGTACAGGGCCCCAGTGTAACTGCATGAAGAAATGTTATTTGAAGTTGCATACGATGGTTTCCTGATTAACTACACCCTTGCTGCACACAGAACCCCCCAGAGCAAATCAGGGAGGTATATCCTGTGCAGGTAAAGAAAATAGGGATCTAAGTTGTCAGACCCAGCCTGTGAAACACAGACATATATAGTACAAAGTGAGCATACACCTGTATAGTTAGTTCATTCTTTTCAAGCATGCATGGCAACTGTTAGTAAAGGCAGTTCAAGATGCAATGATGCCAGAACTAGTCTGTCCAAAGTATGTAATACATGTTATATGCAATAGCAGGTTAGTGAAAGCAGTCAGAAGTCAGGACAGTCTGTCCAAAGTATATGTTTTCATACGGTATGCAACAGCAAGGTACCAAAATTAAAGGCAGAAATCTCAACAGTCTGTAGGGATTACAGTCATCAGCAGAAAAATCGCATAGCAAGGAAAGCCTGAGGCGTTCCTCTAGTAGTGGCACAGTATTTTCATATGTAACAGCCAAATATATATGTTGTGAATTTACTTTATTAGTTTAGGGAGAATTCAAACATGCAGTCATCGTCATCAATATCAGTACTGAATTAATTAGCTATCATGATTTTTATAGTTTAGTATAACAAGACTTTCCTGATAATGTGGAGCTACTTATAAAAAGGGAATCAGGGCTGATACAGGTAGCCATAGACAAGTAAGCCTGACATTGGTAGTGGGGAAGATACTGGAAGGGGCTATAGGGAATTATGTTCAAGAGTAGATTCATGAAAACAAGAATATGAGTTCAAATCAGCATGACTTTATGATAAACAGATCATTGCAAGGAAACAAGAATATAGATAAAAGTGAATCAGTTGATGTGATATATTTGTATTTTGTAAAGGCCACACAAGAGCTTATTGTACAAAATTAAAGGACTGGGTATAGCTGAAAATATTAGCTCATGGATAAATATCTGGATAAGAGATAGGAAGCAATGAGTTGAAGTAAATCAATAATATACAGATTGGACAAATCTAATTAGTTTCCCAAGGATCAGTAACGGACTCTGTTCTTTTTAATACAGTATATATATATATATATATATATATATATATATATATATATAAATGACTTGGAGGAAGGATCAAATAACAACATCTATATTTTTGCAAATGATATAAAGTTGTGTAAGGTTATTAGGTCAGTGTGGGATGTAATTGCTTTGCAAGGGCTTTAAAAAATTGGACTAGTACATGGCATATGAGATTTAATACTGGTAAAAATAAGGTTGTATATTTTGGAACTAAAAATATCAGGATACCTATTATTTAAGTTGGACACAACTCAGCAAAACAGAGGAGAAAAAAGATTTAGGCATACTTATAAATAACAAGCTAAGAATGATTGCAAAATGTAAGGCTGCTATTTCTAAGGCTAATAAGATACTAGCATGTATTAAAAGAGGAATCTATGAAATGGAAGAAAGCATAATTCAGTTATTATATAAATCCCTGGTAAGATTTCACCTTGAATATGGAGTGCAATTCTGGGGACCAATTTTAGAAAACGACATTGCTGGATTAGAAAAAGTTCAAAGAAGGGCTACAAAGCTAATAAGGGGAATTGGAGGATTTAAATGACGAGGAAAGGTGAACCAAATTGGGTTTGTTTACCCTTTAAAAAGGAGGTAGTGAATACCAATACTTTTAAAATGGACAGATACATTTCTGTCTTAAAAACAGGATTCAGGGATATGACTATGTGTGTTAAATGGTCACCTTTCTAATTGTATTAATGTAAAGTCCCTTGGCAGATTCTTTATTGTAAATCAGGTAAGATCTTTATAGGATGAACTCGATGGACTCCGGTCTTCTTTCAACTTTCTTTCGTCTACTATGTTACTTTATTCATCAAACAGATTCTATGGCTGCAAATTTTTAGTGAAAATTGTTTAAGAAAGCTTCTGTTGGTCCACTTGTAGAAATTAATTTTGCTGAATGGGAAGAGATGGCTTTCAATTTAGTATTGAAGGTTGTTATCCCAGAGGGTGCTAATACATAGAATCCACAAATCATAAAACAATATGGTAATCTATCTAGAAAAATAATCATACTTCTCTTCACAGTTAGTTATATTTTTACAAAGAGAATTCAAGCAATAAACCGAAATGAAAGCATTTTATAACTACAGTAATATTGACTATTCATTAGTATTTGTCTCTTGTGCATATCTTAAGTGTGGAGAATTTCAATCATCCCGTTCAGATTCGATCGGAATGATTGACAGCCCCCTCTTGCATGCAATTATCCACACGTGAGCAGGGGTTAGCATTGCACAAGCATTGGCTTGTGCAAAGTTAATTGTGGGTAGCGAATGACTGCCTGCTTGCTGCGTGGCTGGGCAGACAAGGTGCATAACAGCGAACCTCATCCACCTGCCTGATAATAAATTAAGCCCATTAGGGTCTTATATGCATTTCCTGCTTATAATATTTTAGTAGCCTTAATATTATTTCCTATAATTAATTGACAGCCAGATTACGAGTTTTGCGTTATGGCTGGCTCGCTAATAACTTGCAAGTTATTTCCACCGCTCACTTTAATAGCACTGCTATTACAGGTTTGCAAAAAAATGGCGATATGGCTGCGTTGAGCTCCATACCGCACACAAATACCAGCGCTGCTTTGAGCTGCTCTTACGTGCTTGTGCACGATTTCCTCATAGATATCAATAGGGAGAGCCGGCTAAAAAAAAGCCTAACACTTGCAATCACGGAGCAAAAAGCTCCGTAACGCAGCCCCATTGATGTCTATGGGGAAAGAAAATGTATGTTTAAACCTAACACCCTAACATAAACCCGAGTCTAAACATCCCTAATCTGTTGCCCCTAACATCACCGCCACCTACCTACACTTATTAACCCCTAATCTTCTGCCCCCAATGTTGCTGCCACCTACCTACACTTATTAACCCCTAATCTGCCACCCCCAATGTCACAGCCACCTACATACACTTATTAACCACTAATCTGCTGTCCTTAACATCGCCGCAACCTACATTACTGTTATTAACCCCTAATCTGCTGCCCCCAAAATCGCAGCCACCGAACTAGACTTATTAACCCCTAATCTGCTGCACTCAATGTTGCCGCCACCTACCTACACTTATTAACCCCTAATCTATTGTCCCTAACATCGCCGCAACCTACATTACTGTTATTAACCCCTAATTTGCTGCCCCCAAAATTGCTGCCACCGAACTACACTTATTAACCCCTAATATGCTGCCCCCAATGTCGCCGCCACTATACTAAAGTTATTGACCCCAAAACCTAACCCTAAGTCTAACCCTAACGTAACCATAACCCTAACACTCACTAAATTTAACCTGATTAAAATAATTCAAAATAAAAATTACAATTATTACCTAAATTATTCCTATTTAAAACTAAATAAATACTTACCTGTAAAATAAAACCTAAGCTAGCTACAATATAACTAATAGTTATATTGTATCTAGCTTAGGTTTTATTTTTATTTCACAGGTAAGTTTGTATTTATTTTAACTAGGTTGATTAGTTAGTAAATAGTTATTAACTATTTACTAACTACCTAGTAAAAATAAATACTTACCTGTGAAATAAAACCTAACCTGTCTTACAGTTAAACCTAACATTACACTAAAATTAAATAAATTACATTAATGAAATACAATTAACTAAATTACAAAAAAAAAACACTGTTACACAAAATAAAAAAGAAATGATCAAATATTTAAACTAATTACACCTAATCTAATAGCCTTTTTAAAATAAAAAGCCCCCCCAAAATAATAAAACCCCTAGCCTACACTAAACTGCAAATAGCCCTTAAAAGGGCCTTTTGCGGGGCATTACCTCAAAGAAATCAGCTCTTTTACGTGTAAAATAAAATACAAACACCCCAACAGTAAAACCCACCACCCACACAACCAACCCCCCAAATAAAATCCTATCTAAATATATCTAAGCTCCCAATTGCCCTTTTAAGGGCATTTGGATGGGCATTGCCCTTAAAAGGACATTATTTTTTTTTACATTGCCCAAATCCCTAAACTAAAAATAAAACCCACCCATTAAACCCTTTAAAAAACCTAACACTAACACCGAAGATCCTCTTACAGTTTTGGAAGACTCGACATCCATCCTCATCCAGCTGGGATAAGTCTTCATCCAAGCGGTATGAAGTCCTTAACGAAGCCAGGAGAAGTCTTCATCCAATTGGAATTCAAGGGACGCCATCTTGGATGACGTCCCTTAAAGGGAAACTTCAGTGTACATATGGGACCGCATGAAGAGGATGCTCCGCTCCAGATGTCTTGAAGATGGAGACGCTCTGCGTCGGAAGGATGAAGATAGAAGATGCCATCTGGATGAAGACTTCTGCCCGCCTGGAGGATGCCTTCTTGCCCTTGGATGAAGACTTCTCCCGGCTTCGTTAAGGACTTCTTACCGCTTGGATGAAGACTTCTCACGGCTGGATGAGGATGGATGTCCAGTCTTCCAAAACTGTAAGTGGATCTTTGGGGTTAGTGTTAGGTTTTTTAAAGGGTTTATTGGGTGGGTTTTATTTTTAGTTTAGGGTTTTGGGCAATGTAAAAAAAAATGAATGCCCTTTTAAGGGCAATGCTCATCCAAATGCCCTTAAAAGGGCAATGGGGAGCTTAGATATATTTAGATAGGATTTTATTTGGGGGGTTGGTTGAGTGGGTGGTGGGTTTTACTGTTGGGGTTGTTTGTATTTTTTTTTACAGGTAAAAGAGCTGATTTCTTTGGGGCAATGCCCCGCAAAAGGCCCTTTTAAGGGCTATTGGCAGTTTAGTGTAGGCTAGGGGTTTTATTATTTTTGGGGGGCTTTTTTATTTTAAAAGGGCTATTAGATTAGGTGTTATTAGTTTAAATATTTGATCATTTATTTTTTATTTTGTGTAACTTAGTGTTTTTTTTTTGTAATTTAGTTAATTGTATTTCATTAATGTAATTTATTTAATTTTAGTGTAATGTTAGGTTTAACTGTAAGACAGGTTAGGTTTTATTTCACAGGTAAGTATTTATTTTTACTAGGTAGTTAATAAATAGTTAATAACTATTTACTAACTAATCAACCTAGTTAAAATAAATACAAACTTACCTGTAAAATAAAAATAAAACTTAAGCTAGATACAATATAACTATTAGTTTTATTGTAGCTAGCTTAGGTTTTATTTTACAGGTAAGCATTTATTTAGTTTTAAATAGGAATAATTTAGGTATTAATTGTAATTTTTATTTTGAATTATTTTAATTAGGTTAAAGTTAGTGAGTGTTAGGGTTAGGATTACATTAGGGTTAGATTTAGGGTTATGTTTAGGGGTTAATAACTTTAGTATAGTGGAAGCGTCATTGGGGGCAGCAGATTAGGGGTTAATAAGTGTAGGTAGGTGGCGACGACTTTGGGGGCAGCAGATTAGGGGTTTATAATATTTAACTAGTGGTTGCGATGTGGGAGTGCGGCGGTTTAGGGTTTAATATGTTAATTATAGTGGAGGCGATGTCCGGAGCGGCAGATTAGGGGTTAATAATTTTATTTTAGTGTTTGCAATGCGGGAGGGCCTCGGTTTAGGGGTTAATATGTAGTTTATTGGTGTTAGTGTACTTTTTAACACTTTAGTTATGAGTTTTATGGTACAGCTTTGTAGCGTAAAACTCATAACTACTGACTTTCATGTGGCGGTACAGATCATGTAGTTATAGGCTGTACCGCTCACTTTTTGGCCGGATAGGCAAACTCATAATACCGGCGCTATGGAAGTCCATTGAAAAAGGACTTTTTGATAGGTGACAGCCAAAAAGGTGTGCGTTACATCTATACCTACAAGACTCGTAATAGCAGCGGAAGTGAAAAAGCAGCGTTATGGGCCATAACGCACAACTTGTAATCTATCTGTGAGTCTTATTTAAGGGTTTTGCTTGATTCAACACAATCTGTGTTCCACAAAGATGGTTTAATTGATTCCCATATGGCTCACAGCTTAAGTCCCTCTGTTTTGGTACATTATTGTTATAATTGTCCTTTAGAAATCTGTATATAGTTTAATTATTTTATAAAAGGTATTTAGTTTTATTTTATTAGAAGTGGTACAAATATGGTAATTAGTATGCTGCATTTGATTTTGACCTGTTTTTATTTCTGTGATCTGTATGGAAGTAACCTATTTTGGAAGATACCTTGTGCTCTTAATTTGTTATCAGGGTGATTCCTTCATAAGCTGTTATGATACATTTGCTTTCTTTAAAAGTGTCACATTTAAATCACAAGTGCTTATGTGATCTTTATTGAGGTACAAAGATGATGCCAACTGTGTTTCTATACTGGTCTTTCTGCTATTATTATTTTTCTCGTTTTATTTGATATAAGGCACAATAAAAGGCTCTTTGATGCCACAACAGACTTCTCTTCATGTTGAAGTACCCCCTATATTGTTTTCTTTGTAAATGTGTTCTCATTGATGTGCCTCAATTGATATGTACTTTTCTTTAAAATTAAAGAAAAAAAAATAAAGAAAAAGAAAAGTCTACTGTTGAATATGAAATGTGTTTAGATGCTAATTCTCTATGGATATGATCTTCACTGCACAAATGCTTGTCCTTAAGCCATGCACAAAATTAGTCTGAATCTTTGTGAAGGTTAAGAAAATTGCAGGGCTCAATTTTCTAAAGCTCTCTACTCAGGCGAGATTATGTAAAATTATACAACCACAACCGCAATATCCCTACCAAAATGTTAAAAAGACAAATTTTGCAAAACAGTCTGCTTGAAAATGTTTATTGTTTAAAAAGATAGATAATCCCTTCATTACTCATTTCCCAGTTTTGCATAACCAACAAAGTTATATTAATGGGACAGTCAACACCATAATGTTTATTGTTTATAAAAAAAATAATCCCTTTATTACCCATTCCCCAGTTTTGCATAACCAACACTGTTATAAAAATATACTTTTTACCTCTGTGATTACCTTCTATCTAATCCACTGCAAACTGCCCCCTTGTTTCAGTTGTTTTGACATACTTGCAATTTAGCCAATCAGTGCTCACTCCAGGGTAACTTCACGTGCATGAGCTCAATGTTATCTATATGAAATATATGAACTAATGCCCTCCAGTGGTCAAAATACATTCAGATTAGAGGCAGTCTTCAAGGTCTAAGAAATTAGCATATGAACCTACTAGGTTTAATGTTCAACTAAGAATACCAAGAGAACAAAGCAAAATTGGTGATAAAAATAAATTGGAAAGTTGTTTAAAATTACATTTCCTATTTAAATCATGAAAGTTTTTTTTGGACTTGACTGCCCCTTTAATATACTTTGTACCTCTGTGATTACCTTGTTTCTAAGCCTCTGCAGTTCTAGCTAAGATTTTGTTGTATCTAAGCCTTATCTCAGTTCTTTTGAGTGACTTGAATTTTAGCCAATCAGTCCTGACTCATAAATAACTCTTCAAGAGTGAGCACAATGTTATCTATATGGTGAACATGAACTAGCACTAAAACACACTGAAATAAGAGGCAGCCTGCAATAGTATAGAAAAAGTTTGAGCCTACCTAGGTTTAGCTTTCAAAAAACAATACCAAGAGAACAAAGCACATTTGATAATAAAAGTAAATTGAAAAGCTGTTTAAAATTGCATGCCATATTTGAATTGTGAAAGTTTCAGTTTGAATTGACTGTAGTGAAGGAGAAACAAGCACAGTATAATTTAGCACTATATAACTACACAAGAGTTTTGTTGTATTTAACAAATTAGAGCATTTTCTTTTTATACTTTTGTGTCCAACTCAAAAAGATAATAGCATAAACTTTATGTAATAAATTTCATACAATATTTCTGGCAGTGAAATAAGATTAACTACATTAGATCGATGCACATGATTAGAGATCTGAGAACTTTGCTAAAAGGTGGAATCCTTTAATCATAGCGACGAAGAGAGAACAAACATTACTTGCATTACATACTACTTTATATTTTGTATACTGAGTTACAAATTAAATTGTATTATAAAAAGTATAATTTCAGCTAGAATATAATTGGGGAGTGGATATTTTTGTAAATATAATTTGTGTAAATTGCAGAATTAAATCATATAGTAGAACTTCAGGCATTATAGTTGATTATCATCACTACAGTAGGACTGTAAATTATTCTTTACTAACAATACTAGGTGTCTGTTTTGTGCTCAGAGCTTGTGAGTGAATTGAAGTGCATCCAACTATCCTGTAGGGAGTGGTACCATGATTATTAGATGCTTGACAACTGCTGTGACAAAAATATCTTTACTAACTCTTTAGTTTCCATGATATTTTTCACATTTAATTAAAATATTTGAATAATCCCAAACTAATCTATACTATATGACAGTCTCTTTTTTTCCTGTTTTACTTTCATTCTCTATATGCACCCCGCACTCTATTTTTTTTTTACTTCTTTCTTTTATCTTTTATTCCATTATACTAAGCATCTTCTTTTATCTTCTTATTCCATTATACTAAGCACATAAAGGTCATTCATTATGTGAATATTACCCTATAAAGGGCTAGATTACTAGTGGAGCGCTATTTATCACTCCAGCTAGCATGTTAACTCTGTTAGAAGTAAGCATTTTGAGTGCATCGGGTAGTGAGTGTATTACAAGTTGAAAGTAAAATGTTTTTGCCAAGCGCTAGCCTGACACGCTCAAAAAGCTTAACTTTGAATATCGCGACCGCTTTAACGTATTCTCCCAGCACAATATGTTGTATTTATTTATAAATAATTATTTTATATATATATTTATATATATGATTTTTTAAAAATATATATCCATACCTATAAATCTATCTGATTATATATAGTTACAGAAATATACAGATATATATATATATAGGAATATATATTTATAAATACTTAGAACATAGTCCCCTATATGAACAACATTGGAATTTGAAATATTCACAGTACAAAGTTAAAAACTTTATTAAATATGAATATTGCAAAAAAAAAAAGATGTTTTCAGCTACTTGAATGCAAAGAGCTCTAATGCACTTTTTTTTATATGTCTCTATATGTATACATATATAGTTATGTGGAAATATGTTTATGTATGTTTGTAAATACATATATACAAATACAAAAATACATATGTACACACATCTATACCATCTATACTATACACATCTATCTATCTATCTATCTATCTATCTATTGTATATAAACCAGACGTGGCCCAGTGTGCTTAGAAGAATGCGGCTGCACCTCACTGATGGTTGTCATGTTCCTTGTTCAGAGGAGAATTGCCTGGTATTTTGGGGCTGGTCTGACCTTACTTGGCGGGATAATACTGATATACTTCCAGAAAGTTTTCCGTTGTGAAAAGCACACTGGCCCTTAAAGAGGCTGCTCCTGGGTGGTAAATCTTCATAGAACTAGCTGTTGAGCTGTTATTCGTTTCCTGGTCGAGCACTTCTCTCTTCATATGCAAATTAATATGACCCTGGGGAGGTCCCCCTAAGGGTGATGGCGGAAACCAGACATTGACTCCTTCCCCAGTGTGCTGCACCTCACTGACAAGGCCCATAGGAGGCTGAAACGATTGTCTGGGGTTGTCACGTTTCTTGTTCAGAGGAGAATTGCCTGGTATTTCGGGGCTGCACTAACCTTACTTGGCGGAATTAGACTGATGTACTTCCCAAAAGTTTTTCTCTGTGAAAAGCACACTGGTGTAAAAGAGGCTGCTCCTGGGTGGTAAAACTCCATAGAACTAGCTGACGAGCTGTTGTTCATTCCTGGTAGAGTGCTTCTCTCTTCGTATGCAAATTTATATACATATATATATATATATATATATATATATATATATATATATATATGTATACGTATACGCATATGTATGTATCTATATTTTAAAGCTCTTTGCATGACTTTTTTAATACCTGTATTATCTCAGTTATCATTGACCACATAACTTTTTGATGCAATTTTTTTAAAATAATTTTTATTGTACAGTGTAAATGTACTTTTCAATGTTTTTTTTATGTGTTTTGGGCAACTTTTTTACTCACATAACAGTTAACCAGAGCTCTGAAGTCACGTTATCCCGATGCATGTTAAATTAAATTAAATTAATTGCACTTAAGCGAACGCGTTTACTTTCAACTTGTAATATGTGTGCTACTTCTGTCACTTGCAAGCACCTGCGATAAACATCTTATCGCTCGTGCCACTCGTAATCTAATTAAAAGCTTTTTATGTGTTTTGAGTGAAAGCAGGCATGTAAATCGTATTTTTATGTTAAAAGAAAGTTGCTATATCTGGAATTAAGACCTGACTAATTAGGTGAATTACGTTACAGTTTATGGCAACACATTTAAGAATAAAAGCATATATTTTAAAGGGTTTTTATTTTTACTGTAAATGGAAAATGTTATGATAAGAACATTACCTTGCCAAACAGAACTAATAATTAGTTTTCATGAGTTGGGTTAACAGAACAGAAAAGCCTCACTCATGCATAAAGCTCCTAACACAAATGTAAACACTTGGCAAAAGCACATTTTTCAAATTACACTGGTAGGAAATGTCAACAATTGAAAGATTCAGTAATAACTGGGACACAAGAACATACATGAAGTAGAACAATGTTTACAAAGAGAATTCAAGCAAAAAACTGAAATGAAAGCATTTTATAATTACAGCAATATTGATTACTCATTATTATTACATTTTCTCACCACCCAATTGTCTCCCGTCCCTTCTAAACTTTCACTTCCCACCACTACAACATTTTCTACAATCTTACTTTTTTAATCACTAATTCCTCACTTTATCACACACCTGCTCCATAACAGGTTTGTAGTTAGTTATTCTTGAAGAAACTATTCATAGAAGGGCAGGAACAGGAGAGGTGGCACAAGCAGGTATATAATCCTCAAAGATAGACCTCCTAGGGAGGAGAGCAAACATTTATTTGGACACAGAAGCCAGAATTTCCCTAAGGAGTAGGCAGTGAAGGATGATGACCACCACAGAGCAAGAAGGGCAGGAGCAGGAAAGGCAGTAGCAGGCAGCAGAGTTACTTAACTAGGTAGGCTTCATAGTACATAAACCTCAAAAATACACCTCAAAGAAAGGAGGAGAAAAGAGATGTGCCTAGAGCCCCCTGAACACAGTGGGGAACAGTTACCTGATGATTTGGCACTGATAAATAGTGGGGCATAAGCAGACAGTAGTGTTATTGAACTAAGTAAGTCTCCAGTACACATACCCAAAAAATACACCTCAGAGGGAGGAGGACAAACACAAGCTTAAAGTCCCATGGACACATCGGCCAACAGCTTGCTACAATTTTTTACTTTAAATGATGATGACCACCACAGAGCAGGAAGGGCAAAAGCAGAAGAGGCAGCATCAGGCAGTAGAGATATTGGACAGGCCTATGGTACATAAACTCCAAAAATACATCTCCAAGAGAGGAGGACAAACATATGTTTAGAGTCCATTAGAAACAACAGCCAGCAGTTCCCTGAGGATTTGGAATTGCCAGATGATGTCTACCACATTACAGGAAGAGCAGGAGCAGGAGTGGCAACAGCAGGCGACTGGACTAGTTAGGCCTCATAGTACATAAATTCCAAAAATACACCTCCAAGAGAGGAGGATAAACACGTGCTTAGAGTCCCTTGGACACAGCAGCCCACAGTTCGTTAGGATTTCTTACTTTAACTGATGATAACCACCACAGAGTAGGAAGGGCAGGAGCAAGTACTTCAGTAGCAAGCAACAGAGTTACTGAACTAGGTAAGCCTCACAGTACATAAACCTCAAAAATACACCTACAAAGGAGGAGGACAAACACATGCTTAGAGTCCCTTGGCATTGATGGATGATGACTACCTCAGCGCAGGAAAGGAAGAGGCAGGAGTATCAGCAACAGGCAGTAGAGTTACTGAACTAGGTAGTTTGCTATGATTTTTTTACTTTTACTGATGCTGACCACCAAAGAGCATGAAGGACAGGAGCAGGATAAGCATCAGTAGCAGACAGTGGGCTTACTTAACTAGGTAGGCCTCACAGTACATAAACCTAAAAAATACACCTCCTAGGGAGGAAAAGGACAAACATGTGCCTAGAGCCTCTTGGACATAACAGCCAGCAGTCCCCTGAGGATTTGGCATTGACGGATGATGACCACCATAAAGCAGGAAGGGCAGGAGCAGGAGTTGCAACAGCAGTTGTAGCAGGCATTAGACTTACTGAACTAGGTAGGCCTCACAGAAAATAAACCTCAAAAATACACCCCCAAGGGATGAGGAGGACAAACATGTACTTAGAGCCCCTTGTATAAAGCGTCCAGCAGTTCCCTGAGGATTTGGCATTGACAGATGATGAACAGAAAATGGGTATTCACTGACATGGAAATTGCGGGCACTCAACACATGAAAAAGAGAACAAACTCTCTCCTTTGATAGTATTAAGCAATGCTGGGCTGTTAGCATATAAGTGCAGCCAATAAATGAGAACTATCGCACAATGCAAATATAGAATCTCTCTCATTAATGTCCTTGGATTCAATGCATTTTTCCATACACTGTGTGTTGCTATTAACTTACACCTAGTTAGTCCTTTATACATACTCAGGTGAATATTCTCCCAGAAATCATAAGTATATGGTGCGTATTCTTGCATCCCTTTTCAAATTTTAACATGTGTAGAATTCTGAAGTTAGACTGTCATCACAATATAAAATATGAAAGAGAGTTCACTTTATCTCATCCGGTTTTCCGGACTCCCATCTAGCACTTCTGTCTCTTTGTTGTACACACCTCCTGGAGTTTCTAATTCCTCCTTCAAGATGGCAGCTGCTCACCGGCTCTGCTCCTCACTCACAGTGATTAGTACAGGATGCAGCCCAGCAATGCTTTAGACCAATCCCCAGTAATAATAGCCTTTGTTTCTGTGCTCACTATGCGGCCATATTTAGAAAGGCAAAAAAGAAAATATTTGGAGCACCAGTATAACCACAGCTTAAAACCCCTTTTAATGTTTGCAATAGCAAATCTTTAAAAACGCATAACAGTATAATCAATCAATAGATGAGTAAACAAACGGCTTGTCACGATCCTTTCATCGCCGTGTTGCCGCAACTCCCGGATCTTCTCTGTGTTCTTGCCCCATCATGTTGCCTAGTAATGTGGCTCGGTCTTCTTGACACAGTCCTTTTTCATCACGGCCTCCTCTCGTCACTGGCTTTAAATGCCGGTGGGAGTTTTCCTCGGGGCCCGTTTGTAAGTGTATTTACCTGCTTGTGGCTCAGTGTCCTTTTGCTCTCTCTACCTTATTACCACTTACTGATTTTGACCTTAGCTTATCTGATCACTCTGCTGCCTTATCCTACAAACCTGCTTAAAGGGACATTGACCATAGTTTGCCTGAACACTCTGCTGACTGATCCTACAAACCAGCTTAAAGGGATAATGACCATTGCTTTGCCTGACTACTCTGCTGCCTTATCCTCCAAATCTGCTTAGAGGGACATTGACCATTGCTTTGCCTGACTACTCTGCTGCCTTATACTACAAACCTGCTTAAATGGATATTAAACATTGCTTTGCCTGACTACTCTGCTGCCTTATCCTACAAACCTGCTTAAAGGGACATTGACCTTTTCATTGCCTGACCACTCTGCTGCCTTATTCTACAAACCTGCTTAAAGGGACATTGACCATTGCTTTGCCTGACTACTCTGCTGCCTTATCCTACAAACCTGCTTAAAGGGACATTGCCCTTTTCATTGCCTGACCACTCTAACGGAGCATCCTCTGCCTGTTCTAAATGGTTGCTGACCATTGCATTGCCTGACCACTCTAATGGATCATCCCCTGCCTGTTCAAAATGGTTGCTGACCTCTGCATTGCCTGACCATTCTTACAGTATACCTCAACTTACAATAGTCTCTGTACATTACTCCCTCATCTCTCTAGAGACTTTCCAGTGACCCTGCAACACCAGTGAGTACTCAGTTTTCTTCATAATAATTGTCTTTTATTCTTTCCTGAGTGGGTCATGTCCTGGTTTCCTCTCAGTGTGCTAGTGTGTGTTTATCTTATCACTCTAGCCATTGGGTTAAATCCTGGACTGATTCCTTATGGCTGACACAGCTCATCTATTTTGTTTGCTCGTCTATTGATTGATTATACTGCTATGCGTTTTAAATATTTGCTATTCCAAACATTAAAAGTGGTTTTAAGCCGTGGTTATACTGGTGCGCCGAATATTTTCTTTATTGACAGATGATGACCACCACAGATCAGGAAGGGCAGGAGTGGCAGTAGTAGGCATCAGTTACTGAATGAGGTAGTCCTCTGAATATAATACATAAACCTCAAAAATACACCTCCAATAGTGAGCGGGACAAAGAGGTGCC
The DNA here is from genome assembly GCF_027579735.1 of Bombina bombina. Lineage (NCBI taxonomy): Eukaryota > Metazoa > Chordata > Amphibia > Anura > Bombinatoridae > Bombina > Bombina bombina. Next base: position 452,062,932 of record NC_069504.1, on the reverse strand, counting down.
TATGAATTTTTACTTTAAGTGATAATGACCACCACAAAGCAGGAAGGACAGGAGCAGGAGGGTCAGCAGCAGGCAGCAGAGTTACTGGACTAGGTAAGCCTCTGGTCACAAACTTCAAAAGTACACCTCCAAAGGTGGAGAACAAGCACATGCTTAGAGACCCTTGGACAAAGCGGCCAACTGTTTGCTACAATTTTTTTACTTTAAATGATGATGACCACCACAGGACAGGAAGGGCAGGAGCAGAAGAGGCAACAGCAGGCAGCAGAGCTACTGGACTATGTAGGCCTCCAGTACACAAACCCTAAAATAAACCTCCAAAGTGAGAGCTCTTCTATCACAATTATGCTTTAGTGAAGGGAAAGTACTGTGGAGAGATGCCAAATGGTGTGGAATGTGCTGCACAATCTCTTATTAATTTTTTCCCCTAACCTGTGTGTATTCCACATAAAGAAAAACCATCTTATCTGACTTCCAGCCCAGCCTCCAGTCTGATGTTGTCACCATGAACTCTTGTCTCTAATACATAGGTATGGCCTAAAACTATCGGAAGAATCCTAGACCAAGCAAAGATACATGCCAATTTTTTTTTTGCATATTTGCCTAAGTGTTCCCCAAGGAGGACCACCACAGAGCAGCAACAATGGGGGCAGCAGTATTTGTGAAGATGGCCTCTAGATTTAAACACACCAACCACATAAATACCCCTTCAAAGAAGGCAAACAAACATGTGCCAAAACTTTGAATTCCTGTTGGAAGCCTTAAACCATGCACATTATCGTGACTTCCTAAAATGTTTAATGTAGAAATTGCTAAATGTTGCTTAATGTACAAAAATGTGCCTAAACAGCAATCGATTAACACAAATCTTTGCACAAGTAAGCCTATTCTAGAAGTTTCATCAGTTTTATCTTCCCGCACTGCATTAAGCACATTTTGTGAGCTGCTTAATGTTGCTTAACATATAAAAATGTCTTTACTATCATTCAATTTTCCACAATACAGTATCCCAACATCACACATGTGCACAAAAAATGTCAAACCTTTAGATGAAACACACTAAAAAATAAACACATTTTATACACTTTTTTGCATAAATATGGTTTTACATGTTTTCATCTACTTAACAGCAAAGTTCTCTAATGAACTCTTTATATATATATATATATATATATATATATATATATATATATATATATATATATATATATATATATGTATGTATTTGTTTATGTGTATATATGTCTTTAAATATATATATATATATATGTACACATATAAATACATATGTACACATATATAGACATACTGTTTATATATATATATATATATATATATATATATATATACACACACACACACACACATATCCATCTTCAGACATGTATGTATGTATTTCTATGTTAAAGCCTCTTGCAGTCCATTTTTTTCTAACACCTGAGACCTCATGAGCCCTCATAACTTTTTTGTGCAGTATGTTTTTGAATATTTTTTTATTAGAAAGTGTTATTATGAGTGTAAGTATACTTTGTAATGTATTTTTGATGTGTTTTGTGGAACTTTTAAGTTTGTGAAACAGTTAACCAGAGCTCTGAAGTCACAGTAATAATGCTAGTGTAAATTGCAATTGCGCTCACACGATATTCTTTATTTTCAACTCGTAGTATGAACCGTAAGCCTGATGAGTGCAAACCCCAGCAATAAACCCCTTATCGCTTGGTTGCAAACGTTTGAGCGCCACTCGTAATCTAGCCCTTTATATTTTCGTAAATTTGAAATGTGATCCTGTGTTATAATTATTATTAAACTATAATACAATTATGAATTCTTAACTACATGCTACTGTGGTTTTACAGTGTTATAAATATATTTATCAAATTAAGCATGTGCGTCCTTATTTTGATTATATTCTTTAAATAAAAAGCCACAATTTTATTGAATTTTGACTTCTATTGGACAACACAAGCTATTTCACAAACAAAAACTATTATATCCTTTAAATGTATAGTCTAGTCAAAAATTAAAATTTCATAATTCAGATAGAGCATGCAATTTTAATCAACTTTATAATATACTCCTATTATAATTTTTTCTTCATTTGCTTGGTATCTTTATTTAAGCATAGGGGATGGAGGAGCCAGATGGGGAGGATATAGAGGAGGGTGAGATGAAAGAGGCAGAGCTGGTGATGCAGGGATCAGAGATAACTGGTGTTGCTTGTTCTCTCTGCTGCACTAATGGATGGATGTTCTCCCTGATGTCTGCCCGGAGGAGTCATAGCTCTTCGATAATTGTGGAAAGAAACTGGTTGGCAGTGAGATTTGTTGCTCACTAGCCAACCTGGAGGCTCTGAAATCTTTTGTGAATCGCCTCATTAATTCAAACTCCAAGATTGTGTCAGGAATGTCTTTGATATCTTCTGTAAGCCCAGGCCCAGCTTCTTCTGTAGGCAGAGCAACAGGAGTGGAGGGTGATTTTTGAGCAGGGAGGTTCTCATCCCTATCTGAGGGCCCATGTTGTTCAGGGGAGAATGCTAGAGGTTCTTCTGGTGAGAGTTTGTGAAGTGAGTCCCATTGTGCATCACATGTATGGCCAGGAGGAGTACGATGCTCATACTCTGATTCCTCATATCGAAGGGGCTTGTTGAGATTTCACTCCTGGGTGGAGTGGCCCATCTTTCCTCCATCCTTGAAAGTTACAAACCCAGATGTGACAAACGAAGAGAGGGAAATGTAGACAATTACACAATAGGAATGAGTTACAAAATCAGCAGAATAATAGTATGACAAAAAGGGACTGGTCAAAATAAAATAACTTGGGTAAGGATAAGTGGATAGGGGAAGGATATGAGAGAAGGTTATATGGGGTGGATAAAGGGTTAAAGGGAAGGGGTTATGGAGTGTGTGTATATGTGTGTGTATATAGTGAAAATGCTACTTTTATGTACCTAGTGAATGTGTTTGCTTGGAAATTATACTAACATGTATACTGCAATTTGAAGTGTAAATAATATGTAATAAAACAAATGTAAAGATAAACACAGCAGCACTCACACACTCATACAGCCACAAACCTACACAGCACAATTAAACTCATGAGACCATCTTTATATATCCTATAGCAACGCAGGTACAAGCAGGACGCTTAGTGCAAAACCAGTCTCACGCAAACGTGATTGCGCTAGAAATCAGGTTGCAATAGTTTCCTCTCTCTTGCCGAACGCAAGCTTCTTACTTTTAACTTGTAATACAAATGCAAACCAGCAAGCGCAATACTTGCGATGATGCTATTTACGCTCGAGCGGAAGCGCAAAATACTATTTGATAACATAAGGACTGGTGAGGCTAGAGAGGCTGAAGACGCTCGAGGGAGCCTAATGAAAAAACATATCACACGCAGGCTGCAGTCAGTGCGATATTTGTAATCTAGCTGTTAATGTAATTTGTTTAGGGCTAGATTATAAGTGGAGCACAAAATTGCGCTTTTGCATAGTGAGATATTTGCACTCCACTCAGTAATAACCGCTCACTGCTTTTAAGCCTCTGGTTCACTTTCTAAATGTCCCTCAATTGCCCACAACATTTTGTGTTAGTTACCTTTTTTTTTTTTTTTTTTAAATGTAGCAACAAAACAAAACCTGCACTAAGCCATTTTTGGGGGTTAAAGTTGTTGTGGTACTGAAAAGTGCCTTTACATTGCGGTCTATGGGATCTGTGTGTTCCCTGTAAATATATGTGTATATGCTTATATACATATATGTTTATGTGTTAATATGTGTATATACATATATATTTATGTGTTAATATGCTTATATACATATATATTTATGTGTTAATATGTGTATATACATATATATTTATGTGTTAATATGCTTATATACATATATATTTATGTGTTAATATGTGTATATACATATATATTTATGTGTTAATATGCTTATATACATATATATTTATGTGTTAATATGTGTATATACATATATATTTATGTGTTAATATGCTTATATACATATATATTTATGTGTTAATATGTGTATATACATATATATTTATGTGTTAATATGCTTATATACATATATATTTATGTGTTAATATGTGTATATACATATATATTTATGTGTTAATATGCTTATATACATATATATTTATGTGTTAATATGCTTATATACATATATGTTTATGTGTTAATATGTGTATATACATATATATTTATGTGTTAATATGCTTATATACATATATATTTATGTGTTAATATGTGTATATACATATATATTTATGTGTTAATATGCTTATATACATATATATTTATGTGTTAATATGTGTATATACATATATATTTATGTGTTAATATGCTTATATACATATATGTTTATGTGTTAATATGTGTATATACATATATATTTATGTGTTAATATGTGTATATACATATATATTTATGTGTTAATATGCTTATATACATATATATTTATGTGTTAATATGTGTATATACATATATGTTTATGTGTTAATATGTGTATATACATATATATTTATGTGTTAATATGCTTATATACATATATATTTATGTGTTAATATGTGTATATACATATATATTTATGTGTTAATATGCTTATATACATATATATTTATGTGTTAATATGTGTATATACATATATATTTATGTGTTAATATGCTTATATACATATATATTTATGTGTTAATATGTGTATATACATATATATTTATGTGTTAATATGCTTATATACATATATATTTATGTGTTAATATGCTTATATACATATATGTTTATGTGTTAATATGTGTATATACATATATATTTATGTGTTAATATGCTTATATACATATATATTTATGTGTTAATATGTGTATATACATATATATTTATGTGTTAATATGCTTATATACATATATATTTATGTGTTAATATGTGTATATACATATATATTTATGTGTTAATATGCTTATATACATATATATTTATGTGTTAATATGTGTATATACATATATATTTATGTGTTAATATGCTTATATACATATATATTTATGTGTTAATATGCTTATATACATATATGTTTATGTGTTAATATGTGTATATACATATATATTTATGTGTTAATATGTGTATATACATATATATTTATGTGTTAATATGCTTATATACATATATGTTTATGTGTTAATATGTGTATATACATATATATTTATGTGTTAATATGTGTATATACATATATATTTATGTGTTAATATGCTTATATACATATATATTTATGTGTTAATATGCTTATATACATATATATTTATGTGTTAATATGTGTATATACATATATATTTATGTGTTAATATGCTTATATACATATATATTTATGTGTTAATATGTGTATATACATATATATTTATGTGTTAATATGTGTATATACATATATATTTATGTGTTAATATGTGTATATACATATATATTTATGTGTTAATATGTGTATATACATATATATTTATGTGTTAATATGTGTATATACATATATATTTATGTGTTAATATGCTTATATACATATATATTTATGTGTTAATATGTGTATATACATATATATTTATGTGTTAATATGTGTATATACATATATATTTATGTGTTAATATGTGTATATACATATATATTTATGTGTTAATATGTGTATATACATATATATTTATGTGTTAATATGCTTATATACATATATATTTATGTGTTAATATGCTTATATACATATATATTTATGTGTTAATATGCTTCTATACATATATATTTATGTGTTAATATGCTTATATACATATATATTTATGTGTTAATATGTGTATATACATATATATTTATGTGTTAATATGTGTATATACATATATATTTATGTGTTAATATGCTTATATACATATATATTTATGTGTTAATATGTGTATATACATATATATTTATGTGTTAATATGTGTATATACATATATATTTATGTGTTAATATGCTTATATACATATATATTTATGTGTTAATATGCTTATATACATATATATTTATGTGTTAATATGCTTCTATACATATATATTTATGTGTTAATATGTGTATATACATATATATTTATGTGTTAATATGCTTATATACATATATGTTTATGTGTTAATATGTGTATATACATATATATTTATGTGTTAATATGTGTATATACATATATATTTATGTGTTAATATGTGTATATACATATATATTTATGTGTTAATATGCTTATATACATATATGTTTATGTGTTAATATGTGTATATACATATATATTTATGTGTTAATATGTGTATATACATATATATTTATGTGTTAATATGTGTATATACATATATATTTATGTGTTAATATGCTTATATACATATATGTTTATGTGTTAATATGTGTATATACATATATATTTATGTGTTAATATGCTTATATACATATATGTTTATGTCTTAATATGTGTATATACATATATATTTATGTGTTAATATGCTTATATACATATATGTTTATGTGTTAATATGTGTATATACATATATATTTGTGTTAATATGTGTATATACATATATATTTATGTGTTAATATGCTTATATACATATATGTTTATGTGTTAATATGTGTATATACATATATATTTATGTGTTAATATGCTTATATACATATATGTTTATGTGTTAATATGTGTATATACATATATGTTTATGTGTTAATATGTGTATATACATATATATTTATGTGCTAATATGCTTATATACATATATATTTACGAGTTAATATGCTTATATACATATATATTTATGTGTTAATATGCTTATATACATATATATTTATGTGTTAATATGTGTATATACATATATATTTATGTGTTAATATGTGTATATACATATATATTTATGTGTTAATATGCTTATATACATATATATTTATGTGTTAATATGTGTATATACATATATATTTATGTGTTAATATGTGTATATACATATATATTTATGTGTTAATATGTGTATATACATATATATTTATGTGTTAATATGCTTATATACATATATATTTATGTGTTAATATGTGTATATACATATATATTTATGTGTTAATATGCTTATATACATATATATTTGTGTTAATATGTGTATATACATATATATTTATGTGTTAATATGCTTATATACATATATATTTATGTGTTAATATGTGTATATACACATATTACCACATTAATATAAATGTATATATTCATATACATATATTTACATTTCCTGCCAATCTTGGTGCGACTTGCTCCCTTTACTGCGCTAGTTTTCACGCCGTGCACCTAACTCATAATACCAGGGCACATTTGCATGCGCTGGTATTAAAAAGGGGAGTGCAAATATTGTTTTATCTAAAGCGATATTCTGCGCTCCATTTATAATCCGGCCCTTAATTCTTTTTGGCAATTCTAGAAAGTTTATGTAATTTGCTTAATGTGAAAAAGTACTTAATGAGCCAAAAATGCCTAAACATGAATAAACTGTCTCAAAATTTTGCACAGACATAAAATATCACTGCCCAAGCCTATTCTATAGATTTTTGGAGTTTTGGCTAACCGCACTGTAAATATATTGCTCTATGCGCATTTGTTTTTAGGCTGCTTAATGCTGCTTAAAGTACAAAAATCACCTTTGATATCATTCGGTTTCCACCAAAATTACCACAAAACAGTATTCCAACAAAACACATATGCACGGAAAATATCAGAACCTTTAGGTTAAAAACACTCAAATTATACACATATAGGGTCAGATAATGAGTGGATAAGGGGTTTATCATGGGTGTTTGCTGGTATTACAAAATGAAAGCAAATGATCTGGAAGAAGAAAACACAGAGGCACCAAATGGCCTAGTACCATCAAAACAAAAAAGATACAAATATAGCAAGTGCCTACTCACAAGCAAATGGCACCATAAGGTGCTAATAGGGCAAGCTGGCACTTCACAGTTGTCCAGCTAACTGTAACAGAGGTCAAATCCAAAATGGCCACCAGTGTGTTCCTATATAGAGAAAAATAAAGGAACCACTATAGCCCAGCACAGTTTAACTCAATTTGGTGCAATGTTATAGGTCACACTTACATCATCAAAAGCACCTCCAGGTGCAATCCATACAGGCTTGAGTTTCTCAGCCACCCAGCTGACTGATCTCAGGTGGTGCACAGGTTACACTCCAATCCACAGGTGATGTAAGAACAAAGTCCATAATACAGCAAGTGTATGTATAAAATCAAAACAATCCTTTATTAAAAGCAACACGTTTCTCAGCCTACACAGGGCTGTTTCCTCAGGCAATGAAAGCAAACACAATTACTTAAGGCGCAATTGCCACTTACGCTAGAATGATTACTGCGTCCTCAGAGCTCTGGTTAACTGTTTCGTGAAACAAAAAAGTTGTACAAAACACATCAAAATACATTACGAAATACATTTGTAATCATAATAACATTACTTAATAAAAATATTAAAAAATATATTGTACACAAAACGTATAAGGGCTCAAAGATATGAGATGTCAGGTGTTAGAAAAAAATGCAGGGAAAGGGCTTTAACATAGCGATACATACATATACATGTCTAAATATGTATATGTATGTATATACTGTATATATGTCTATATGTATTAATGTATTTAAATGTGTATTTATGTATTTATAGACATATATACAGATATAAACGCATAAATACATATGTACACATATATAGGCATATAAAAAGTGCATTGAAGCCCTTTGCAGTTAAGTAGATGAAAACATGTAAAATTATATTTATACAATATTAATTTTTAATAAAGGGGTATAGTGTGTATTTACTGTAAATATTTCATTTTATATTTCACATTCCAATGTTCTGCACATAGCAGAATATGTTCTAAGTATTTTTAAATATAAATATATATATATATATATATATATATATATATATATAAAAACCATGTGTACATATATTGGTATAGATATACTGTATATTGTACCACAAAAGCCATCAGATATATGTAGAAATATTTATTTATGATTAAATAGAACATATTCTTCTATGTGAAGAACTTTGGAATATAAAATGTTCATATTTTCATGTCAGGTTAGCGCATATGAGAATATGTGATCGGGTTTGCACGCAAGTGGTTTTTTTTTCTACTTTTTGTGCTACATTGAGTTTTATGGGAGAATACGTGAATGTGCACCAATATTCTAATTTCAGTTTTTTTGCACTTGTCAGGTTAGCACACAAGTTAAAGCAGTTTACTTTTAAATCATAATAAAAGCACAACGTAACGAGCATCTTGCTTCTATCACAGTTAACACTCAAGCGGGAGCTTTAAATAGCGCTCGAATTGTAATCTGGCCCTTAATGATTTTTCCCAATTCTAAAACTTTAATGTAATCTGATTAATGTAAAAAGTTCTTAATGAGCCAAAACAAACTTCTAAACATCAATAAAATGTCTCAAAACTTTGTACAGGCTAAGTTTATCACTGCCCAAGCCTATTCTAGAAAGAATCAGGAGTTTTGGATTCCCACACTGCAAATAAATCTTCTTAAGTGCATTTGTTTGGCTGCTTAATGTTGCTTAACGTACAAAAAGGACCTTTAATGTAACTCAATTGCCAACAAACTTTCCACAATACAATATTTCATTAACACACATCTACAAAGAAAATGTCAAATGTTTAAGTGAAACACTATCAAAATTATAAACATTAAACTATTTTTACCAATTCTAAAATGTTTAATGAAATCTACCTAATGTAAAAAATTGCTTAACACAATTTAATTGTAGTTTGAAAATCCAAAACTCATGAAATTTCAAGAATAGGCTTGGGCAGTAATAACCACTCTGTGGCAATTGACTATTGTTTAGGCATTTTTTTGGCTCATTAAATTATTTTCACATTAAGCAAATGACATTAAACATTTTAGAATTGGTTAAAAAAGTAAAATGTATATAATTTTGAGTGTATTTCACCTAAAGGTCTGTATAGATGTGTGTTGTTGGAATATTGTATTGTGGAAAATTTAATGGCAATTGAGTGATATTAAATGTTATTTTTGTTTGCTAAGCAACATTAAACAGCTAAAAAAAATGTGCTTAAAGCAAGTGTTGGAATCCAAAACTCATGAAATTTCTAGCATAGTCTTGGGCAGTGATAAACTTTGCTTGTGGAAACTTTTGTGGCAATTGATTGTTGTTTAGGAATTTTTTCATATTAAGAAAATGACATTAACACCTAGATTACGAGTTATGCACACTATAGGGAAATTAACGAAAGCAACAAAAGTTGCTAATTTAACCCTCTATAGCGCTGCCAAGTTTTTAAACATCTGGCTTGTGCGTGCGATATGGTTGTGTTGAGCTCCATACCGCACACAATCTAAGCTCTGTTTTGACGTGCTTGTGCACGCTTTCCCCATAGACATCAATGGGGAGAGCAGGTCAGAAAAAAGCCTAACACCTGTGATCGTGGAAAGAAAAGCTCCGTAATGCAGCCCCATTGATGTCTATGGGAAAATAAAAGATACGTTTAAACCTAACACCCTAACATAAACCTCACGTCTAAACAACCCTAATCTGCTGCCTCCGACATCGCCGACACCTACTTAATGTTATTAACCCCTAATCTGCCACTCCCGATATCGCCACCATCTGAATACATTTATTAACCCCTAATCTGCCGCTCCCGATATAGCCGCCACAATACTAAAGTTATTAACCCCTATTCCCCTGCACCCCAACATTGCCCACACTATAATAAATATATTAACCCCTATTCCGCCACTTCCCGACATTCGCTGCCACTATAATAATGATTCCTATTCTAATACCCTTTTAACCCCCCCCCCCCAAAAAAAAAAGACTAATCTAGAATAAACTACAAAGGGCCATTAAAAGGGCCTTTTGTGGGCCCTAAAAAAGCGCCTTTTGTAGGGCATTTCCCCAAAGTTAACAGCTCTTTTGCTACAAAACAAACACTCCCTAAAAGTGTACAACCCCCACCCCCCAAACCCACAAAATAAAAATAAAGTAAAACCTAATCTACCCATTGTCCTGAAAAGGGCATTTATCTTGTTTATGAAATGCCCTAACCCTAATCTAAAAATAATAAAAATTATTCCTATTGTAATACCCATTTAAAAAAAAAAAAACACCCGAAAATGAAAAACCTAATCTAGAATAAACAACCAATAGCCCTTAAAAGGGCCTTTTGTAGGGCATTGCCCTAAGTTCTTTTAACTTAAAAAAAACAAAGACCCACTAACATTACAAACCCCCAAAATAAAAAAAAACTATCTAAAAGATCTAACCTACCCATTTCCCTGAAAAGGACATTTGTATGGGCATTGCCCTTAAAGGGCATTTAGCTTGTTTACTAGTAGCTCAAACCCTAAACTAAAAAAAAACCCACCCAAAAACCCTTAAAAAAAAACCTAAATCCCTAACCCCAGAAGATCCACTTACAGTTTTTGAAGTCCCCCTTAAACGATCTTCATCCAGGCAGCAAAGTCCTCATCCATGCGGTGAGAAGTCTTCATCCAGATGGCCTCTTCTAACTTCATCCAGACGGCGAAGTCCTCATCCAGGCGGTGAGATGTCTTCATCCAGACGGCCTCTTCTATCTTTCTCCACATGGCATCTTCTATCTTTATCCCATCGGCATGGAGTGGGTCCATCCTGAAGACATCCGACATGGAGCATCCTCTTCTTATGGTCGCCGTTGTGTACTGAGTCTTCAATGCAAGGTACGCGATTCAAAATGGCGTCCCTTGTATACCTATTGGCTGATTTCATTTTGGAAATTCAAATCAGCCAATTTAAATCAGCCAATAGGATGAGAGCTACTGAAATCCTATTGGCTGCTCAAAACAGCCAATAGGATGAGAGGTTCTGAAATTCTATTGGCTGTTCAAATCTTTGGATTTTTTTTCAGGTTAAAGAGCTGTTTAACTTAGGGCAGTGCCCTACAAAAGGCCCTTTTAAAGGCTATTGGTAGTTTATTGTAGGCTAGTTCTTTTTTTTTATTTCGGGTGGACTTTTTTATTTTGATAGGGCTATTAGATTAGGTGTAATTCTTTTTTATTTTTGATAATTTAGTTTGTTATTTTTTCGTAATTTAGTGTTTGTTATTTTTTGTAATTTAGTATTTTTTATTTTTTGTAATTGATCATTTGAAATTTTTATAGTAGTGTTAGGATTTTTTTAATGCGTATTTTAGTTTTATTTAATTGGTAGTTAGTTTAATTTTAGTTTAATAGTTATATTAGTTTAATTGTTAGTTTAAACAGACGGCTAGATTTAGAGTTCTGCGTTAGGGTTAAAAAGCAGCGTTAAGGGGTCCTAACGCTGCTTTTTAACGCCCGCTGGTATTTAGAGTCAGGCAGGAAAGAGTCTACCGCTCACTTTCTTTCCGCGACTCGAAGCTACCGCAAATCCTCTTACGTCAATAGCGTATCCTATCTTTTGTATGGGATTTGCCTAACGCTGGTATTACGAGTCTTGGAAGAAGTGAGCGGTACAGTCTCTACCGCCAAGACTCCAACCGCAAAAAAAAGTCAGTAGTTAAGAGTTACATAAAGCTCTTAACTACTGTGCTATAAAGTACATTAACACCCATAAACTACCTATGAACCCCTAAACCGAGGCCCCCCACATCGCAAACCCTATAATAAAATTTTTTAACCCCTAATCTTCCGACCGGACATCGCCGCCACCTACATTATAGCTATGAACCCCTAATCTGCTGCCCCTAACATCGCCGACACCTATATTATATTTATTACCCCCAAATCTGCCCCCCCAACATCGCCGCCACCTACCTACACTTATTAACCCCTAATCTGCCGACCGGACATCGCCACCACTATAATAAATGTATTAACCCCTAAACCGCCACACTCCTGCCTCGCAAACACTATAATAAATGTTATTAACCCCTAACATCGCCGCCACCTACCTACAATTATTAACCCCTAATCTGCCGCCCCCAACATCGCCGCTACTATAATAAAGTTATTAACCCCTAAACCTAAGTCTAACCCTAACACCCCCCTAACTTAAATATAATTTAAATTAAACAAACTAAATTTACTATCAATAAATAAATTATTCCTGTTTAAAACTAAATACTTATAAATAAACCCTAATATAACTACAATATAACTAATAGTTACATTGTAGCTATTTTAGGATTTATATTTATTTTACAGGCAACTTTGTATTTATTTTAACTAGGTACAATAGCTATTAAATAGTTATTAACTATTTAATAGCTACCTAGTTAAAATAATTACAAAATTACCTGTAAAATAAATCCTAACCTAAGTTACAAATACACCTAACACTACACTATCATTAAACTAATTAAATAAATTACCTACAATTATCTAAACTAAAATATAATTAAATAAACTAAACTATAATACAACCCCTCCCACTAAATTACAGAAAATAAAAAGAAATTACAAGGTTTAAACTAATTACACCTAATCTAAGCCCCCTAATAAAATAAAAAAGCCCCTCAAAATAATAAAATGCCCTACCCTATCCTAAATTACAAAGTAATCAGCTCTTTTACCAGCCCTTAAAAGGGCTTTTTGCGGGGCATTGCCCCAAAGTAATCAACTCTTTTACCTGTAAAAAAAAATACAATACCCCACCTAACATTACAACCCACCACCCACATACCCCTACTCTAAAACCCACCCAAACCCCCCTTAAAAACCTAACACTAACCCCCTGAAGATCTCCCTACCTTGAGACGTCTTCACTCAGCCAAGCAGAATTCTCCATCCAAGCTGGGCAGAAGAGGTCCTCCATCCGATTGAAGTCTTCATCCAAGCGGGGCAGAAGAGGTCTTCCATCTGATTGAAGTCTTCATCCAATCGGAATCTTCTATCTTCATCCATCCGGAGTGGAGCGGCAGCATCCTGAAGACCTCCGACACGGAACATCCATCCTGGCCGACGACTTCCTGACGAATGACGGTTCCTTTAAATGATGTCATCCAAGATGGCATCTCTTGAATTCTGATTGGCTGATAGGATTCTATCAGCCAATCGGAATTAAGGTAGGAAAAATCTGATTGGCTGATTCAATCAGCCAATCAGACTGGAGTTCAATCCGATTGGCTGATTGAATAGGAATAGGGGTTAATAAATGTTATTAGTGGTGGCTATGTCGGGAGCCACAGATTAGGGGTTAATACGTTTATTATAGTGTTTGTGATGCGGGAGGGCCTCGGTTTAGAGGTTAATAGGTAGTTTATGGGTATTTAGTGTACTTTGTAACAGTTTAGTTATGAGTTTTATGTAGCGTAAAACTGATAGCTACTGCTTTTAGATTGCAGAACAGATCTTGTCGGTATAGGCTTTAACGTAAGCTTTTTAGCCTCACCGCAAAACTCATAATGGTAGCGCTATGCTAATTCCTTTAAAAAAAAACGTAATTTTTACGTGTGCATGACAGGCTAAAAGGCTTGCGGTATAGCTAAAGACTTGTAATGGCTGCAGTGCTGTTTTAACGTTGAAATGGCCATTTTTTCAGCATTAAAACAATAACGCACAACTCGTAATCTAGATGTAAATGTTTTAAAATTGGCAAAACAAAAGTAAAATGTGTGTAATTTTGAGTGTGTTTCACCTAAAGGTCACCTAATTTTCTGTGCACGTGTGATGTTAGAATACTGTATTGTGGACAATTTTATGGTGGCATTTGAATGATATTAATGGTCAGTTTTGCATGTTAAGCAACATTAAAGTGCAAGTAAACCTAAAAAATAATGTTATATAATTCTGCACATAGTGCAGAATTATATAACATTATATGAGTGCTAGCTTTTTAAAACCTAATATATCCGGTAAGCAGGAGCGAGCTGCATTAAGTGGAATGGCATGGTCGGGCCTGGCTGTTACTAGACAGCTGGCCAGATGCACTCTGAGGAAAACCAGACCCGCTCAGTAGAGCACAGAGGGCGGGTCTGGAAAACCCTGTTTGTTTAGAAAAGTTTACCGGATATATTAGGTTTTATAAAGCTAGCACTCATATAATGTTATATAATTCTGCACTATGTGCAGAATTATATAACATTATTTTTTATTTTTATTGGCCCTTTAAGCAGCTCAAAAAATTTGCTTAATGCAATTTATTTGCAGTGTGGGAATCCAAACTCATGAAACTTCCAGAATAGGCTTGGGCAATGATAACCTTTGCTCTTGCAAAGTTTTGTGGCAATTAGTTGTTGTTTAGGCACATTTTTGCATGTTAAGCAATATTAAGCAATTTCTACATACGTTTTAGGAAGTCCCCGTATTATCTTCCCAGTTTTACACTTGCATTTGGATTCTTCTGTTTTATCAAGTTGGTGCTTATTCCTTGGTCTCCTTTTTATGAAACTGCATTTCAGTTAAACACAAAACCTAATGTTGTAGTGCAGAAGGATTGCAGGCCATTTCCACAGTATTGAAGGCAGTCCCCTTCTTAGGTAGGAACAGGAGAAGGCAGGGCTTCCCCAGCACCATCTTAAGCAAGACAACATCACTAATAGGTGGAACTCGACTTTGGAGATGGGGGGTATTGGAACAATAGAGGGCTATCCTCCATGCTATGTCTTCCTGTCAATTTATTGGGATTGGGAACCCATTAGGGGTTGATGCATTCCTGGAAAATTGTAAAGTGGTTCCTGGTGGCATTCTAAGTAGTGTACTAGCAGCACTTTCAGCAGGCTGAAGAAGAAGATGATAGATAGCATGTGGAACATCTCTAGAAAACTTTTTTCTGTATAAACTTGCATCCAGAAGTAAAATGGTTTAAAAAAAAGTTTTGTGTAAAAGCAAGAATATCATGTCATCAATTTTTAGAAATGATCTATTTTAGTTAAAAAAATAATATTACGTATAACAACTTCAACCTGCTTTATAAAAATGTCTTATAGTTATAAATTAGTTTTGTATATGGTTACTCAAACTAATTAATGTCATTTTTTTCTCCACTTAAATTCATCTTTGAATATAATTTATAAATGCCCCGCTTTAATGCACATCAAATGACCTGGCAATTAATTGATGGTTGTAATTTTAAATAGTATGCTTACTTTTGCTTGTTAGTCTATCATTATGGCTTAGTAACAGAATTGTGCCAGAATTTTCAGCGACTGTTTGGTCTGTTTCACTGCCAGCTTTATTTTTGCCTTAAAGTACTCTGAGGCTTACAATAAATGAAGTTCATGCTATATAAACGTATTTTTGTTTAATATTCTAACATCCTCTATTTTCTAAAATTAAGTCCTTCATGTGTGTTGAAAAATGCTTACTACTGGCTAAGCGTTAAGTGTTTTTAAAGTATATTGTGCTTACATTTAGCATGCACAATGCAATACAATTGCCAACGAGGCTCAATTAGTTTAAATAAGATTATGATTTTATCTTTATTAATGCTAATTTTAACCAATGTACAGGATTTAATTAATTAGACGATAATTCTTTACTTCAGTCAGAAATAGGTCTTGCAAATTTGTAATCCCTATTCAAGTTGCAATTCATCTCATCTAATTACTGAATTGTAATTGTCTTCTCCATCCATATCACCTTGAGACGCCATCTGAAACCCTGATACCCAATTTCCTTTAAGGCAAAAACTGTTAGTTGAATTTGATACACTGACACTTGCTACATTAACTTGTCTCACAGGTTATGACTAATCCTTGGACATGTCATTCATAACACATTATTCTTAGTATTTATACTCAGTACAAACAGATGGTCAACAAAACCAATTAACCTTTTTTACTGTCCCTCTTAGACTTTCAGATCTTTGGAGTCTGTGGGCAAATTAACAGGAACTATCAGGAGACTACATGCCAGCATGTGATAAATAGTGAAGCTTTCTGGCACACGTGCAGATTGTTCTAACACGTTTTTCGGTTTTGAATATGTCTCATGTTTATCAATTGATAATATGAGTTAGAAGTAATTAATAGAGTAAGGCAAATATTTTATGTGCCTTTCCTATGATTTGCAAAAAAAATAAGATCTCGGATTTTATCTACAAGACTGCAACTTTTTCATTGTAACAGTGCATGCTTTTTATATTTCTATTCCTTCTGTCTTTCTGCTTATTTTCTTCACTTTTCTCTATCTTCTTTTTCTTTTCAATAGCGATTAATCTAGTGCTAATGAAAACATATTATAAAGCCAACATTTCAATTTCCAAACAAATTACACAAAAATTGTCAGGGATTAATTTGTTGATGAAAGATGAAAGAAAATGTAAGTCTCCAAAAGCTACTGGTGGTTCCACTTATTTGTACTCTTTAGAAAAAAAAAAAAAAAAAAAAAAAGGGGGCACTATATAAAATCTAAATATGCTAACAAATGATACTCCTAAATCCAAATGGTGTTTTACTTACAATTTCCAAAAAAAAATTAACGGTGTAAGCTTATAAACTGGGACATCAGAGTCTCCCAGTTAACTCTTGTAAGTCTACAACAATTGATAAGTTGTATCTTAAAAACTAAGCTTTATTATTTAAGTCAATAAAACCCCTATGTAGGATAAAAAACAAACACCTAGATTATGAGTTATGCGCGCTATAGGGTTTTTAACTAGCGCAACAAAAGTTGCGTTATTTCACCCTCCATAGCCCATCCATAAAAGTTTTGAAACAGACGGCTTGTTCGAGCGATATGGTTGCATTGAGCTCCATACCGCACAAAATACAAGCGCTGTTTTGACGTGCGGGTTAGAAAAAAAACTAACATCTGCGATCGCAGAATGAAAAGCTCCGTAACGCAGCCCCATTGATGTCTATGGGGAAAAAAAGTAACGTTTAAACCTAACACCCTAACATCAAACCCACATCTAAACACCCCTAATCGGCTGCCCCCGACATCGTCAACACCTACATAATGTTATTAACCACTAATCTGCCGCTCCCAATATTGCCGCCACCTAAATAAATCTATTAACCCCTAATCTGCCGCTCCCGATATCGCTGCCACTATACTAAAGTTATTAACCCCTATTCCCTTGTACCCAAACATTGCCCACACTATAATAAATCTATTAACTCATATTCCGCTGCTCCCCGAAATCGCATCCCAATTAATAAAGTTTTTAACCCCTAAACCTCTGGCCTCCCACATCACTACCACTAAATAAACCTATTAACCCCTAAACTGCCAGCCCCCCACATCGCAACCACCTAAATTAATCTATTAACCCCTAACCCTAAACCTAGCACCCCCTAACTTTAACATAATTAAAATAGAGATAAATTAAAGTTACAATTATTAACTAAATAATACTTACCTGTGAAATAAAACCTAAGCTAACTAATAATTATATTGTAGCCAGCTTAGCTTTTATTTTTATTTCACAGGTAAGTTTGTATTTATTTTAACTAGGTAGACTAGTTAGTAAATAGTTAATAACTATTTACTAACTACCTAGTTAAAATAAATACAAACTTACCTGTGAAATAAAACCTAAGCTACCTTACACTAAAACCTAACATTACAAAAAATAAAAAACACTAAAATTACAAAAAATAAAAAACACTAAAATTACAAAAAATAAAAAAACTACCGTTGCAAAAAATAACAAACGAAATTATCCAAAATATTAAAAATTATTCCTATTCTAATACCCTTTTTAAAAAATAAAAAACCCACCCCAAAATAAAAAACTCTAATCTATAATAAACTACCAAGGGCCCTTAAAAGGGCCTTTTTGTGGGACCTTAAATGGCCATTTTTAGGGCATTGCCCTAAAGAAAACAGCTCTTTTCCTACAAAAGAAAAATAAACACCCCCTAACAGTATACAAAACCCCCACCCCCCAAAACACACAAAATAAAAATAAAGTAAAACCTAACCTGAAAAGGGCATTTATATAGGCATTGCCCTTAAAAGGGCATTCAGCTCTTTTTCCTGCCCTTAAAAGGGCATTCAGCTCTTTTATGAAATGCCCAACCCCTGATCTAAATATAACAACCCACCCCAAAACGAAAACAAAACATTACACAAAATAACAAACAAATTATACAAAATAATAAAAAGTATTCCTATTCTAATAATCCATTTTAAAGAAAACCACTCCAAAATAAATTAAACCTATTCTAGAATAAACTACCAATAGCCCTTAAAAGGGCCTTTTGTAGGGCATTGCACTAAAGATATCAGCTCTTTTTCTGAAAAAAATACAAAGACCCACTAACATTACAAACCCCCACCCCCTAAACCCACAAAATAAAAAAAAACTATCTAAAAAAACCTAATCTACCTATTGCCCTGAAAAGCCAACAGGATTTAAGCAGCCCTCATTCTATTGGCTGATTCAAAGCAGCCAATAGAATGAGAGCTGTTTAAATCCTATTGGCTGATTTGAACAGCCAATAGAATTTTAGCAGCCCTAATTCCTATTGGCTGATTCAAGATTTTCAGCCAATAGGAATGCAATGGTACCCCCAGTATAAAAGGGGTACCTTGCATTTCAATCCTCAGTGTGCAGCGGACGATCGCATGAAGAAGACCTCTATGTTGGATTGATAGACCTCCGCCTGGACCTCTACCTTGGACCTCTGCCTTGACCTCTGCCGTGGACAGGGGCGAAACTACAGGGGGTGCAGAGTTCGCAATTGCGACTGAGCCCCCAAGGGTGGGGGCCCAGCTTAAAAAAAAAAAAAAAAAATTTTTTACAATAAAAAACAATAAAAAACGTTGACTTGCACTGCCTGCACTGATATCTTGTGAGTGTGACATGATACTTCACTAGTGTCTCTGACTACAGAGGTTAGTGTTTCTGTTTTACCCATTGGTGCTTATGTGTGTGTGTGTATGTGTGTATGTGACTGTGTGTGTATTTATGCATGTATGTGTGTGTGTGTATGTTTGTGGAACCAGCAAATTACAGACCTTGTTACTACAGCATGTGGGGGGGTAAACAGTGTCAGTCTATACAGTACCACTATATACAGTACGGGGGGCTGGACCATGTCACAGACTACTGTGGTCACTTTATAAAGTACTAGGGCAGGTAGGGTCAGGCCAGCCATCTCACTGACAGACTACAGACTGTGTCACTGACTCACTATATACAGTACTGGTGGGTTAAAAAGTGTCACTATATACAGTAATAGGGGGTCAGACCATCTCACAGACTGTGGACAAAGGGTACCTCCTTTTGCAGACATGTGATCTGATTCACATTTTTTTCTGTGTTAAATGTAAAAAAAAAATAATGATATGTATCAAATTCACTTTTTTTTTGGGAGGGTGGGTGGGGGGGGGCCTTCTTAGATTCTTGCATCTGGGCCCTGTGGTTTCTAGTTACGCCTCTGGCCATGGACCTTCGCCTGGACCTCTGCCTTGGACCTTCGTCTGGACCTCCACCTCCACGCATCGCCGCTCAACCTCCACAAGGATGAAGAAGATACCAGTCCCGCGATGGATGAAGATGGAGCCGCCTGGATGAAGACCTCTCACCGACTTGATGTCCGAACTTCAGGAACTGTATGTGGATCTTCGGGGGTTAGTGTTAGGATTTTTTTTTCTTAAAAGAGCTAAATGCCCTTTTCAGGGCAATGCAAAAGAGATAAATGCCCGTTTAAGGGCAATGGACATACAAATACATTTTTTCAGGGTAATGGGTAGCTTAGGTCTTTGTTAGAGTTAGGTTTCCTTATTTTCGGGGGTTGGTTGGGTGGTGGGTTTTACTGTTGGGGGGTCTTTGTGTTTTTTTTACAGGTAAAAGAGCTGTTTAAAGGGACACTGAACCCACATTTTTTCTTTCATGATTCAGTTAGAGCATGGCATTTTAAGCAACTTTCTAATTTACTCCTATTATCAAATTCTCTTCATTCTCTTGGTATCTTTATTTGAAATTCAAGAATGTCAGTTTAGATGTCGGCCCATTTTTGGTGAACAACCTGGGTTGTCCTTGCTGATTGGTTGGATAAATTAATTTACCAATAAAAAAGTGCTGTCCAGAGGTCTGAACTAAAAAAGCTTAGATGCCTTCTTTTTCAAATAAAGATAGCAAGAGAAAGAAGAAAAATTGATAATAGGTATAAATTAGAAAGTTGCTTACAATTGCATGCTCTATCTGAATCACGAAAGAAAAAAAAAATGGGTTCAGTGTCCCTTTAACTTAGGGCAATGCCCTACAAAAGGCCCTTTTAAGGGCTATTAGTAGTTTATTGTAGGCAAGGTTTTATTATTTTGGGTGGGATTTTTTATTTTGATAGCGCTATTAGATTAGGTGTAATTATTTTTTATTTTTGATCATTTTGTTTGTTATTTTTTTGCAATTTAGTATTTTTTATTTTTTGTAATCAGATATTTTTATATTTTGATTAATTTTTAGAGTAGTGTTAGGATTTTTTAATGTGTATTTTAGTTTTATTTAATTGGTAGTTAGTTTAATTTTAGCTTAATAGTTATATTAGTTTTTTTTTTTTTTTATTAAGGTATCATGTACATACAATACATGTCATATAAAACACAATGAAATACAGATAATCAAGAGTACGTAAGATAGTATAATATGTGAACTATATGTGATGTGCCACTCATTACATCCTTCCAAGTTCTGTATTGATGTATATAACGATACCTATTTTTTAATTCAAATACACCCCATAAGATAACATGGCTAACAACCCAAAATCATAAAATTTTCACTATATCAGACAAATCATACTTTAGCCCATTTAACAAAGCAAAGTTATAAATTCAAGAAACCAAAACGGTCAATTTATATAAGAACTCAAAATTTGTATCAGAAAAATAGTTTGGAATAGCGGACCAGAGCCACTCTCAAAATAGCCCAGCTTTACTACTAGAAAGATAGAATCACCCCCCTGAGCAAAATTAATATATAATTATTAAATATCTAAATAGATGTAAGAAGAGATTGAAATGGGGGGGGGGGCAGGAGAACAAATCAGAGCAAAACCTATTATAAATATGAACAAAGTGGATATGATTTAATATACCACCAGTCAATATGGAGTGCCTATGATACGTTCATTTTAATCTTGTGCCTGTTGACCGAATATAATTTTATAAACCTCCTAAGTATTGTATGGGCTACTCTTAAACCCGAGTACCATATCGTAGAGACCTGGAGGTGAGAGAGCTTAAGTGGTATATGGTCACTTTACATTTGGGCCTGTTGGCTTTATATCTCATGTTAGCTTATGAGTGGGGAGGAAAATAGGGGTTTATAATATAAAATACTCAATAATTATAGTAACCTCATAATAACAATAGCAATTATTCAGGCTATGCCAATCTAAACTAAAATGGAGCTACAGGGCACCAGCAGTGTAGATGGGTTTGTAACTAGGTAAATATTTAAATGTCAATAAATATTGTAATTCAAAGAGTTAAGGGCAAATTGTATCTGTGATTACCATATCAGGGTCTTTCCCGCTCCCAACAGCAGAGAGATGGAAATTAGAGCCTTTCATGAGCCATTGAGACATATGAAATATAAGTGCCTGTATTAGCTAACTCCCCATTCGCCCTATGAGTAATGGTCAAATGCAAATTTAAAGGCGCATATAAGTTTCTGATCTACATGGAGATGTGTAATATATAATAGTTGAGACTGTCTAGCCTGCCCCGGCTGCAGACAGCTAGACAGCTACTCCATATGCTAAATACAGAAATATAATGCCCACGAAGGACTTGATGAAGCAATATAATGAGGAGATTGCTCACAGTGCCCTATTAGGATAGAGGTAATGACTAATGAGAAGTGTGAATAATCAGAATCATAAACACGCTATCTTAAACATAGAAGGCACATCTGAGAGAAGCCTTTGACTTACATAAACCTGCTGATGTGTCTCACATACACAGAATACATAATAAATATATAAATTGTTAGTGAATCCATAATAAACCATGCATAGAGACAATTAGTTACATTACATAAAAAGTGGGTGTTAATATCATGCGTGTCCATAACCTCAATAATGTAGTATAAACATTAGGAATCATACAACTCGCAACCCCCTATCTCTTTCCCCCTTTCACTCTCAAGCACAGGTCACGACATGTAAATGGACAAATACAACTTTTACATAAATGTACTTTGCTACTGGCAAAGAACAGAGTGTATGAATTCTAAAATATCAAAGTGAAATATGCGTGCCATAAAATATATTGTTATGAGCTTTCCCACACATCAGCGAAATCTAATAACATTTCACTATATAGCTACTCAGCGTTAAGTATATAATATAACAAGTAAACCTCAAATCATAAATATAAAACAGACTATAAGCAAACTGTATGTCTATAGTTAAAAGTTTAGCAGAGGAGAGTCTCCAAAACACTGGGGAATTGTCTCTCACACACTTCAGCGATCCCTGCTGCTTTAACCCACTCCAACAGGTACATGTTCATAAACCTAAAGAAACGCTGTATACCGTATCTCCAGTGTAGGAAATCTGCTGTACAGACCAGCATGTAGGTTAAGCTGTTGCATCGAACTCCTCACTTGGCACACTAAAGCTGTCTGCCGCTAGCTGTAAGTACTCAGAGGGATCATTGAAGCATTGCTTGGTCTTTAATCCCCAGGCTGCCCAAACATCTCCGATGGTAAGATTGAGAGAAGTGTGATAAGAAATATCTAGGTCTTGATCACAGAATTCAGCATGGCCTCTCGATCGCTATTCAGACCTTGTCACAGCTGGCAAACCTGTAGCACAGTGGCCACGTGTCACAGTGCCCCCGGTATTTCTGGCTATTTGCATTGCAAAGCTCTCAACCTCTCGTATGGTGTCTGCCACATTCCCCATGGCTAGTATTGAAGTAAGGGGTCGGAAACTCACTGGTGCACTCCTCCAGATAGAGGTAGGTTCATCTTCTATTTTTACCGTGTTTGCATCATTACGAGTGTCCCTCTGCAGTTCTTGGGCCATAAAAGATGCCTCCTCGTGAGTACTCCTCACAGCCAACCTGAGGTCTTTGAACGCTTCAGACATCCGTTGATCCAGCTCCAATAATAGTGTATGTACAGTGGCATTTATTTCCTCCATATTGGAAGGTATAACGCGTGCCAATAGTATATAAGTTGCAGCTGCTACTTGGGATTCTCGATTGGCTTGCTGGTCCGGTACTACTCAGTGGTGTTCATAGGCCCTCGTATCACCGGGACCTTCAACGTCGTTAATCTGGCACTTAACTCAGCCTAAATCATCAAAGCCACAGTCTGCTTGACTGGTGGAAAGGTACATTTAGGTAATGATTTTAGAGTGTTTTTGCTGATAATTATGCATAAGACATCAGAGCAGAGTAAAAACACGTCTGTTCCTGCAGCTTGCTGGCTTCGCCCCCCCTAATAGTTATATTAGTTTAATTGTTAGTTTAAACTTAGTTTTTGAAATTTGACAGGTAAGTTTTAATTTAATTTAATTTAAGATAGGGAAATTATAATTTTAATATAAAGTTAGGGGGGTGTTAGGTTTAGGGGTTACTAGTTTAAAATAGTTTATTGTGATGTGGGGGCATTCGGTTTAGAGGTTAATAGGTTAATTATAGTGGTGGCGGTGTCAGGGAGCGGCGGAATAGGGGTTAATAGATTTATTATAGTTTGGGCGATGTTGAGATGCGGGGGAATAGGGGTTAATAACTTTAGTATAGTGGCGGCGATGTGGGAGAGCGGCAGAATATGGGTTGATACATTTTATTAGTGGCGGCGATGTCGAGAGCGGCAGATGTGAGAAATAATGGACTAGATTCATAAACACTTGTGAGGTTGCCAAGGGCCTCATTGTAAAAGGGAAATTATGTATCACTTCACCCACCTTTTACAGTAAAGTCAAACTTAAACTTTCATTATTCAGCTAGCATGTAATTTTTAACAACTTTCCAATTTACTTCTATTATCTAATATGCTTCTTCCTTTGGCATTTTAGCATACCCAAGAACAGCAATGCATTACTGGGAGCTAGTTTTTGACTAGTGGCTGCACATATATATAAAAAGCTATAAGGGCTCAATACATGTGGCCCCATGTACTAAGGGCTAGAATATGAGTGAAGTGCAAATCAAAGCTCCCACTTACGCATTAACTTTGATAGATGGAGGCTTTTTGCGTGCGTTGGATTGCACTATTATTACAAGTTCAAAAGTAAAATGTTTGTGCACTAATGCTAACCCAACAAGTTTAAAAAGCCAAACTTCTAATATTGTGAAAGTGTTAATGTATTCCCCTATGGACTTCAATGAAGTGCACAAAACATCCTTACAAGCATGCTAACCCAATCGCGCTTAATCAAGTTCGCTAACCCAACATGACATATAAATATTTCACATTCCAATGCTCTTCACATAGCAGAATATGTTCTATTTGTACTGTACAATGTATTTTTGATGCTTTTTGTTCAACTTTTTTGTCTCGCATAACAGTTAACCAGAGCTCTGAAGTCGCGCTAACCTGATGTATTAAATACAATTGTGCTCAAGTGAACACGTTTACTTTTAGCACTTAATACGCGTGCTAATACGATGTGTGCAACGAGCTGTGATATACAACAGTTAGTGTGCCACTCATAATCTAGTCCTAAACTGGGTATGGACAAGGTACTGATTTAGGAACATATTGTCTGGCTTCGTAGTAAACTAGTAAACGGCAGCAAATACTGCACATCCTGTATCATTACATACACACTTGCTTGTGTAATGCTGCTCACTTTTACTCTCACAACAAATTGCGCAGATAAGGTCATGCGGTGACCGCTGCTTGTTACATTGAGGAAAGTAGGCTTAACTGTGTGAGTCTGCCCTGTAAGGGCTCAAAAGCAGCATAAAAGGATTAGTGCATTAAGCCCATGATATCTTGCACATTAAACAAGAACAGCAACATGAAAAATGATAATTACAACAACACTTCGGCAATACTCTTGCAAAATAGCTTACAGAAATAATTATAAAATATTGACGTGTCTTGTTTTGTTAAGGTAAAGTAGTTTTGCTCGATAGAAAGTAAAGTGTGCCCATGGATATGGCCATTCCAGGGGTGTGGTCAAGATTTTTAACCTATTTCTAAGCACAGCAAGATTTTATTTTGTTGTAATTTGTTTTGCCAGTATCCTTCCCAGTAGAACTGTTTTATATATTAAGATGTGAACAGTACCCAGATAGATACAGCTTTGCAGTTGTAATGGAGCTAGCTCACAGGTGTTATATGAGGTGGGTAAACATTTTACTAAAAGTGCGCAAGTCTTTTATTTTTTTATTTGCAAGATATTTGTTTTGCAAAAAGGTTTTTACCAAATCCAAGCCAATGTCTGCTTTAAATATTATCAAAAAATATTATAAAAAACTTATTTCAATCTATCAACATTCCCAAATGAAATTCATAATGGGGATTTTAACAGGGTTTTTTAATTTCAAAGCCGTTCAACAAGCAATCCTACAGACTCTCTGCAAACATACATTTAAAGATCCCTTTCTGCAAACAAACATTTGAAAACCTCAATGCACGCACTAGCCCACCAAGCCTCCCTCCACCTCCCACCCTGGTGTTTACCTTAATATATAAACACCTAACAGCAATTAGGTGCAGCTGTCACTAATGATCCAGGATAGAGACACTACTTCACACTCACAGCCTCTGAACTGACACTTTATCATATTCTGTTACACTTTTCCAACCCTCATTTACTCACCACACATTTCACTCACACTCAGTTTACAAACTTACCTGTGAAATAAAACCTAAGCTACCTTACACTAAAACCTAACATTACAAAAAATAAAAAACACTAAAATTACAAAAAATAAAAAACACTAAAATTACAAAAAATAAAAAAACTACCGTTGCAAAAAATAACAAACGAAATTATCCAAAATATTAAAAATTATTCCTATTCTAATACCCTTTTTAAAAAAATAAAAACCCACCCCAAAATAAAAAACTCTAATCTATAATAAACTACCAAGGGCCCTTAAAAGGGCCTTTTTGTGGGACCTTAAATGGCCATTTTTAGGGCATTGCCCTAAAGAAAACAGCTCTTTTCCTACAAAAGAAAAATAAACACCCCCTAACAGTATACAAAACCCCCACCCCCCAAAACACACAAAATAAAAATAAAGTAAAACCTAACCTGAAAAGGGCATTTATATAGGCATTGCCCTTAAAAGGGCATTCAGCTCTTTTTCCTGCCCTTAAAAGGGCATTCAGCTCTTTTATGAAATGCCCAACCCCTGATCTAAATATAACAACCCACCCCAAAACGAAAACAAAACATTACACAAAAAACAAACAAATTATACAAAATAATAAAAATTATTCCTATTCTAATAATCCATTTTAAAGAAAACCACTCCAAAATAAATGAAACCTATTCTAGAATAAACTACCAATAGCCCTTAAAAAGGCCTTTTGTAGGGCATTGCACTAAAGATATCAGCTCTTTTTCTGAAAAAAATACAAAGACCCACTAACATTACAAACCCCCACCCCCCAAACCCACAAAATAAAATAAAAAACTATCTAAAAAAACCTAATCTACCCATTGCCCTGAAAAGCCAACAGGATTTAAGCAGCCCTCATTCTATTGGCTGATTCAAAGCAGCCAATAGAATGAGAGCTGTTTAAATCCTATTGGCTGATTTGAACAGCCAATAGAATTTTAGCAGCCCTAATTCCTATTGGCTGATTCAAAATTTTCAGCCAATAGGAATGCAATGGCACCCCCAGTATAAAAGGGGTACCTTGCATTTCAATCCTCAGTGTGCAGCGGACGATCGCATGAAGAGGACCTCTATGTTGGATTGATAGACCTCCGCCTGGACCTCTACCTTGGACCTCTGCCTTGACCTCTGCCGTGGACAGGGGCGAAACTACAGGGGGTGCAGAGGTCGCAATTGCGACTGAGCCCCCAAGGGTTGGGCCCAGCTTAAAAAAAAAAAAAAAAAAAATTTTTACAATAAAAAACAATAAAAAACGTTGACTTGCACTGCCTGCACTGATATCTTGTGAGTGTGACATGATACTTCCCTAGTGTCTCTGACTACAGGGGTTAGTGTTTCTGTTTTACCCATTGGTGCTTATGTGTGTGTGTGTATGTGTGTATGTGACTGTGTGTGTATTTATGCATGTATGTGTGTGTGTGTATGTTTGTGGAACCAGCAAATTACAGACCTTGTTACTACAGCATGTGGGGGGGGTAAACAGTGTCAGTCTATACAGTACCACTATATACAGTACGGGGGGCTGGACCATGTCACAGACTACTGTGGTCACTTTATAAAGTACTAGGGCAGGTAGGGTCAGGCCAGCCATCTCACTGACAGACTACAGACTGTGTCACGGACTCACAATATACAGTACTGGTGGGTTAAAAAGTGTCACTATATACAGTAATAGGGGGTCAGACCATCTCACAGACTGTGGACAAAGGGTACCTCCTTTTGCAGACATGTGATCTGATTCACATTTTTTTCTGTGTTAAATGTAAAAAAAAAAAAATAATGATATGTATCAAATTCACTTTTTTTTTGGGAGGGTGGGTGGGGGGGCCCTTCTTAGATTCTTGCATCTGGGCCCTGTGGTTTCTAGTTACGCCTCTGGCCATGGACCTTCGCCTGGACCTCTGCCTTGGACCTTCGTCTGGACCTCCACCTCCACGCATCGCCGCTCAACCTCCACAAGGATGAAGAAGATACCAGTCCCGCGATGGATGAAGATGGAGCCGCCTGGATGAAGACCTCTCATCGACTTGATGTCCGAACTTCAGGAACTGTATGTGGATCTTCGGGGGTTAGTGTTAGAATTTTTTTTCTTAAAAGAGCTAAATGCCCTTTTCAGGGCAATGCAAAAGAGATAAATGCCCGTTTAAGGGCAATGGACATACAAATACATTTTTTCAGGGTAATGGGTAGCTTAGGTCTTTGTTAGAGTTAGGTTTCCTTATTTTGGGGGGTTGGTTGGGTGGTGGGTTTTACTGTTGGGGGGTCTTTGTGGTTTTTTTACAGGTAAAAGAGCTGTTTAAAGGGACACTGAACCCACATTTTTTCTTTCATGATTCAGATAGAGCATGGCATTTTAAGCAACTTTCTAATTTACTCCTATTATCAAATTGTCTTCATTCTCTTGGTATCTTTATTTGAAATGCAAGAATGTCAGTTTAGATGTCGGCCCATTTTTGGTGAACAACCTGGGTTGTCCTTGCTGATTGGTTGGATAAATTAATCTACCAATAAAAAAGTGCTGTCCAGAGGTCTGAACTAAAAAAAGCTTAGATGCCTTCTTTTTCAAATAAAGATAGCAAGAGAAAGAAGAAAAATTGATAATAGGTATAAATTAGAAAGTTGCTTACAATTGCATGCTCTATCTGAATCACGAAAGAAAAAAAAATGGGTTCAGTGTCCCTTTAACTTAGGGCAATGCCCTACAAAAGGCCCTTTTAAGGGCTATTAGTAGTTTATTGTAGGCAAGGTTTTATTATTTTGGGTGGGCTTTTTTATTTTGATAGGCCTATTAGATTAGGTGTAATTATTTTTTATTTTTGATCATTTTGTTTGTTATTTTTTTGCAATTTAGTATTTTTTATTTTTTGTAATCAGATATTTTTGATTAATTTTTAGAGTAGTGTTAGGATTTTTTAATGTGTATTTTAGTTTTATTTAATTGGTAGTTAGTTTAATTTTAGCTTAATAGTTATATTATTTTTTATTTTATTTTTTATTCAGGTATCATGTACATACAATAAATGTCATATAAAACACAATGAAATACAGATAATCAAGAGTACGTAAGATAGTATAATATGTGAACTATATGTGATGTGCCACTCATTACATCCTTCCAAGTTCTGTATTGATGTATATAACGATACCTATTTTTTAATTCAAATACACCCCATAAGATAACATGGCTAACAACCCAAAATCATAAAATTTTCACTATATCAGACAAATCATACTTTAGCCCATTTAACAAAGCAAAGTTATAAATTCAAGAAACTAAAACGGTCAATTTATATAAGAACTCAAAATTTGTATCAGAAAAATAGTTTGGAATAGCGGACCAGAGCCACTCTCAAAATATCCCAGCTTTACTACTAGAAAGATAGAATCACCCCCCTGAGCAAAATTAATATATAATTATTAAATATCTAAATAGATGTAAGAAGAGATTGAAATGGGGGGGGGGGGCAGGAGAACAAATCAGAGCAAAACCTATTATAAATATGAACAAAGTGGATATGATTTAATATACCACCAGTCAATATGGAGTGCCTATGATACGTTCATTTTAATCTTGTGCCTGTTGACCGAATATAATTTTATAAACCTCCTAAGTATTGTATGGGCTACTCTTAAACCCGAGTACCATATCGTAGAGACCTGCAGGCCCATTTATCAAGCTCCGTATGGAGCTTGAAGGGCCGTGTTTCTGGCGAGTCTTCAGACTCGCCAGAAACACAAGTTATGAAGCAGCGGTCTAAAGACCGCTGCTTCATAACCCTGTCCCCCTGCTCTGAGCAGGCGGACAGGAACCGCCGGAAATCAACTCGATCGAATACGATCGGGTTGAATGACAGCTCCCTGCTGGCGGCCGATTGGCCGCGAGTCAGCAGGGGGCGGCGTTGCACCAGCAGCTCTTGTGAGCTGCTGGTGCAATGTTAAATGTGGAGAGCGTATTGCTCTCCGCATTTAGCGAGGTCCTGCGGACCTGATCCGCAGTGTCGGATCAGGTCCGCAAGCCCTTTGATAAATGGGCCCCCTGGAGGTGAGAGAGCTTAAGTGGTATATGGTCACTTTACATTTGGGCCTGTTGGCTTTATATCTCATGTTAGCTTATGAGTGGGGAGGAAAATAGGGGTTTATAATATAAAATACTCAATAATTATAGTAACCTCATAATAACAATAGCAATTATTCAGGCTATGCCAATCTAAACTAAAATGGAGCTACAGGGCACCAGCAGTGTAGATGGGTTTGTAACTAGGTTAATATTTAAATGTCGATAAATATTGTAATTCAAAGAGTTAAGGGCAAATTGTATCTGTGATTACCATATCAGGGTCTTTCCCGCTCCCATCAGCAGAGAGATGGAAATTAGAGCCTTTCATGAGCCATTGAGACATATGAAATATAAGTGCCTGTATTAGCTAACTCCCCATTCGCCCTATGAGTAATGGTCAAATGCAAATTTAAAGGCGCATATAAGTTTCTGATCTACATGGAGATGTGTAATATATAATAGTTGAGACTGTCTAGCCTGCCCCGGCTGCAGACAGCCAGACAGCTACTCCATATGCTAAATACAGAAATATAATGCCCACGAAGGACTTGATGAAGCAATATAATGAGGAGATAGCTCACAGTGCCCTATTAGGATAGTGGTAATGACTAATGGGAAGTGTGAATAATCAGAATCATAAACACGCTATCTTAAACATAGAAGGCACATCTGAGAGAAGCCTTTGACTTACATAAACCTGCTGATGTGTCTCACATACACAGAATACATAATAAATATATAAATTGTTAGTGAATCCATAATAAACCATGCATAGAGACAATTAGTTACATTACATAAAAAGTGGGTGTTAATATCATGCGTGTCTATAACCTCAATAATGTAGTATAAACATTAGGAATCATACAACTCCCAACCCCCTATCTCTTTCCCCCTTTCACTCTCAAGCACAGGTCACGACATGTAAATGGACAAATACATCTTTTACATAAATGTTGATGCTACTGGCAAAGAACAGAGTGTATGAATTCTAAAATATCAAAGTGAAATATGCGTGCCATAAAATATATTGTTATGAGCTTTCCCACACATCAGCGAAATCTAATAACATTTCACTATATAGCTACTCAGCGTTAAGTATATAATATAACAAGTAAACCTCAAATCATAAATATAAAACAGACTATAAGCAAACTGTATGTCTATAGTTAAAAGTTTAGCAGAGGAGAGTCTCCAAAACACTGGGGAATTGTCTCTCACACACTTCAGCGATCCCTGCTGCTTTAACCCACTCCAACAGGTACATGTTCATAAACCTAAAGAAACGCTGTATACCGTATCTCCAGTGTAGGAAATCTGCTGTACAGACCAGCATGTAGGTTAAGCTGTTGCATCGAACTCCTCACTTGGCACACTAAAGCTGTCTGCCGCTAGCTGTAAGTACTCAGAGGGATCATTGAAGCATTGCTTGGTCTTAATCCCCAGGCTGCCCAAACATCTCCGATGGTAAGATTGAGAGAAGTGTGATAAGAAATATCTAGGTCTTGATCACAGAATTCAGCATGGCCTCTCGATCGCTATTCAGAACTTGTCACAGCTGGCAAACCTGTAGCACAGTGGCCACGTGTCACAGTGCCCCCGGTATTTCTGGCTATTTGCATTGCAAAGCTCTCAACCTCTCGTATGGTGTCTGCCCACATTCCCCATGGCTAGTATTGAAGTAAGGGGTCGGAAACTCACTGGTGCACTCCTCCAGATAGAGGTAGGTTCATCTTCTATTTTTACCGTGTTTGCATCATTACGAGTGTCCCTCTGCAGTTCTTGGGCCATAAAAGATGCCTCCTCGTGAGTACTCCTCACAGCCAACCTGAGGTCTTTGAACGCTTCAGACATCCGTTGATCCAGCTCCAATAATAGTGTATGTACAGTGGCATTTATTTCCTCCATATTGGAAGGTATAACGCGTGCCAATAGTATATAGTTGCAGCTGCTACTTGGGATTCTCGATTGGCTTGCTGGTCCGGTACTACTCAGTGGTGTTCATAGGCCCTCGTATCACCGGGACCTTCACGTCGTTAATCTGGCACTTAACTCAGCCTAAATCATCAAAGCCACAGTCTGCTTGACTGGTGGAAAGGTACATTTAGGTAATGATTTTAGAGTGTTTTTGCTGATAATTATGCATAAGACATCAGAGCAGAGTAAAAACACGTCTGTTCCTGCAGCTTGCTGGCTCCGCCCCCCCTAATAGTTATATTAGTTTAATTGTTAGTTTAAACTTAGTTTTTGAAATTTGACAGGTAAGTTTTAATTTAATTTAATTTAAGATAGGGAAATTGTAATTTTAATATAAAGTTAGGGGGGTGTTAGGTTTAGGGGTTACTAGTTTAAAATAGTTTATTGTGATGTGGGGGCATTCGGTTTAGAGGTTAATAGGTTAATTATAGTGGTGGCGGTGTCAGGGAGCGGCGGAATAGGGGTTAATAGATTTATTATAGTTTGGGCGATGTTGAGATGCGGGGGAATAGGGGGTTAATAACTTTAGTATAGTGGCGGCGATGTCGGAGAGCGGCAGAATATGGGTTGATACATTTTATTAGTGGCGGCGATGTCGAGAGCGGCAGATGTGAGAAATAATGGACTAGATTCATAAACACTTGTGAGGTTGCCAAGGGCCTCATTGTAAAAGGGAAATTATGTATCACTTCACCCACCTTTTACAGTAAAGTCAAACTTAAACTTTCATTATTCAGCTAGCATGTAATTTTTAACAACTTTCCAATTTACTTCTATTATCTAATATGCTTCTTCCTTTGGCATTTTAGCATACCCAAGAACAGCAATGCATTACTGGGAGCTAGTTTTTGACTAGTGGCTGCACATATATATAAAAAGCTATAAGGGCTCAATACATGTGGCCCCATGTACTAAGGGCTAGAATATGAGTGAAGTGCAAATCAAAGCTCCCACTTACGCATTAACTTTGATAGATGGAGGCTTTTTGCGTGCGTTGGATTGCACTATTATTACAAGTTCAAAAGTAAAATGTTTTGTGCACTAATGCTAACCCAACACGTTTAAAAAGCCAAACTTCTAATATTGTGAAAGTGTTAATGTATTCTCCTATGGACTTCAATGAAGTGCACAAAACATCCTTACAAGCATGCTAACCCAATCGCGCCTAATCAAGTTCGCTAACCCAACATGACATATAAATATTTCACATTCCAATGCTCTTCACATATCAGAATATGTTCTATTTGTATTGTACAATGTATTTTTGATGCTTTTTGTTCAACTTTTTTGTCTCGCATAACAGTTAACCAGAGCTCTGAAGTCGCGCTAACCTGATGTATTAAATACAATTGTGCTCAAGTGAACACGTTTACTTTTAGCACTTAATACGCGTGCTAATACGATGTGTGCAACGAGCTGTGATATACAACAGTTAGTGTGCCACTCATAATCTAGTCCTAAACTGGGTATGGACAAGGTACTGATTTAGGAACATATTGTCTGGCTTCGTAGTAAACTAATAAACGGCAGCAAATACTGCACATCCTGTATCATTACATACACACTTGCTTGTGTAATGCTGCTCACTTTTACTCTCACAACAAATTGCGCAGATAAGGTCATGCGGTGACCGCTGCTTGTTACATTGAGGAAAGTAGGCTTAACTGTGTAAGTCTGCCCTGTAAGGGCTCAAAAGCAGCATAAAAGGATTAGTGCATTAAGCCCATGATATCTTGCACATTAAACAAGAACAGCAACATGAAAAATGATAATTACAACAACACTTCGGCAATACTCTTGCAAAATAGCTTACAGAAATAATTATAAAATATTGACGTGTCTTGTTTTGTTACGGTAAAGTAGTTTTGCTCGATAGAAAGTAAGGTGTGCCCATGGATATGGCCATTCCAGGGGTGTGGTCAAGATTTTTAACTTATTTCTAAGCACAGCAAGATTTTATTTTGTTGTAATTTGTTTTGCCAGTATCCTTCCCAGTAGAACTGTTTTATATATTAAGATGTGAACAGTACCCAGATAGATACAGCTTTGCAGTTGTAATGGAGCTAGCTCACAGGTGTTATATGAGGTGGGTAAACATTTTACTAAAAGTGTGCAAGTCTTTTATTTTTTTATTTGCAAGATATTTGTTTTGCAAAAAGGTTGTGTAATGTACCCCGATATTGTACTTGTTTGTTTGTGTATTTAATGCATCCCTGTAATGTTCCATTATTTCTTGTATATCGCTATGTAATCTGCTGGCGCTTTATAAATACCTGATGATAATAATAATAATACTTTTACCAACTGATCTCAAGCTTTTCAAATGCATTTATGGCATGCTAACACCGCCTAAACTTTGTATGAGGTTAGTTCAAACTTTTTTTGAAAGCTTTTTGCACATGTGAATAAATATGATCATTGAAGTTAAAATATATTGCTCAAAATCAACATTTGACCCCACATTTCCCACTATTCGTTCCTAGGTCAATAAACACACAACACCTAATTGGGAGAGAAAAGGCCGCAGCTTATTTATTAAACAAACCAATAAATTAACATCTTTATTTAACTTTTCAACAATATTTACAATCCATCTCAGTGCTTGCTCTTATCTTCTCACAAGCCCCCACCCCTTCCAGGGCTGGGCGTTCCTCACATTCCTTTGCTTACACCCCCATAACTGCCACCATGTTCCATTAGGCGTAAGCCTCAACAGAAAACTAGCAAGCACTTCCGCCTGCACTGCGACATCACCTATTCACCGTTCAGGGAGGGAGGGCGGGACACACCTCCTACCGTGCTGCTCCAGAAAGGCACCTGTGACCTCACTTCCAGTGTTGGGACTTATCAAAGTTCCCCAAACCCCACCCCCCCTTGGTATAATCCAGTCTTGGGGGGGAAGTGGGGTCACAGGTGCCCTTCTTCCAAATTTGTCATCCGGGCCTTTTCTTTCACAATACCAACATTAGAATGTTATGATTGTAATGAAATATGAATGCATTGAGTTTAAAATGTTAACTATAAATGTTTGATTATTTTGTTTGTTTCATTGCTTAATGTTACAAGGTAATGTAGAAGCTAGCAATTATTTTACAAGCTCACATATAACTTAAATTAAAAAAAAAGTTGAAATGAGAAATTACTCATATTAATCACAAAAAAATGACAAGCATAAGAAATTGCACATGATAATTGTATAGTTTATTATGCTGTGAGAAAGTGGACACTGAAGAATTATCTGACTTTGAGCCAAGCAAAAGAATATCATAAATCTTCATGGCAGTTTTATAGTTTTATAGTGAGGTTGTACTTAGAAGAGCATCTGTTAACTAATGGTTGCATATATTTGGCTTTAACCTACAAAGTGCAAAAATTATTGATCTGTAAACCATTTTTTTTTTTTGTTTAAGATTTTTTTCAATGGAGAATTTTAGCACATATACATAAAACTAAAAGTAAACTTCATTCTAAAGAAAATAGTAAATACATTAAAGTGAATGTAAATTTTGATGCTTAAGTGCCCGGTTTTTAAAAAATCAATTAAAAACAGGGGCACTTTAATTCATCAAAATTTACATTTCACTCCTGTTGTGAAAAAAAAAAACGTTACCTTTTAATCTTCACAGCAGCTCCAGCTTCCTCCCACCCGTCGCAAAGCCTCTTCCTGGGTCTAAAATGAGGAATCCGGCTTCCTCCAATCACGGCGTTGAATCAGACACTGATTCCCCGGGGGGAAGCCATGATTGGAGAATGACCTATCCATCATTTCTGACATCAGAAATATCTTGCGACGACCGAGGAAGCTGGAGCTGCTATCAAGTTTAAAAGGTAATTTTTTTTCACAACGAGTGAAATGTAAATTTTTGATGAATTAAAGTGCCCCTGTTTTTAATCGAATTTTTAAAAACTGGTCACTTTAGCATCAACATTTACCTTCATTTATAATCAACAATTGCATAAAATGTAGAAAATATAGGAAATAATCTACAATTGTGCACCAAACAATCTTTTAAATTGTTAATATTTATATGATGAGTGAAACAGACAACATCTCCCTTTGATATGAGCTATAAATATACGTTTTACCTTACAAACAAAATATTCTAATGGAATGTAATCTAGATCAGGGTTGTCCAACCTATGGACGGCAACATTCTACCCACCAAGGTACATTTTTTCCTGCCCACCAAGGTATGTTTTTTCATGGTCCTCAGCATCGCTGAGCAAAAACCGTAATCTGTGCTTTGTTAATGAAAAAGTAGTTTCATTAGGTTAAATAAAAACCTAAATTTAAGTAATATATACAGTTAAATTAATTAATAGAAAATAATATCATGTGCAATTTATCACCATTTTATAACTCATTTATATTCTAATTTTATATTTGGGTGTTCTATATGAGTTCTGCCTCCCACCCCCAGCCAATCATATAGAAAAATGATTGAGAACCCCTGGTATAGATTAGAAATCAAATATCACAACATTTTATTTGTTAGGAAATTCCCTCTCTTCATTAAATGTTTAAGCCGAAAAAGTCATGGCCATAGCCAAAGGTGATTGGAAAAATAATAAGCCCTTACATAATGATCTGCTTTTGTTAGCTTGGAGCTGTGAATGACAATTATTAGACAAATGTAACAGAGCTCTTAAACTGTATTTCAATCTTCTATGTATCTGAAAGTTATGTACCAACTTTTTCAATCATTTCATTTCACATTTCAATGCAACCATCCTGATTATGAGCCTGAGCATTGTAATAATCCCCTGTGTTGTGATTTAGCAGTTCGAATGGAGAATAATACAATTTTGACATTCAGCTTTGCTATTTAAATAATCATAATCCTGAGTGGACTAAAGAGGGTGCATGTCAGAGACTATTGGATTTTGTAAGCACAAATTACTGGACATCACTGTAAGGAGAATAAACTAAGGGAAATACAAAGTTGACAAGATGCTTGCACCAGAGGTTCTAGGGTGATAGTTCCTTTGTGCTTGGGCAGTCAGTTACAGTTGGGGGGGGGGTATATTCAGAATTAAAAAAATAAGCTTTTGCATAGGAGGCAGTGCATTAAGGTTTTATTGTGGATGTGATGAATCCCTCAATATAGGGAAAAATTGGACCATAGCTTTTATTTGTTTAGAAATCGGTTTAGCTTGTTGTGTGCAGCATATCTTGGAAAGTCACAACCCAACCTTTTTGCTTAATAAATAGTTACAAATATTGCTCAGAGCAGACTTGTAATTTCTGTAATACATATGCAAATTATACACAATCACCAGAAGGCTCATATAAAATTGCAGTCCGGTTAGTATTTTGTTATTTAAAAAAACATATATATTATATAATAACTTCAAATTATTTATACCATACTATTGGACATATTTAGGAAATATATTACTCATGTATTTCATATCCGTAAATTAACATGAAACCCTTAAAGGGACAGTCAAGTCCAATTTTTTTTTTCATGTTTCAAATAGGGCATGTGATTTTTAAACAACTTTTCAATTTACTTTTATCACCAATTTTGCTTTGTTCTCTTGGTATTCTTAGTTGAAAGCTAAACCTAGGAGGTTTACATGCTAATTTCTTAGACCTTGAAGGCTGCCTCTAATCTAAATGCATTTTGATAGTTTTTCACCACTAGAGGGCATTATTTCATGTGTTTCATATAGATAACATTGAGCTCATGCACATGAATTTACCATGGAGACAGCTCTGATTGGCTAAAATGCAAGTCTGTCAAAAGAACTGAAATAAGGGGGCAGTCTGCTGAGGCTTAGATACAAGGTATTTACAGAGGTAAAACGTGTATAATTATAACTGTGTTGGTTATGAAAAACTGGGGAATTGGTAATTAAGGGATTATCTATCTTTTAAAACAACAACAATTCTGGTGTTGACAGCCCCTTTAAGGCTTCTAAAATATTGATTTGTGGCCTACATGGGTTGGAAAGTTAGCCATCACTGACATACGTTATGTAATTATCATTAAAATTGAATTAAAAATCATTTTTTACTTTTGCTTGGATCACATACTTTTCTACTTCCAAGAAGGTCTGCAAAACTGTCATATAATTTACTAATTTGACAATTTTTTCCCTAATCCAAACAGTAACTTGTCTAATGGATTTTAATGGCTTAGAAAAGTAAGGTGAAAAAAAAAATCACCTTATCTGACATACAATGTTTTTGCATGGAAATTGTAAGGAATTTGAATTGGATCCAATCACTATTAACTAGACATGTGTATTAGAATTCAGACTAATGACCCCCACACTAATTTTACTGTATTTTTTTACCTTTGTTTCAAAATGCTAAATAAGATTATAATAATGATAATAATAATATTAATAATAATTAATGAATACATGAATGAATGAGCGAATGCACACAAATTTAGTTGGTTTGTTCGTGTAGTTAAAAATATCGCTCAAAAGGTGTGGAGTTTTACACTATTCAATAAAGATCCAGCAATTTCCTTATCAGCTGATTGATTTATGAATCAGTCAATAAATATGTAAACTAAACCTTTGTTCCTTATCCCATTAAGAAAGAAAAAAAAACTTTATGTAAGTTTAAACTGATGTCAAGTTGTTCCTTTGCTGTAAGGGTTAGGGTGAGTGGAACTCAAAGGCAGGAACAGATGTACAGGAAATAAAAATTAATTTAAAGGCTTTAATAAAGCAAAAGAAACAGATAATAAGAATTAGCCAAAGGTCAGGCACCATGAGATCAGTCCAGCAACTATGTACCAAGGGGTAAACAAAAGCAAAACCATGAACAGGTCAAAGGTTGCACACCATGAGATCAGTCCAGAAACTAGTTACGAGGGGGTAAGCAAGAGTAGAGTCCATTAACAGGCCAAAGGTCAGGTACAATGAGATCAGTACAGCAACTAGGTACCAAGGGGAGAAAACAGGAGCAATGTCCAGCAAGTATAGGTGTAGAGGCTGGCATAGTATACCAGATAGATTCAGCTGGAACAACAGTATTTAGGAAAGCTGCAACTGGAACAGCAAGTACTCAGAAGGCACAGGATACTCGGCGGGTACTATTTGTCTGTTTGTCATGGGATACCAGGTAGGTGTAGCAGGATTCAATTAAGTGGTATCAGGAACAAGGTAAGTATCAGCTTGTTGAAACACAAGACACAGGGATAGCAGGTAAGTAAGTGCACTCCTCAATAACTCAACCTAGAGTGATGGGGGTAAGAGGATTCTTAGAGGAACTTCCACATCGGAAATTAAGTGTTGCCACTTTACATTAGTGCAGCACACTGCTGAGCTCAACTAGGGAGAGCAGCAGCTGCTGCAAAAGACAGGCTTCAGCATTCCACGTGGGATCGTAGTTCATGTAAGTACCTGACAGTGTCCCCTCCTAAGTTGTAACCTCTGGAAAAGGCTAAAAACAGGGTGGTTGGCATGCTTCTTCATAAAATCTCTGATCCATGCAGGATCATGTACTTCAGATGCTGGAACCCAACAATTTTCTTCAGGGCCATATCCCTTCCAATAGATGAGATACTCCAGTCTCCCTCTAAGAATTGTAACATTCAAGCATTCTTCTAAATTCATATTCGTATCACAACAGGACCCGGAATAGGTGGCTTCCAAGATAGAAAAGGTATTGCAGATTTTAGGAGAGAGACATGGAAGACTGGATGGATGTGATAAGATGAAGATAACTAAAGTTGAAAAGCAACATGAGAGATTATTTTGTCTTTTGTGATTGGTCCAATTATTTGGAAGCATGATTGTCATGCCCCGCCGCTCTAGCTGTTGCTAGGGGTACGGCGTCTCCTTCCCTGCTCGTTGCCAGGGGTTGTGTCGGTCTGGATGCGTGCGGCGCTGATGTCAATGCTGCACGCTCCTCTCTTCCTGATGCCGTTCCGGGTGCCTGGCACTAATTCTGTG
Organism: Bombina bombina; assembly: GCF_027579735.1. Lineage (NCBI taxonomy): Eukaryota > Metazoa > Chordata > Amphibia > Anura > Bombinatoridae > Bombina > Bombina bombina. Next base: position 452,022,249 of record NC_069504.1, on the reverse strand, counting down.
CCTATGTAAGTGCCATCAAAACAATCTATCACTGCCCAAGTATAGATGTTACCTTGTGTGTTCCTGGGTGTGATAGATCGTTGTTTCATTTAGCCTACTCAAGTTTGATCCCTGCCTGTCTGACTACTCTGCCTGCTATAACCCTTAATTACTGGATTGATATACTGCTGCTGAACCTTGCCTTTCTGACTACTCTGCCTGCCATAAGCCTTAATTACTGGATTAATATTTGTTACCAAACCCTGCCTGCCTGACCATTCTAATGGCGTGCTCTTGGACTGCTTTACTGTTGCCAAATCCTAAACTCACAAGGATGAACAGTGGCACTACTTGGACTTTTCCTCTAATGGTAATTCCAATCTGGAGGTGAGAGTTTAATTAATTCTACTGTGTATTAGAGGAAATGGTGCTTGTGCACAAATATAAATATGAACATCAAGGAAGAATGGTATAAAGGATACCAGACTTCCCAAAGTATGCACTTACAGCACTCTGGGTCTAAACTAAGGGTTGGGATTCCTCAACAGGATATTAAAATATAACTTTTATTGGTATTAGAATTAAAAAAACAAAATTGTTTGGTTAATACATACACAATTAAAATGTGCTCCAGTGCCCAAATCAGTGTAATAAATTCCACGTTAGATCACAATTTATGATAATTCGGCCTGAATAAATTCACCAGTAATAGTGATCTAAATAATCCAGTAAATCAACTAGGTAATGGTTACCACTATAGTATTAATCTAGATAATAGAGCTAATGTAGAAGTTCTAATCCAGGTAGTGTAATCTCAGCTTAATAGATTTATGCTATCATCGTTAAGTGTACAGTATAATGGGTGATATCAAAGTTATGAGTATTTTATATTAATAATAACTATCAAAGAATAGGGGTAATAGTGAATTAAATATTCACAAAAAAAGGGTTTGATCAGTTATAACCTGGGCTATAAATTTAGCCTGTGTATTTGTATAAATAGCAATGTGTGCGTGCTTGGTGCTACTATAGTTTTCTATATTTCATTAGGCGCATATTCCTAGAAGTTGGAATACGGTTATTGTCAAGATAAACATAGTTCTGTGTCGCCCAGACCTCCAATCTAGCCAATTATGTTCAGTTAGAGTTATTGAATAATTTAACCCTGGTTAGTCAATACAGCAAATGCTGCATAAATACTATGGCTCATATTAATCGGTCTTCCTAAATTTTGGGCATACACTCCATAGAAAACTTGGTCTACAATTATTCTGGCGCCTCCCAGATTATATTGATTGATAAATGTCCTAAGGTTTATTCACAGTACCATAGGTTATTAGGGGTTAATGTACAGCAAAATTGCCAGTGTGTGGGAGTTCAAATTATGTGCCTTGTGGCACAGCCAATGTTATGATTCACAAGTATTACAATTCTCATTCATTGGTCTGTAAAATCTTGTGGTACACGTTCATTCATATACTGGGTTTATAATTCTAGTTAAGTTTGGCACAACCCACTTTCAATAAATGCTTTCTATGATTCAGTTTGTGTTAGGTATCAGCGGTATAACATCTAGTCATATCGAAAGCTCTGAAAGCTGTGTTTGTAGTTAAAGTTAGGTCTGGCACAACCCAGATTATATGAAAAAAGCTAACTGTCCATTAGTTTCTAATACGAATCACCATTGTAACACACATTCATTCCCAACATTCGATTTGACAATAAAAGTAAATATATTCTGGCACAACCCAGGTTTTATAATTATTATATGTCCTCAGGCCGAATTATCATAAATTGTGATCTAACGTGGAATTTATTACACTGATTTGGGCACTGGAGCACATTTTAACTGTGTATGTATTACCAAACAATTTGGTTTTTTAATTCTAATACCAATAAAAGTTATATTTTAATATCCTGTTGAGGAATCCCAACCCCTTAGTTAGACCCAGAGTGCTGTAAGTGCATACTTTGGGAAGTCTGGTATCCTTTATACCATTCTTCCTTGGTGTTCATACTGTTACCAAATCCTGCCTGCCTGACCTTTCTAGTGGTGTGCCCTTGGACAGCTTTGCTGTTGCCAAACCCTGTCTGCCTGACCTTTCTAGTGGTTTGTCCTTGGACTGCTCTGCCGTTGCTGCTGGGGACTATCCTGCCTGTGGTGAGTGCCGCCTTCCTCATCTTACTAACTTTCTCTGCTCTGGGATATTCCTTATCATTCCGGCTCGACGCTGGTATAACAAGACTACTTGCCGAGTTCGGTCTGATAGAGGAATATCCCACGAGCATTACAATGATTTAGTCAAAGGTGAGTATGAATTTGATTATTATGAAGCTAATTCAGCAAGAGGTTGCTGAGAGTCCTTGTTAATAATACGACAAGATTGCACATATGATTTAAAATCTTTATGCATACCAGGCCACCAGAATTGAAGGACTTTTAACACTACAGAAGATTTAGTGAAACCTTGTTTATGTAGATTTGAACATCTGTCTGCCAGACACTCTCAGATGGGTTTGAAGAGGTCTCTTGTTTAGGAGTATTTTGGAGTATTGTGTTCTATAAAGAAGGCTTGTTGGCTAGGAAATGTACTGCTTGAAAAACAGTATTAGGTATAGTTGGTTCAGAATCCATTTCCCTGATTCACCCATGCAGGATAAAGAGTCTTATTTATAATTTTTTGCTTCAGGATGATATGTGATGAGAAAATTGAAATGGCTGAAGAAAAGAGACCATCGGTCCTGTCTAACGTTAAGCCTGCTGGCTGAACGTAGATATTATAAGTTCCTGTGGTCAGTAAAAACTATAAAGGGATGGTGATCCCTTCTACCATATATCTAGATTCTTCTAACATTGTTTTAATGGCCTTTAATTTTCTATCCCCCTACATTGTTGTTTCTTTCAGCTGAGGAGAGAATAAGTGACAAAAAGGCTACAGGATTAAGATTTTCCTTGTCACCTGCTTTTTAATTGTTTAACAATATTTTACTCACGATATTTTGGTTGAGAGTTTTTATCAGCGTTGAGCTTTATATGTGTGATTTAATTGGAGTTTCTTTGGATGTGAAGAAGATTCTGGGTGTTTTTAAATAAAGGTGCAACTTTTATACACCTTCTTGTGAGTACATTCCATTAAGTGCTCTTTTTAATCTAATTGTATTGCATGTTAGTTGTTTCTTCGTTGAGGTTTTGTTGATTGAGAGCAGTCAGCAAGGACTCTGGAGGAGAGAGCCCAGAACAGATCTTTAAATTCATAGTACATCTCAGGAAGTTGTAGTTTTGTACTAGATAGTGATTCTGGTTATAAAGAAGAAAGGATGTGCGAAACCAGAAAGTGGTGGAGACAAAACTGGGATCTGAATTTTACTGTATCAGTTTCCCAACCAAAAATAGGGGTAATATGCATCTGGAACCAGGGGAGATCAACTACCAGAGAAAATACAGGTGAGGAGAGTTCCTGAAATCAGTATTTCACGTGGAGCAACGCTGAAGTAGTAGCCTATCTTGGGATCAAAGTTAATGTAAGCACCTAAATCTGCTGTCCTTAAGCTGTTCCCCTTAGAAAAAATGGGGCAAGCAAATTTTCTTTAACAAATTAATAATGTTGTCAAAATGTGACTGAGCTGAGCAACCCCATAAATCAGTCTTAAATGACATAAAAAAAATGAATGACAAACAGTTAATCTGAAACATCCGTAAACTATGCACAGAGCTATGGCCATTCATACACAAAATGTTAAAATGAACACAGCACTATAAAATATGTCCTCAGGCATGAAGTATAATAAAGTGCTGACAACGATTGTCTAGATTGCCTACATATATCAATTCATTTTTAACATTAGGAAAACTACTTATAGATTAAAATGTGTTAATAATTCACAACAGCATAAATAAGCCACAATGACATATATTAACAGATAAATTAATTATATAAGATGTAATACAGAATTCTGAACATCAGTCCTGTCAAAACAACAGTTCTTATTAGTCAAAGTTTGAAAAGTATTGAACCATAGCAATTTAGCAATAACTGTATGAAAGACATTTGCATCTACTGAATGAAGATTAGTTCTGGAAACTCATCCAATTGCAATTATTAATATCACTGGCATAAGGAAACATTCTGTCTATATAGAGTATTATACTTGCTATAATCATTATCTTATTTCACAATTAAATTATGCTTTATCTTTTTTTGAAAATATCTGAGCTCATAGTGTTAATACAAAAGTAATTAAAACATGTTCCCATTAACTTCTTAAATCTAGTTATTTATGTTATCGCTATATGGGGAAGAAAATATGCTGTAAAGTATAATAAAGATTTTTTTCAAAAAAAGATAGATCTACAAATCCTTATAAAATATATGAACACACGTACCCTAACTATAAAACACTATTAAATCCACTCCAAGTGGCCAATTTATCAAGAGCCGAATGGCCCCGAGGCCCCTGTTTCCGTGCGAGCCTTCAGGCTCGCCGGAAACAGTAGTTATGAAGCTACTTAAGAAGTAGTTATGAAGCTACTTAAGAAGCTACTTAAGACCCGCTGCTCTTATCTGGTCCGTCTGCTCTGAGGCTGCGGACATCAATCTGCGCAATCTCATACAATCAGACTGATTGACACCCCCTGCTATCAGGCCGCAAATCTGCAGGGGGCGGCATTGCACAAGCAGTTCACAAAAACTGCTTGTGCAATGGATAAATGCCGACAGCGTATGCTGTCAGCATTCATCGATGTCTATCGGACATGATCTGCTGAGCGGATCATGTCGGACAGACAGATGATATAATCGGCCCCCAAGAGATCTCCTTGTTTAAATAATCAAATCTATATAGGAATCAATATATATATATATATATGAATATCTATTTAAAAATACTTAGAACATATTCCCCTAGGTGACTAACAATGGATTGTGAAATATTTACAGTACATATATACTGTAGTTAACCACTTCATTAAATATGAATAGTGCATACATATGATTTTACATGTTTTCAGCTACTTGACTGCAAAGGGCTCCAATGCACTTATATATCTGTCTATATGTGTGAACATATGTATTTTCAAACATGTGTATGTATGTATCTGTATGTTGAAGCCCTTTGCACTACTTTTTTTCTAACACCTGAAATCTCATCTCATATTTTTGAGCACTTATCATTTTTTAATTAAATTTTTTTGTTAAATAATTTGTATTAGATAGTGTTATTATGAGTGTAGCTGTACTTTTAAATGTATTTTTGATGTGTTTTGTGCAACGTTTTAGTCGAGCATAAACCGTTAACCAAAAGCTCTGAATTGGTGCTATCCCGACTCACATTAAATTCAATTGCACTTATGCAAACAGGTTCCCTTTCAACTTGTAATCCGCACGCTACTTTTGAAGTGTGCAAAGAGTTCTGATACACACCCTTCTTACTTGTGGCAACAGTTAGCTCGCCACTCGTAATCTAGCCATAAAATGGCTAACTGTGATTACCTCAACATCAAAGTAGACGATAACATTGTGGTCTCAGTAATTTTAGAAATAAAGGAAAACCATTTTATTTCTCTAATTTGCTGTCTCGTTTTATTGGATAGCCAGGTTTGGGGAAACATTATCAGCATTCAGCCTAGTAAAATTCCCAAAGACACCTCCAATAGGTTTACATCAGATTTATATTATATCACAAAAATGGGAGTGAACAATATTACTAACAAAGAAACACATTTCTCTTACAAAAAAAAAAAAGACAAAGGAATTATGGCTTAATTTTGCCCCTGATCCCTGGAACACTTGTCACAGGAAATATGACATTTTCTATATATCCACTGCTTTTCCTGCACTAAGAAGAAATAATCCTTATGTGAATTATGTGACAATGTAACATTACATTTTATGTCAGTATGATTGGTGAATGTAGGCTGACACTTACAAAACCTATACCTATGAAATACCATCTCCCATTCTCCCACAGTAATCACAGCAAATTTAGGCAGCTTGCAGTTATAGAAATCTACATGAACATGACATATAAGAGAATGCTAAGAGAAAAATTCCTGATCTAATTGCTATACCAGTTAATAAAAAAGCCAAATAAAGGCAGTAAAGACATATTTGAAGCAGCATGTGATGCCAACACCCATCCATCCCAGTCAAGTCACCCAGAACACACAAGAGCACCAAGCCCTCTCACACAACTGACCAGACTTCTCCCCATCAACACCCTTGTTCCCTTGACCTGTATAGTCCAGTCAGCCCCAAAACATCCACCACGCTGCCCTGTGCTTGAATGTCAGCCCATACCTTTTCTTTATGTAGAACTACAATAAGTAGAACTTTGTCAGGAAATTGTTCCTTTGTGCATAAGTGAGATTTTAATTAACTTGAACTTACATCTGCTCTCTACAGAACTCTCTGTTAAACTGTGATTATACTTAATGTCCCCAAATGTGCTATTTTACTCATATGATAAATACACATGGTTTACCACAAAAAAAGGAGAGCAGTAGAGATGTATACACTCACAATCAATTTCACTTTAATTAACTAGTGTATGGAAAATTTCTGAAAGTATAAGAATAATTTTTATAAATACCACTTCTTAATCTAATATCTTTAATTTTAATACTTGTATCTAAAATGTTGGAAATAAGTATCATATGCTAGGGTATTGTATATAATCACATTAAAGGGACATAAAACAGCAGATGATATGGCAATGCACTTTACAAATTGTTGTAATTGCAGTATGTCTGCCCCTTCTGACAAATAATTCTGACTCTTATTTACCTTGTTCATTTGCATTCTATACCCTGAGTTTGTTTTTTTCTCTAAAGCCTGGACTTTCATAATAGCTAATTAGAATATGTACCACCTGCACCATTGAGCTATAGAAGAGCATGATCCTTTCTACTGCTTTTCATGCATTATAGGCTGAATACAGCATTTGCCTGTACTTGTCTTCTCTGTTTTCTTTTGCCTCCTGAACATTGAGCTTGACTTGTTTTTGACTATTTATTTTGCATGCAGAATGTTAGCCTGTTAAGTACTTCTGTATTTGACCCATTGACTTGAACTGACTCATTTGGATTGATTATTTGTGCACTAGTCCTAAAGCTGTGTACACAGGCCATTTTTTGCAGTACAGTGGTCCCACACCTTGCTCTCTCTCTCCTCTCTCTCTTTTGCTCTCTCTCTCCCCCTCTCTTTTGCTCTCTCTCTCTCTCTCTCTCTCTCTCTCTCTCTCTCTCTCTCTCCCGCCCTCTCTTTTGCCCCCCTCTCTTTTGCTCTCTTTCCTCTTCCCCCTCTCTTTTGCTGTCTCCCCCCTCTTTTGCTCTCTCTCTCTCTCTCTCTCCTCTCTCTCTCTCTCTCTTCTCATCTCTCTCTCTCTCTCTCCCCCTCTCTTGCTCTCTCTCACTCCCCTCTCCTTTGCTCTCTCTCTCTCCCCCTCTCTAGCTCTCTCTCTCCATCTTTTTTGCTCTCTCTCTATCCCCCCTCTCTTTTGCTATATCTCTCTCTCCCCCTCTCTTGCTCTCTCTCTTGCCCCTCTCTTTTGCTCTGTCTCTTTCTCCTCTCTTTGGCTCTCTCGCCCCCCTCTCTTTTTCTCTCTCTCTCCCCCCTCTCTTTTGCTCTCTCTCCCCTCTATTTTGCTCTCTCTCACCCCCTCTATTTTGCTCTCTCTCTCCCCCCTCTCTTTTGCTCTCTCTCTCCCTCTCTCTTTTGTGCTCTCTCCCACCTCTCTTTTGCTCTCTCTCTCTCTCTCTCTCCCCCCTCTCTTTTGCTTTCTCTCTCCCTCCTCTCTTTTAGTTTCTCTCTCTTCCCCATCTCTTTTGCTCTCTCTCTCTCCCCCTCTCTTTTGCTCTCTCTCTCCCCCCTCTCTTTGCTCTCCTCTCTCCCCCCCTCTCTTTTGCTCTCTCTCTCTCCCCCCTGTATTTTGCTTTCTCTCTCCCCTCTCTTTTGCTCTTTCTCCCCATCTCTTTTATTCGCACTCTCTCTCCCCCTCTCTTTTGCTCTCTCTCTCCCCTTCTCTTTTGCTCTCTCTCTCTATCTCTCTCTCTCTCCCCCTCTCTTTTGTTCTCTTCCCCCTCTTTTTCTCTCTCTATTTCCCTCCCTATCTTTTGCTCCCCCCCTCTCTTTTGTTCTCTTTCTCCCTCACTTTTGCTCTCTCTTTCCCCCTCTCTTTTGCTCTCTCTCTCTCTTTCTCTCCCCCCTCTCTTTTGCTCTCTCTCTCTCCTCCCTCACTTTTGCTCTCTCTCTCCCCCCATTATTTTGCTCTCTCCCCCTCTCTTTTGCTCTCTCTCAGTCCTCTCTTTTGCACTCTCTCTCGCCCCTCTCTTTTGCTCTCTCTCTCTTCCCCTCTCTTTTAATCTCTCTCTCTACCCCTCTCTTTTGCTCTCTCACTCTCTTTCTCCCCCTTTCTTTTGCTCTCTCTCTCTCCCCCCTCTCTGTTGCTCTCTCTTCCCTCTCTTTTGCTCTCTCCCCCCCTCTTTTGCTCTCTCTCTCCCCTCTTTGCTCTCTCTCCCCTCTCTTTTGCTCTCTATTCCCTCTCTTTTGCTCTCTCTCCCCCCTCTTTTGCTCTCTCTCCCCCCTTCTATTTTGCTCTCTCTCTCCCCCTCTCTTTTGCTCTCTACCTCCTCTTTTGTGCTCTCTCTCATGACCACACCACCCACTCCCACAGGCCATGCCCACTCCCGTCTGACCCCCCCCGCCTGACCATGCCCCCACCACGCCCACTTCCACCCACCATTCTCGCAGCAGACAGCAGATCAGGTGTGTTTGTCTAAGGTTAGGTGTGTTTGTCCTTACACTGTCTCTACTGCACATGACAGCTTCGGACAAACACACTTGGCCTTTTATATGATATATATATATTATATCTTAACACCTCTCTTCTCACATTCTGTCTGCTGAGTAACTTACCTCCTTCTGTCATTGCCCAAATTCTATAAAGGCTTCTGGTCCAGATTCCTGCCCATGGTTGGTTTACAACATTCAACTTCATCACCTAAGTCTACTTACAGACTGACACATATCACAGGCATAGTACAACATGAACAGTAAAAACAATGGGCCAGATTAACAGTGGTTTAAACCAACACAACACAAAGTATTACAAGTTGAAAGTAAATAGCTTACAAGCAAGTAAAACCAGATGAGCGCTAACTTCTGGTGACCACATTAAACTTCTTCCCATAGACTTCAATGGATCCATATATATATATATATATATATAATATATATATATATATATATATATAATATTATATATATATATATATACATATATATATATATATATATATATATATATATATATATAAACACACATACACGTATTTAGACATATATATTAATATATATTTCCTTGTCATATACCATATACCTTTTAACCCTTATAAAATGTTTTTTTTTAATGTTTATGTAAATAATTGTAATCAGAAACTGTATATATAAGTATAACACTTTTTAAAAATGTATTTATGTTGTGTTTGGTGCAGATTTTTTTTTTCTGAGTGCCCCCATTTCCTTTTAACTTGTAATAGGTGCACAAGTTAGCTTTCCACTTGTAATCTAGCACAACGTGTATAGTGTGAACACATTAGATTAGTGTACATGTTTTACCTGTGCCTGTGTTGTTTTCTTTGGTGTTTGAGGAAATAACTGCACAACTGTCATATAAATACACAGTACAGAAAAAAAAGTCTTAGGAAGCTTCAAATTAATTTTCTTTACTGGAAAGTGTTTAAAAAATTATTAAAATATAACAAGGTAACATAAAGAAAACATAATTTATGTAAGAACTTACCTGATAAATTCATTTCTTTCATATTGGTAAGAGTCCATGAGCTAGTTACATATGGGATATACAATCCTACCAGGAGGGGCAAAGTTTCCCAAACCTCAAAATGCCTATAAATACACCCCTCACCACACCCACAATTCAGTTTAACGAATAGCCAAGCAGTGGGGTGATAAAGAAAGGAGTAGAAAGCATCAACAAAGGAAATTTGGAAATAATTGTGCTTTATACAAAAAATCATAACCACCATAAAAAGGGTGGGCCTCATGGACTCTTGCCAATATGAAAGAAATTAATTTATCAGGTAAATTCTTACATAAATTATGTTTTCTTTCATGTAATTGGCAAGAGTCCATGAGCTAGTGACATATGGGATATCAATACCCAAGATGTGGAGTCTTCCACTCAAGAGTCACTAGAGAGGGAGGGAATAAAACAAAAACAGCCATATTCCGCTGAGAAAATAATCCAAAACCCAAAAATAACTTTATTTTCACTTTTGAAAGAAAAAAACTTAAATAAAAAAGCAGAATAATCAAACTGAAACAGCTGCCTGAAGAACTTTTCTACCAAAAACTGCTTCCGAAGAAGCAAATACATCAAAATGGTAGAATTTAATAAATGTATGCAAAGAGGACCAAGTGGCTGCTTTGCAAATCTGATCAACTGAAGCTTCATTCTTAAAAGCCCATGAAGTGGAGACTGATCTAGTAGAATGAGCTGTAATTCTCTGAGGCTGGGTTTGACCCGACTCCAAATAAGCTTGATGAATCAAAAGTTTCAACCAAGAAGCCAAGGAAATAGCAGAAGCTTTCTGACCTTTCCTAGGACCAGAAAATAAAACAAATAGACTAGAAGTCTTCCTGAAATTTTTAGTAGCTTCCACATAATATTTCAAAGCTCTTACCACATCCAAAGAATGTAAGGATCTCTCCAAAGAATTCTTAGGATTAGGACATAAAGAAGGGACAACAATTTCTCTACTAATGTTGTTAGAATTCACAACCTTAGGTAAAAATTGAAAAGAAGTCCGCAAAAACTGCCTTATCCTGATGAAAAATCAGAAAAGGAGACTCACAAGAAAGAGCAGATAGCTCAGAAACTCTTCTAGCAGAAGAGATAGCCAAAAGGAACAACACTTTCCAAGAAAGTAGTTTAATGTACAAAGAATGCATAGGTTCAAATGGAGGAGCCTGTAAAGCCCTCAGAACCAAATTAAGACTCCAAGGAGGAGAAATTGACTTAATGACAGGCTTAATACGAACTAAAGCCTGTACAAAACAGTGTATATCAGGAAGTAAAGCAATTTTTCTGTGAAATAAAACAGAAAGAGCGGAGATTTGTCCTTTCAAGGAACTTGCAGACAAACCCTTACCCAAACCATCCTGAAAAAACTGAAAAAATTCTAGGAATTCTAAAAGAATGCCAGGAGAAATTATGAGAAGAACACCATGAAATGTAAGTCTTCCAAACTCTATAATAAATCTTTCTAGAGACAGATTTACGAGCTTGTAACATAGTATTAATCACTGAACCAGAGAAACCTCTATGACTTAGAACTAAGCGTTCAATTTCCATACCTTCAAATTTAATGATTTGAGATCCTGATGGAAAAACGGACCTTGAGATAGTAGGTCCGGCCGTAACGGAAGTGGCCAAGGCGGGCAACTGGACATCCAAACCAGATCTGCATACCAAAACCTGTGTGGCCATGCTGGAGCCACCAGCAACACAAAAGACTGTTCCATGATGATTTTGGAAATCACTCTTGGAAGAAGAACTAGAGGCGGGAAGATGTAAGCAGGTTGATAACACCAAGGAAGTGTCAGCGCATCCACTGCTTCCGCCTGAACATCCCTGGACCTGGACAGGTATCTGGGAAGTTTCTTGTTTAGTTGAGAGGCCATGAGATCTATCTCTGGAAGACCCCACATCTGAACAATCTGAGAAAACACATCTGGATGGAGAGACCACTCCCCTGGATGTAAAGTCTGGCGGCTGAGATAATCTGCCTCCCAATTGTCTACACCTGGGATATGCACCGCAGAGATTAGACAGGAGCTGGATTCCGCCCAAGCAAGTATCCGAGATACTTCTTTCATAGCTTGGGGACTGTGAGTCCCACCCTGATGATTGACATAAGCCACAGTTGTGATATTGTCTGTCTGAAAACAAATGAACAGTTCTCTCTTTAGTAGAGGCCAGAACTGAAGAGCCCTGAGAATTGCACAGAGTTCTAAAATATTTATTGGTAATCTCGCCTCTTGAGATTTCCAAACCCCTTGTGCTGTCAGAGACCCCCAAACAGCTCCCCAACCTGAAAGACTCGCATCTGTTGTGATCACAGTCCAGGTTGGGCGAACAAAAGAAGCCCCTTGAACCAAACGATGGTGATCTATCCACCATGTCAGAGAGTGTCGTACATTGGGATTCAAGGATATTAATTGTGATATATTTGTATAATCCCTGCACCATTGATTTAGCATACAAAGCTGTAGAGGTCTCATGTGAAAACAAGCAAAGGGGATTGCATCCGATGCTGCAGTCATGAGACCTAAAACTTCCGTGCACATAGCCACTGAAGGGAATGACTGAGACTGAAGGAGCCGACATGCTGCGACCAATCTTAAACGTCTCTTGTCTGTTAGAGACAGAATCATGGACACTGAATCTATCTGGAAGCCTAAAAAGGTGACCCTTGTCTGAGGAATCAAGAAACTTTTTGGTAAATTGATCCTCCAACCATGTTTTCGAAGAAACAACACTAGTTGATTCGTGTGAGATTCTGCAGTATGTAAAGACTGAGCTAGTACCAAGATATCGTCCAAATAAGGAAACACCGCAATACCCTGTTCTCTGATTACAGATAATAGGGCACCCAGAACCTTTGAAAAGATTCTTGGAGCTGTTGCTAGGCCAAATGGAAGAGCAACAAATTGGTAATGCTTGTCTAGAAAATAGAATCTCAGAAACTGAAAGTGTTCTGGATGAATCGGAATATGAAGGTATGCATCCTGCAAGTCTGTTGTGGACATATAATGTCCTTGCTGAACAAAAGGCAGAATAGTCCTTATAGTCACCATCTTGAAAGTTGGTACTCTTACATAACGATTCAAAATTTTCAGATCCAGAACTGGTCTGAACAAATTTTCTTTCTTTGGTACAATGAATAGGTTCGAATAAAACCCCAAACCTTGTTCCTGAGGAGGAACTGGCATGATCACCCCTGAAGACTCCAGGTCTGAAACACACTTCAGAAAAGCCTGAGCTTTTACTGGATTTACAGGAATGTGTGAGAGAAAAAATCTTCTCACAGGAGGTCTTATTTTGAATCCTATTCGATACCCTTGAGAGACAATGCTCTGAATCCAATGATTTTGGACAGATTTTATCCAAAAATCCTTGAAAAACCTTAATCTGCCCCCTACCAGCTGAGCTGGAATGAGGGCCGCACCTTCATGCGGACTTAGGGGTGGACTTTGGTTTCCTAAATGGCTTGGATTTATTCCAATTTGAGGAAGGCTTCCAACTGGAAGCAGATTCCTTGGGAGGAGGATTGAGTTTCTGACGAAAGGAACGAAAACGGTTAGAAGCCTTAGATTTACCCTTAGGTTTTTTATCCTGAGGCAAAAAAACTCCTTTTCCTCCAGTGATAATTGAAATAATAGAATCCAACTGAGAACCAAATAAATTATTACCTTGGAAAGAAAGAGATAGTAATCTAGATTTAGATGTCATATCAGCATTCCAAGATTTAAGCCACAAAGCTCTTCTAGCTAATACAGCTAAAGACATGGATCTAACATCAATTTTGATAATATCAAAAATGGCATCACAAATAAAATGATTAGCATGTTGTAGTAGGCGAACAATGCTAGATATGTCAGAATCCAATTCATGTTGCGCTAAATTTTCCAACCAGAAAGTTGATGCAACCGCAACATCACCCAAAGAAATAGCAGGTCTGAGAAGATGACATGAATATAAATAGGCCTTCCTTAGATAAGATTCAAGCTTCCTATCTAAAGGATCCTTAAAGGAAGTGCTATCTTCCATAGGAATAGTAGTACGTTTAGCAAGAGTAGAAATAGCCCCATCAACTTTGGGGATTTTTTCCCAAAACTCTACAGGAAGTGCAGAATTATTAGGCAAGTTGTATTTTTGAGGATTCATTTTATTATTGAACAACAACCATGTTCTCAATGAACCCAAAAAACTCATTAATATCAAAGCTGAATAGTTTTGGAAATAGTTTTTAGTTTGTTTTTAGTTATAGCTATTTTAGGGGGATATCTGTGTGTGCAGGTGACTATTACTGTGCATAATTATTAGGCAACTTAACAAAAAACAAATATATACCCATTTCAATTATTTATTTTTACCAGTGAAATCAATATAACATCTCAACATTCACAAATATACATTTCTGACATTCAAAAACAAAACAAAAACAAATCAGTGACCAATATAGCCACCTTTCTTTGCAAGGACACTCAAAAGCCTGCCATCCATGGATTCTGTCAGTGTTTTGATCTGTTCACCATCAACATTGCGTGCAGCAGCAACCACAGCCTCCCAGATACTGTTCAGAGAGGTGTACTGTTTTCCCTCCTTGTAAATCTCACATTTGATGATGGACCACAGGTTCTCAATGGGGTTCAGATCAGGTGAACAAGGAGGCCATGTCATTAGATTTTCTTCTTTTATACCCTTTCTTGCCAGCCACGCTGTGGAGTACTTGGACGCGTGTGATGAAGCATTGTCCTGCATGAAAATCATGTTTTTCTTGAAGGATGCAGACTTCTTCCTGTACCACTGCTTGAAGAAGGTGTCTTCCAGAAACTGGCAGTAGGACTTGGAGTTGAGCTTGACTCCATCCTCAACCCGAAAAAGCCCCACAAGCTTATCTTTGATGATACCAGCCCAAACCAGTACTCCACCTCCACCTTGCTGGCGTCTGAGTCGGACTGGAGCTCTCTGCCCTTTACCAATCCAGCCACGGGCCCATCCATCTGGCCCATCAAGACTCACTCTCATTTCATCAGTCCATAAAACCTTAGAAAAATCAGTCTTGAGATATTTCTTGGCCCAGTCTTGACGTTTCAGCTTGTGTGTCTTGTTTAGTGGTGGTCGTCTTTCAGCCTTTCTTACCTTGGCCATGTCTCTGAGTATTGCACACCTTGTGCTTTTGGGCACTCCAGTGATGTTGCAGCTCTGAAATATGGCCAAACTGGTGGCAAGTGGCATCTTGGCAGCTGCACGCTTGACTTTTCTCAGTTCATGGGCAGTTATTTTGCGCCTTGGTTTTTCCACACGCTTCTTGCGACCCTGTTGACTATTTTGAAATGAAACGCTTGATTGTTCGATGATCACGCTTCAGAAGCTTTGCAATTTTAAGAGTGCTGCATCCCCTCTACAAGATATCTCACTATTTTTGACTTTTCTGAGCCTGTCAAGTCCTTCTTTTGACCCATTTTGCCAAAAGGAAAGGAAGTTGCCTAATAATTATGCACACCTGATATAGGGTGTTGATGTCATTAGACCACACCCTTCTCATTACAGAGATGCACATCACCTAATATGCTTAATTGGTAGTAGGCTTTCGAGACTATACAGCTTGGAGTAAGACAACATGCATAAAGTGGATGATGTGGTCAAAATACTAATTTGCCTAATAATTCTGCACACAGTGTATAGATTTTGCTGGTAAAGGATACAATCTCTTAAACCTTGAAGAAGGAATAAAGGAAGTACCTGGCTTATTCCATTCCCTAGAAATCATATCAGAAATAGCCTCAGGAATAGGAAAAACACCTGGAGAAACCACAGGAGGTTTAAAAACAGCATTTAAACGTTTATTAGACTGAACGTCAATAGGACTGGTAACCTCAATATCCAAAGTAATTAACACTTCTTTTAATAAAGAACGCATATACTCTATTTTAAATAAATAAGTAGATTTGTCAGTGTCAATATCTGAGGAAGGATCTTCTGTTTCAGATAGATCCTCATCAGAAGAGGATGAAATATTATGTTGTTGGTCATTTGAAATTTCATCAGCTAAATGAGAGGTTTTAAAAGACCTTTTACATTTATTAGAAGGTGGAAATACAGACAAAGCCTTCATAATAGATTCAGAAACAAAATCTTTAAAATTTACAGGTATATCATGCACATTAGAAGTTGAAGGAACTGCAACTGGCAATGTACTATTACTGATAGAAACACTATCTGCATGTAAAAGTTTATCATGACAACTATTACAAATGACATTCGGTGGAATAATTTCTACAATTTTACAACAAATGCACTTAGCTTTTGTAGAACCCATGTCAGGCAGCAATGTTCCAGCAGAAACTTCAGAGACAGGATCGGATTGGGACATCTTGCTCAATGTAAAAGAAAAAACAACATATAAAGCAAATTATCTATTTCCTTAAATGACAGTTTCAGGAATGGGAAAAATGCAAAAGCATAGGCCTCTTGATAGAAAAGAAAGCAGGAGGCAAACAACAATGGGGTATTGAAATAATGAAGAAAAATTGGCGGCAAGTATGACGCACAACGTAACGTAAACTTTTTTGGCGCCAAAAATGACCGGAAATGACACACTTGCGTCACTAATGACGCCGCCGTGTGAAAGGTCTCGACGTCACGTATGACGCCGGAAATGACGAAGTTGCGTCAAAAACGTAATTTCCCACGCCAAAAAAGTTCGCGCCAAAAATGACGCAATAAAGTCTAACATTTTGACGCCCCCCTCGGGCCTAACACCCGCAAATGCAAAAAGTAGTCAAATTGAAAAAAGGCTAAACCCCAGGTAAGAAACAAATTTCTTAAAATGTTTATATTCCCAAATATGAAACTGACAGTCTGCAGAAGGAAATACATGAACCTGACTCATGGCAAATATAAGTACAATACATATATTTAGAACTTTATCTAATTTGCATAAAGTGCCAAACCATAGCTGAGAGTGTCTTAAGTAAATGAAAACATACTTACCAAAAGACACCCATCCACATATAGCAGATAGCCAAACCAGTACTAAAACAGTTCTCTAGTAGAGGTAATGGTAAATTTGAAAGTATATTGTCGATCTGAAAAAGGGAGGTAGGAGATGAATCTCTACGACCGATAACAGAGAACCCATGAAAAAGACCCCCGTTAGGGAAATCATCGTATTCAATAGGTGATACTCCCTTCACGTCCCTCTGACATTCGCTGTACTCTGAGAGGAATCTTGCTTCAACAATGCTGAGAAGCGCATATCAACATAGAAATCTTAGCACAAACTTACTTCACCACCTCCATAGGAGGCAAAGTTTGTAAAACTGAATTGTTGGTGTGGTGAGGGGTGTATTTATAGGCATTTTGAGGTTTGGGAAACTTTGCCCCTCCAGGTAGGATTGTATATCCCATATGTCACTAGCTCATGGACTCTTGCCAATTACATGAAAGAAACAATAATTTTAAGCAAAAAAGACACTATAAGAATGCAAGCCTGATGGCATTTTGTTTGTTACAGTGTTGTGCAACTTCTTTTTTATGTGTTTTTTTATTTTACTGACATTTCACTCAAGTTAGAGAAATACATTTTAATACTGTTCAGCAGTGTTTTGTGAGACTTAAGCATAGTTTCCATTGAGGTGGAAACCGGTGATAAAAACATTTATCTTCATTAAATTCTATGGAGATTTTTTATGTTACCACCAGTTTCCACCTCAATGGAAACTATTCCACTATGGTCTAGTTTCTATTGAGGTGTTAAAGTTTGGAAACTTGTGGTAAAAACATTTATCTCCATTAAAGTCTATGGAGAATTTAACACCTCAATGGAAACTAGGCCTATGTTTTCTTTCAGGAAACAATCCTGTTTCTTCAGATATCTCTATTACAAATTGTGGAGAAAAAAAGAACATAACTAAAATTTGAAACAACAACATTACATCTTTCTGTCCATAGCCATATCCAATATAAGCATTGTAAGTGGGAACAAGAGCACATTAAACAACTATTAGTGCATAGCAAAAATGTGCAAATACAAGCAAACAAGCTGTTCAGACGTTCTTACAATAGAGACTCCTCGACAAGTTCTACAGGATTTCTGTTCCTCCAGCAGTGCCATTCAAAGTGAATCACTAACACATTACAGTTTTTAGTTGACGGATTGAAAGACTTGTTGGAATCAAGAGTTAAGTATTAGAAAATGTAAGCATATGATTGGAAATGTTCCCTTAGATAGATACTGCAGTTGTAGTTTTTTAAGATTTTATTTTACTAATCTATGTTTAATCTATTACATTTTACATATATTGCTTCACTATATGACATTACTAAACAAAGCATAAGAGATATAACTGTATCTTTGTCTATAATTACTGTGTTTGATTATATTAGACCGACCAACACATATTTACTATAATTCCAAAGTACCTAGATTAATTAGATTTGGATTGGGTACATGTGGACACTTTGGGGATAAGTTGCAGACCTACATAGAAAGAAACATAGAATTGGACGGTAGATAACAACCTAAACCTCAATTTTAAACACCATTAAAGCATACTATATTGTTGCCTGTGAATAGTGTGACCCTATGAATAGTGCATACCTTAAAATTAATTGAAGAGCAAGTTAAGACAATAAACATAAAAACTACAAGGCCAAATGTCCTTTTAATGCTCTTTAATTAATTATTGATTTTTTTAATGATGTGTAATTGAAAATAAAACATATATATTGTTTTGGGTGTTGATCAGCAGGGGAAGAACATCCTCCATATGTTGCAAATGCCTTGTAAAACAGTACAATGCATTGATGTCATGTGTTAGAAGTATAGCTATGAATCTGGCTGTAAAATAATAGAATAAATCATTTCAATAATTGTACCACTAGAGGTCACTGCACTAAACTGTGTTGAATAGCCTGGACTCAAGTTTGCTTTTTATGTTTACATTTCTGTTTGCAATGTATTATTTTATTACAATATTGTTTTTTGTAGTGTAAAATGATTTGTTCAAATTAATTAAAATATGCAAGTAGCATAACCAAACAAACTGACCTAAATGGTAAATTTGTGTGCAAAACAAAATACGCGTTATACTACAAATATTTACATAAAGGGCCAGATTACAAGTCTAGCACAAATTAATGCTCCCACTTGAGCGTTAATTGCGTTAGAAGTAATATTTTTGTGCTAGTCTGGTTGCACGCGTATTATGAGTTGAAAGTAAACTGTTTTTGCTCTTGTGGTAACATGACTAGCGCAAAAATCCAAAGAATATTGCGTGCACAGTTAGCTTCTTTTATTTATTTTTTTGTACACACACACACATATATATATATATATATATATATATATATATATATATATAATTTTTTTTGCAGTAGGAAGGCCATATTCAAGGATTTTATAGTTGAAAAGCTTACTACTGTTAGAGCTATTTGTATTGGTTAGGGTTTGAAGAGTGACAGTTAACTTGTGATAAGGTTAACTCAATGCAGATAATTATTTTTGATAATTTGCTTTGAATTATATGTATCTAAAAGTAGTTTACACTCATTCAAGCAGCAACATGACTGCTCTAGAGCTTGCTATGAGACATGTTCAATCATTGCTGTTTTAAAATTTAAAAAGGGAATGCCAGTAAATTAATATTTAAAGGGACAGTCTAGTTAAAATCAAACTTGCATAATTTAGATAGGGCATGCAATTTTAAACAACTTTCCAGTTTACTTTTTTATCAAATTTGTTTTGTTCTCTTTGCATTCTTTTGGAAAGCTAACCTAGGTAGGCTCAAACTGTTTTTTAAACTGTTGAAAACCTCAGTGCATTTTGACAGTTTTTCACAGTTAGACAGTGCTAGTCCATGTGTGTCATATAGATAACATTGTGTTCGCTCCCGTGGAGTTATATAGGAGTCAGCACTGATTGGCTAAAATGCAAGTCTGTCAAAAGCACTGATATCAGGGGGCAGTCTGCGGAGGCTTAGATACAAGGTAATCACAGAGGTAAAAAGTGTATTAATATCACAGTGTTGGTTATGCAATGGGGAATGGGTAATAAAGGGATTATCTATCTTTGTAAACATTAACAATTCTGGAGTAGACTGTTTAATTCATATGGATTTATTTAAAAAAAAATAAAAAAATTTTTTTTAGATGGCACAAAGCAAAAAAGAATGCAATGCCCTTTTACAGTAATCTAGATTTCCAAGGTAAAATAGCACACCATATATCCATGTTTTAGCAAATATGATTAAGTGTAACTGTAAGATAATTAATACTTTGCATTAAGCAACAACGCATAATAAAACTGATAGCTAGATAGATAGATAGATAGATAGATAGATAGATAGAGTGATTGATCAATAGATAGATAGCTAGATAGATAGCTTAAGAAAGGGCTAAGTGTTAGCCCGAAACATTGCTTTTTCTATGGACCCTGTATGATCAATAAAGGTCTTTCATCACAGCTGGAGAAATTCCTTTGTTTGTGGACATTCTTACAGGCTTGGTAAGCCTTCTCCGTGTTCATGTGATCTGTGAGTGCTGTATTCTATTTTGCCTAATCAGATAGATAGATAGATATGCATTTTTGTTGAAGTTTTATCTCAGAGTATTTTGAATGGTTTTGTGCTTTAGTCTATGGTCTATACATTACAGGCAGACATGAACATCATTATTTCAGTAAAGTTTTCTTGGCAACTACTGGTCATTGTTACAATAATGTCCTTTCAAGCTATAGTGTCATTTGAAAAAGGAATGTTCTTTTGCCAGATATTTCCAAGTGATGTATCACACTTAATCAAGCCCCTGCCAGAGTTCTATGTCTCTTCAGAGGGCTGTTGCCATTCTCATTTATCAAGAGTCTTAGTAAAGCAGGCAATCCATCTGATCACTGGCCTTAAAGCCTCTAATGTGATATTTCATGTGTTACAAGTCTGATTTGACCTTATTATTTTGAAATGCAAAGAAAAGGACACAAGGACATGGAATCCTGTCAATGAGAGTTGCAGAGGGTAATGCCCCTGTCCTTCCCACTAGATGCCATGTTTGTCACAGTAGTCAGAACTCATATAAACTTTGCCATTAACTTTTAAGTTCAGACTTACATTTACATGTACACCAGTGATATGTGAGAACAGTATTTATATTTCCTACTTAAAATTTATGGAAAGATTATTAATTTATTTTTATTTTATTTTGCTACTGCACCTGTTAACATTCATTTCACAAGGAAATATTATTTTTTATATAGAGACAGATAGATATAACATATATACATACTGTATATACACATATACAGGACATCTTTCAACAGCAGAAAACAAATCTGAATTAGACATTTTGTACACAAAATACTAAAAAAAGTCTTTAGAAATGAATAACAATTTTGAGTGGCAAATTTGCTTATTTATAGGTCTTAAAATGTTTTTCAGTAAAAACAGAAATAAATAATAGTAAACATTTTTTTTTAACATTTAAAAAAAATCAGGAAATTTAACTAAAGATAGCTTGAGTCTAGCAACAGTCAGACATATATAGAAAAGTATAGCTTTTTTTTTTTTTTGAGCCAGAGTTCCTCTTGTCAAGGTGCAACACACTAAGATCTAGGCAAATCCAGACTTTAGTGTGTTGCACCTTCTCAACAAAAAATGTAGCTCCGGAAATAGCTGAATGTTGCTGGCGGCAACAACATTCGCCATTTGTTTAATAACAAATATTCTGAATGCACATCCCTAAAGAAAAGTACAAACAATACATACAGGGACTAGGCAATAGAGAATACAATGTCCTGGCAGAGGTATAAATCCAAAGAAGCAAACATGGCCTAGGCAAGGCAAAATTGCTAAGTTCCATGCAGGGGTTAAAGCCAAAGGTAAGCAAATCCAGAGAGGACACAAAGATTTAAATATGATGTAGGGTAGAGATCCCTAAGGTCAAATTTGAAAGTAAACACAGAGACATGTACAATGGTTTAAACCAGGGGCAAGGTGAAGATCCAAATCCAAAAGGCAGACAGAGTCTAGGCAGGATAAAAGAGGTAGAACTGGAGACAATGTCACTAATCATTTAAAGGTCAGTCAATGTAGGGCAAGCAAAGAGAACATGCACATCAAACCAGAAGACGATACGTGCACAGCAAGAGTTCAGTCCATGTTCCAGCAACCATGATATCACACAAATTTAAGTATACAAGTGTGAATAAGGATGTTGAAGGAAATATCTTTAGTAATGAAATAAATAAAAAATAACTTTTATTGATCCATTAAAAACAATAAGGGAACCACATAACTCCAGTAACTCCTGAACAAATCACTCCCTTTTATAGGACTATAAATGAACCAATTACACACCAGTACACCTGAAGAATTTTCCTCCAAAATCCTTAGCCATACTATTTCATATGTGAAATGCTGCTCTATTGTTCAATATTTAAAACTATTTGTTTCAGTATTTGAGAGAATTGTTTGGATCAGGGATCTGCTACAGAGAGTAGACACAGATCTTTTCCAGTGAATTGTATACATCCCAGTGCAGTGGATGCATTCTGGAGTGACTGGGGCCATTAGATTGTTGATGATGTATGGACTGAATTAGACATCCATGTGAAAGAGGTTATTTTATACATTACTTAAATGCAGTGTCTGATTGTTTCTACTGATGGGGCACATTGCAATTGTGGAGTTGTTGATTTTTTACATGCTTCCACTTAGTAACTATACATAACATGTTGGCTTACGTATATGGTGATTGTCCTGAATGTTTAATTCAAGCTTCATATTAGATAATTATCATGAAAATTTATATAATTCATGCTTGCTGCCACTTCAACATTAAAAGTTTGTGTTATAGTTAATATTATAATCTAGAGATGAATAATTTGAGGTTTTGCTTTTCAATAAGTATACAAAAGACCAGGAAAGTGTGAAAACATAGGTAAATATTATACATATGTAATATTATATTTACATTTACTTTCTAATTTTAATTTCCATAAAGAAAAAAAATAGTCATACACATTGTGTAGCTTGCCTTTTAAGTAAAAAATATTAAAGAAGAACAATCTGTATCTTTCTCTTCCAACTTATTTGTTTAATAAATAAATGTAAACTCATCTTTGTAGGTAGTGTTAAAGAGCACTGAGATTATATAAGTATTATAATAAAATAACTGATATTGCAGACAGCATTTGATGGTACAACACCTTCTAAGACACTGACCATGACAATCAAACTTGCATGTATATGAAAAAATATTATTCCCACATAAGTGACAGAGTTCCTGGCCTCCATGATGACTGGGTACTACTACTGATGCCAAAGAGAAAAAAAAACATATAAATTCCTCATGGAATACTGAATTTCACAGGGGAAAGTGAAGTTGGGACTGATATGCTGTTTTCAGCAAATACAAACTGAAATGTTTTCACTACAGTTTTTTTTTTTTAATCTTTTTATTCTTTTATTGAGGTTGTCCAGAAATACAACAATAATTAAGCAAAGTACAAAAGTAATATATACCATCATGGCTATTATAATATGGTGACTAAATATATAAATTATATACATATATCAACATATTGTCAGAGAAATTAGTGTTTTATACATCAATCAGTATACTATGCAGAATAGATTGGAACCTCATGTTAACATTTGTGATTCCTCTCGTATTTCAAGGGGTCACTCTTGTGCCTAATCCACACTTAGAGTAAATCTAGTGATACAAATGGTCACTTTTGGACCTTGAAATAGTAAACTTGTAAATAATATATGCACATTTCACACATGGTTGCTGAAGTTAGCTTTCTTATAATAATGCCTACCTATAACCTTGTAATGGGTCACTCTTGGACCTATGAAAATATAATGAGGTAAATCCTTAAGGTTGGGATTAGGAAAGACCACTTTTGGATCTTTATGTCGTTCAGCAGAGAATTCACTATAAGTCTAGTAAAAATGCAATAACACAATAAATGGTTTTAAGTAAAGAGAATAGCATTACCGTGATGTTAAAAATGGCACTCAATTCAAAAGGGTGCTTATAGTATAGGGCTACTTTCGGCCCCTCAGAAAATATGAGACATACAGTATGACCAAAAAGGAAAACAGTGTAGGAAATGTAGGGGCACTATATGCATATAGGGTGATGTAGGTGCTCTTTCGGCTATACCGGGCTTAGGCTAGTGACAGTGTTATTAGTAACGCCACTCATTTTTGCAGCCTTTGAAAGCATTAAATAAAATAGTGAAGCTATATGGTCATGGCGTATAATAGGGACCTTTTGGATATCTTAATTGTATGAGTTGTTCACTACAGTTTAACTTGCTTTTGCCTCTAGTTTCATTGATATTACTAAACTTCACCTGCATACAGCAGGTAAGATAATTCAGTGATGCCAGCTTGTTTAAAATGCATTAGAATTGTGAGAAAGCTACGGACATACCCTTGCAACTCCCCTGTTCAGCTGTCCTTCCCAATTTCTGAAGCTGTATTTAATCTTACAATAGAGCAAATACAAAGTGCACTGTAATTTGTAAAAGATAGATAGAAATATACAAAGTATGATCCTAATTTGTTAAAGTAACACAAAAAAATTCAAAAGATAATCAGATTTTGTAAAATCACTGCTGGATCTAAATGCATTATATACAAAAGAGAAAGTTCAAAGGTTTAGGGCTAGATTACGAGTGGAGAGCAAATGTTTGTGCCTGAGCGACAAGGGGTTTATTGCAAGAGTTTGCGCTCATCGGGCTTACCGCTGGTATTTCAAGTTGAGAATGATTATGCTAGAATGATTACCGCAACTTCAGAGCTCTGGTTAACTGTATCGTGAAACATAAAAGTCTCACAAAACACATCAAAAATACACTACAAAGTATAGTTACACTCTTAAAAACTATATAATAAAAATTAGTCAAAATAATATTGCACACAAAAGGTATAGGGGCTCAAAGACATATAAATATATATATACATGTCTGAAGATAGATAAGTATATATATATATATATATATATATATATATATATATATATATATATATATATATATATATGTGTAATAGAACAGGTGAGAAAACTCAGCAAGCCTCAAGGCGTAAAGATTCATAAAAGATATTTATTGGAGAAAATGTAAAACAGCATCAAAGCTTGTAGCCCTAGCAACCTAGGATAGAATAACAGGTCCTACGCGTTTCAGCAGCCCTCTGCCTTATTCATGGACTTACAAATTAAAGTTTCTAAGCTTCTTAAATACACCTTAGCCCCCAGGTGTAAGCAAACCCATAGATTGCATATTTAAAGGGACAGTCACATGACCAATTATGAGAAACAAAGTCAATAATCAGACATGGATATTTACAGTTATGCATGGTCAAGAGATTAAATGAATGAAAAAATAAATAAATAATAATAAACAAAAATTAATCTCAAAGTTAACAGAACTCATTTCTAATAAAGTACTAATCTACATGTCAGTTAATGCATTTAGATAATATCACATTAAAATTAAATTTAAGGTACTGAAAGCTGATACAAAATCTTGATAAGAAGCAAATGTAAACATCAACCTTAATACTAATATTATAGTGTTGAAATGAGCAAACGGTTAACCCAGACAACATAACTAGCACTTATACTTTAGGATACAGTATATAAAAGACCATATGTATTTTTTTTATTTTTTTTTGATGGTTAGCATTTTTATTTTAGCAGTAAATTATTTTTTTTTTTCCCAAAATTTCTTTTATTGTATCAAGTTGAAGCGTACATTACACAGTATCAGTACAGTTTGATCAAGGTACATAGGAACAAACAGTAATTCAATTATGGAACAGGGTGTAACAAGAAATAATGATTCTTCTTATGGTGCTAAGATGGTAAAGAGCGTTCATCAGTGGGCATGACATAACTCTTCCATTTAGAGGAACACTCCACATTGTATAAACAACTTGACATCTCTTAATATAATCTTCAACAATTCAAACAACAAGAACCAAAAAAGAAAACAAGTCCAGAATATGTCTGTCTTTCTGTGACTATGAGTATCAATAAGAAGGTCTAGAGTGCTATGTGTGTATGTGCATTAGGTCTTAATTGTGTGTATTTAAAGCATCAATGGGTTTCAGGGAATAAAGGTATTCCTCCCAAAGCAGACGGATGGATACAAATTCTTCTGTTTTATGTAGTTTTGTATAATGGTATTGTTCCAGGTCTATGGCAGTGGAAACTCTATCGCGCCAGAATTGTATGGTTGATAAAGTAGATTTTCCAATAGTATGGGATGTATCTTTTAGCCGTATTAATCATTACGGTGAGGAGTTTAAGTCGTAATGAACATGATATCTGTGGGAGGTAATTGAAAATAAAGGTCCATGGGGTGAGTGGAAGGGGAGTTCCTATCACTAGTTTTATTTCCTCTCTAATATATAACCAGTATGTTTGTGCAATCGGGCATGACCACCAAAGGTGGAGAAAGGTGCCTCTTTGTGTACAACCTCTCCAACAGTTGGTGTTGGAGCCTGGGAATAATCTTCCCAGTTTGTCTGGGGTGTAGTGCCACCTACAGAGAAGTTTCATATTCATTTCTGCTATGTTCATGGAGGAAGCAGATGAGCTCATATCTTTATATATTGTTTTCCATGCCTTAGGCGGTTGTTGTTCACTCAGCTCTGTCTCCCAGCTGACGGTATAGGATGGGGGATGGAGTGAGCGGTGTGTGAGTAGTAGCTTATATGATATGGATAAGATGCCCGTTGTCAGAAAAGGTAGATAACATAAGGATTCAAATGGGGTTAGAGGTCGGGTTAGATTGTGTCTCTCTACGTGTGTCGCAAAGTAGTGTGCAAGTTGGTGATATGCGAGCCAGTTATTTAGGACGGGTCCCATTATTTCGACCATTTTCTCTTTGGACTTTAATTTACCGTTTTGTATAAGTGAATAGTGAGGTATTGCCTGGATAAGGGTGGGATTGTCGTTGTGGCGGGGTGAAGGTTGGTACGGGGTTGCGGGATTACCTATGAAAGGTGTTAGGGGAGAGTGAGGTGTAGAGATAGATTTGTGTCCTCTCAGGATTTTTCCCCATACGTTAAGCATTTCTCTTACTAGGAAGGGGAGTTCTGTGTTTGTCTTTTCACGTTTTGTTATTGTAAGCCAGCATCTCCCTCCTAATTGACCCTCCCTTGCAATTTCTTGCTCTAAGCCCACCCACTCTTTGTGTTGAGCATGTCTACACCAGTCCACTATCCTGGTCAGAAAGGTAGCGTAGCGGTATAGTAGCACGTTGGGCGCTCCAAGCCCTCCTTCTAGCTTGGAGCGGTATAGAGTTTGTGTAGCAATCCGAGGGCGCTTATGGCTCCAGATATATGCATTAATAAGTTTCTGTAAGGAGTAGATAGTGGAATCAGGGATAGGGATGGGCAATCCCTGTAGAACATACAGAATTTTTAGGGAGTATCACCATTTTAATGGTGTTTATTCTTCCCAGCCAAGAGATTGGTTTATTGGACCATGAGTGTAATGTAGTGCTAATGTGGGTTTTCAGGGAGTCAAAATTTAGGGGGACTAGCTCTTGTAGGCGGGGGGAGATCAGGATCCCTAGATATTTAATTGCTTTTGGTTGGTGTTTAAATTTGTGTAAATGTAGTACACATAGGTCTTCATAGGGTGTCTCTAAGTTAATAAATTCCAATTTTGTGTGGTTAATACAAAAATTGGACAGCAACCCATATTCCTGAAAGATAAGTATTAATGGAGGGATGGAAGTGGAAATGTTCGTGAGTGTGAGAATAATATCGTCCGCGTATAGGGATGCATTATACTCTTGCTGTCCTATGGAGATGCCAGTGATCGAAGGTGTGGTTCTAATATATATTGCAAGGACCTCCATCGCTAGGATAAACAGCGTTGGGGAAAGTGGGCATCCTTGTCTAGTACCGTTTTTTATATGAAAAGGGAGAGATAGGGAGTCGTTTAATTTTATTTTGGCCGTGGGATTATTGTATAGTGCAAAAATCATATGGGTAAATTGATCATCAAACCCAAACTTTTTCAAGGTCTGGGTTAGGAAAGGCCAACTGAGGCGATCAAACACCTTTTCGGCGTCTAGTGATGTTGTAGCATATTCTATAATATTTAGTATTTTAATGGTGTTATCTTGGGCTTCTCTACGAGGGGTAAAGCCTGCTTGGTTCATATGCACAATGTCAGGGATAATTTTATTCAAACGAGTGGCCAGAATTTTTGCGTAAAGTTTAATATCCAAATTCAATAATGAGATGGGACGGAAGTTAGAGGGTGTTGTAGCTGGCTTACCCAGTTTTGGCAATACGACCACATGCGCCTCTAGCATGGAAGGGGGGAATTGTTCTCCATCTATTACAGAATTAAATAGACTTGTTAAGTGTGGTATTATAGTGTTTTGAAATGTCTGGTAGTATCTTGCGGAGAATCCATCGGGACCTGGACTTTTCCCCAATTTTAACTCCTGTATTGCAAGTGTGACTTCTTGTGGGGTAATATGTGAGTTAAGATCCTTCAATTGTGTTTTATCAATGGATAGAAGCTGGCATCCTTGGAGAAATTTTGAGGTATCTTGTGAAAGTTGATGTAAGGGAATTCAGAGTGTATATTATATAAATTTGAGTAGTAGGTGTAAAATATTTTAAGGATATCTGGGGTGGTTTTCTGAGAAGTTTTACCCGGAGTGTGTATGTCATATATGTATGACTTAAGTTTCCTTTTCCTGAGGGTTCTGGCCAGGTATTTACCTGCTCTGTTTTCCTTCAAAATGGAACATACTGTTTGTTTTCCTCTTTAGTGTAAGGTACTCTATCTGTAGGAAGTCGTCTAGTGCTTTTCGTACCGCTTCTATCTCGTCTAGGATAGAAGAGTTTGTTGGGGATAATTTATGTTGAAGGGTCAAGTGTGAAAGTTTGGAGGTAAGGTCTAGATATTTTTGCCGTTGTATCTTGTTGGTCTTAGATTTTAATTTGATAAGTTTGCCTCTGAGGAAACACTTATGTGCCTCCCAGACCGCAAACTGATTAGGTGTAGAAGGGGTGTTGATAAGAAAATATTCCTCTATAGTTTTATCTATCTTCATAACATTGTCTATATTGCTTAGGAGGGTGTCATCTAGCATCCAGTGATAGTGGTTTGTGGTGCGTTCTGGCCAATTAATGTGTAATTGAACTGCAGAGTCGTCGGACCATGGGGTAGGTGTGATCTCGCATTTAGTGATTTGGGATAGGCCTAACTGATTAGTAAAAATATAGTCAATTCGACTCTATGACTTATTGGGATAGGAATAAAATGTATAATCTCTGACTTCCGGGTGTAAGTATCGCCAGGTATCATATAAATTGTGTAGTTTGAGATGTTTCCAGAAGTATGTAAGGAATTTTGTATTGGATTTTCTAAAGGGATTGGTGCTGTCCAATTGTGGTTGAAGTGGAAAATTAAAATCCCCTCCCAAGTAAACCGGGCCCTTAGAGGTGTCTAGCAATCTGTTGAACAGTTTAACAAAAAATGGTTTTGGAGTAGTATTGGATGCATATATATTAACAAGGGTTATGGGTCTACCGTACAGGAGGCCCATCAAACCTAAAAATCTGCCTTCTTTATCAGCTATTTTGTTCAGAAGTGTGAAAGGTAATGTTTTATTGAGCAGGATACTAACCCCACACTTTTTAGTAGGGTCTGAGTTATGGTAATGTTGGGTGTACATGCGGCCAAAGTATTTTGGACAGCAGTTTTTTTTAAATGAGTTTCCTACAGATAAATAATATCTGCTCCTCTCTTCCCTAGATCTGATATCGCCTTAGAGCATTTGCAGGGGGAATTTAGACCCTTTGCATTTTGTGATAGAATGACCAGAGGGTGGTGTTCCCTGTTATTTCGATGAGCCATGTTGTAAGAGTGTGTGTGTATGGGGTAAATTGAATAGAATATACATTATATTAAGAATACATGAATAGACCTCTATTGCACAGAAAATACACAGTTTTTCATAGCCTTCATATTTTATTGAAGAAACAAAATAAACATTATGAACATATTCTGAAAACAAAAACATGAAAAAAATGTCAAACACATCTCTAAGTCTAATAATAGACATAAATTAGAGTAAAAGTCCTTTAGGGGGTCAATACAAAAGAATGGGACTCTTAGTGATATAGCATGGTCGTCCCCTCTCCACAACAGGTTTTCCTGGGAGGGGGAGAGTCTTTTATAAACACCTGGGGTAGATTCCTAGGTGACCTAGTGCATCACAACATTAAGTATGTCCGAGTAAATGGGGGGAGGTGGGGGGGTGAAAGGTCCATGGTGTTACAATATATGTGAACAGTATTACCTGAATTAGATTCTTACCCTCCTGGGAATATGCGACTCCTAGGTATGTTCATAGAAACGAACACCATATTACAATGGTTGTGTCAAACCTGAAGGTTGGAGTGTCAGTCATCCTCAGAGTTGGGACGACCGGGGGACCTCTGTGAAGTCTCCTCTCCGTGTCCTTCGGTCTGTTTGTGCTCAGGGGTTTTTCGTGGCATCTTGGTCTGCCATCTCATAGAGTTAGATTTTGTTCTCTTAAGTAGTGCTTGAGCGGAAGGGAGAGCAGAAGGTTCCATTGAGGGTTGATCTATACCCAATTCTTTGCAGAAAGATGGAATGTCTTCAGGTGAGTGGCAAATGTAGCGACGATCATTCTGTACCATTAAATGGACTGGGAAGCCCCACCTGTATGGGATCTTCTTGTTTCTGAGTGTGGTTGTGAGTGGGAGGAATTCTTTTCTTGTCTGTAGGGTTCTTGTGGAAAGGTCTTGGTAAAACTGTACCGCGTTGCCTCTGAATTTAACGGGTTGGTGTTTGCGTGATTGATTGAACAACATTTCTTTTTCAAGGAAGTTTTTAAATCTAATGAT
Source organism: Bombina bombina (assembly GCF_027579735.1). Taxonomy (NCBI): domain Eukaryota; kingdom Metazoa; phylum Chordata; class Amphibia; order Anura; family Bombinatoridae; genus Bombina; species Bombina bombina. The sequence goes on along the minus strand of NC_069504.1, from coordinate 451,991,548 downwards.
AATGTCCCTGGGAGGGGCATTTTCTGAGGGTTTGGGTCTGAGGGCCCTGTGAGCTCTTACCCATAGTATGTCGTTCGGGTAAGTAGGTTCCTTTATGGAGGTAAATAGAGATTGCAGATATTCATGAAAGTCTTTCGGTAGAATGGACTCAGGAATACCTCGGAGCCTTAGGTTTTTCTCCTGCTCCTATTCTCTAGGTCGTCGATCTTATCCATTAAGGTGGCAATTGTTTCTTGGTGCGTTGAGTTTTTTTCCTCTAATCTTTGAATATCTTCCCTCACCTCCTCTGTCTCTGCTTCTATCATATCCACTCTGGAACCTAAATTGTGTAATTCTTGTTTCATCTCCAATAATTCTTCATGGAGGCAGGTCCTAAAAATAGTAGATATTTCTTGTTTTCTTGCAAATTGGGATAGTAGCAAGGAGGGAATATTATCTGGAATGCTGGGTGAGGACGAGGGTTCGGCTGTATGGCCTTGTGGGTTTGGCGAAGAGGTCTGTTTATTGTGGGAGGTCATAGGAGGTGATGAATGCTCTGTGGTAAAAAATTATGGCATGGTGTGAGATTTAGTTGTGCCTTGTTTTAAGGCTTTCTCTGACATTGTGTTTCTTCTAGCTGCCATCATAATAAGGTTAGTTTTAGTATAACTTTATATAAATTAGATGGAATTAATTTTGAGGCAAATAAACATCAGTGTATATTCCAATCTTGTGTATATAAACAGCTTGTCAATTATGCAGTGTTTAACCTCCATGAATATCTTGCAGGTTATGTCTCTTTAAGACTTTAGTTATGATTGGCACTCCTTATGTTGAACTGTATGTTGCTTGTTATGATGTATTCGTTTTTCTTTGTGTAAGGAGGGACAATGAGGTATGAGATAAGTTATGGGTATTATTTCCACCCCAGTGTCTAACTCTGTTCTTCTCCCTTTACCTATTATCAAGGGTCCCCTGTGGCATCTAAAAAGTGAGTTTGTTGCAGTTAGGGCAAATTATGTGCTTATGAATGAAGGATGCTTCACTTTATCCAGCACGTTATTTAATGATGTTCCTATCGAGGCCCCGTAGATTATTCTGAAGGTGTCTGTGGGCGGATAACTGATCTTCTTGAGTCTAAAGCAGGCCGCAGTTACGGCGTTTGTTTTGGCGCCTTTTTTTCCTTTTTGTTGTTTTTAAGGAAGCGGCTGTCACTGCATCGGCCCTTGGGGTACAATTGTGAGAGGTAAGGCCCGTTTATGTTAGATTGGGTGTATGATAGGTAAATACCTTGTCAGCTCGATCTGTTTCTGAGCCGGGCGGTGTTGTTTGAAAGCCCGACTGTCCCGATGTACATCCGGTTCTCAGCCGCTTGTTAGGCTTGTTCGTTTGTCCACTGGAATCGGTCAGTTGTTTGCCTTACAGGGAGGGGACCGGGATGTTTGCACAGATGTACCATGTACAACCATGTAACCTGTAGCCTCTGCAGACATTAGGATTGCCCCAGGTCACTTGTGATGGGTATTGATGGGAGTTGATTTTAACTACTCCAGATTAACGTTAATGGAGCCCTTCCTTGCAGAGCACCGGAGTTACACAGCCATCTTAGCTGCAGCCAGGCTCCGCCCCAGACCATATGTATTTTTATGCAAGTCTAAACCCTTAGATATGTGCTAATAGGAATAACTTCTGAAAGATATCCTTGGATTTCCTTGTCTATTAAAATGCTTAAGTTTACACAATTAGAGTGCGCTAAAACAGCTCTACCTATAAAGTAAATAGCACTATATTGAATATAAATGGGAGTGTGATATAAATAATGTTATATTTCAAACTATGCAAAATAAAAAATATAAAAACAAATTCAGTAAATCTATAATTAAATTTTATTACACAAATAGAATAATTATATGTAAGGTGCACCTTATTTCATATATATTACAATCAAATAATTAAAATTGATCAAAAATCTCAAAGTCCAAAGATATCTCCCCAATACTTCTTACTCTGTTTTTGGTTGTATTGGCTTTGTTGCAAAAGTTTATACTGGCTTTGTTGCAAAGGTTTATACTGAGAAGCTTATGTATCAAAATTGGTTGTCAACAAAAGTGTCCTCTGATACAATATATCGTTTAGACTGTTAGATAACTTTGCAGTAGAAACAATGCCATAGGAAATGAACTTTTATTAAAAAGTGTCAGTTTCTTATTGTGGGGTACCCCTTATGAAGACAATTACTATTGTGTTCTAGGTCAATTGTTAGGTAGCGGTGTGTCCTCTATTTGCATATATATGTGAAAGAGGTTTTTTGTTTTTTTGATTCCCAAGCTGAAAGTTTTAACAGCACTCACCAGAATCCGAAAGGCTTAAGATAGTGTTACCTTTCCCCGGATCAGCTTTTTCCTTGCGGCGCTGTCTGGCGTTTCAGGGTCAACCGTTACTTTAGTCTTGGCGTGTATATCCTCACGTGACCTTTTTGCCGCACCAATAGCCTTACCAGGTTGCTGGTGTAAGTGGTTTCAAAAAACTTCCATATAGTTCTTTTTCACAATGATACCAATGCTACCAGGAGCACAAGTAATTTGTTAGCAAGGTGTCCGCTTATTCTTATTGTAGAATTCCGTCTCCCACATAAGATGCAGTACACAGGAGTAAGAAGGAGAAAGTTCCGTTACCGAAGCTGGCCAGCCCAACGGATCTTGTCCAATACCATCTATGCATTTCAGCAGAAATGCCTTTGTCAAGATGAACTGCATCCTGTCAGGGAGTCTTTTATGCCGGGATCCTTAAAGGGAAAGTTATTTTCATTTTCTTAAAGGGACTGCTCATTTCTTATGGTTCAAATATCTTGCTTTTATTTATCTTCGGTGGTTATATTAAATACGTCTTTTTGGTGGAGATATCTTAGTATTGGGGTATCAGTTATAAATATGTATATACAAATAAGTAAAATAAAAAAATATTTTATCATCAAATAGAAAATAAGTTGTTTCATACATGTTAATATTTGCCATTTTAATAAGTGCTATGGTAAAGTTTTATAATATATAATACTTAATACTAAATAGAGAGGTAAAATGCAACCAATGAATTATCAATCTAAAAACATCATAAAAAGGCATTTCATAAGAGGACTGAAATATATAAAAAAGGAATTTAAAAAAATGAAATTTATAAAAGTGGAATATATAAAAAAATGGAATATATAAAAAATGGAATATATAAAAAAATGGAATATATAAAATGGAATATATAAAAGAGATTTATAGGGTTGTTTATAAAAAGACTGACGTTTATAAAAGGACTGAGGTTTATAAAAAGAATTATAAAAAGGATTATAAAAAAGGATTAAGATCTAGCTCTGCATTTAGGCCTAAGTGGGTCAAGGTTTTAAAATTAAAAATTAATTCAGCTTCTGTTCTTAAGAGTTTTTTATTTATGTCTCCCCCACGCCAGTCTGGTTTAATTTTCTTCAAGCCCCAGTATTTTAAGCCTTTTGGATTTTGGTTGTGTTTTTCTTTAAATTGTTTAGAGAGCAGATGTTTCTCGTATCCATGCTCAATATTTAGGATGTGCTCTCTAATTCTGTCCCTCAACATACGTGAGGTTTCCCCCAAGTACTGCTTATGACAAGGACATTCAATTAAATATACTATATTTTTATCAGAACATTTTATTATATCTCTGATTTTAAAATCTTTTTGGGTAACAGTTGATTTTACACTTGTTTTTTTGTTACTGTATTTACATGCTTTACACGATAAGCAAGGAAAAAATCCTTCTATTTTTTGTCTTTCTAAGTCTACATCAATGGGGTTCATTTTAGGGGGTTTAAAAGTGCTGGGTGCACTTTTCTGATCTTTCCTCCTTTTATATTGTAATAATTCATGTTGTGTTAGATATAGAAATCCAAAATAATGAGATCATTACAAAAACTCATTTTAAAAAGGTAGATTCAAATGGTTATATTCATAATACCAGCTGCCATTATAAGAAATGGCTGGAAAATATTCCAAAAAATCAATTCCTACGAATTAAGAAAAATTGTACCAGACAAGAGGATTTTGAAAGACAGGCTACATATTTGGAAAATAAATTTAAAAAGAGAGGTTATAAAGAGAAACTTATAAATGAAGCAAAAATTGAAGCTAGAGAAAAAACACAACATGAATTATTACAATATAAAAGGAGGAAAGATCAGAATGAGGAATTTTTAAATATACCATTTATTACAGATTATAACATCAATCATAGTAAATTAAGAGGAGTTTTAAACAAGCACTGGCACTTACTGCAAAGAGATCCCTATATTGGTGAAGTGCTAACAGATAAACCAAAAATAGTTTTTAAAAAAACAAGAAACTTGAAAAATATTCTTGCACCCAGCACTTTTAAACCCCCTAAAATGAACCCCATTGATGTAGACTTAGAAAGACAAAAAATAGAAGGATTTTTCCCTTGCTTATCGTGTAAAGCATGTAAATACAGTAACAAAAAAAACAAGTGTAAAATCAACTGTTACCCAAAAAGATTTTAAAATCAGAGATATAATAAAATGTTCTGATAAAAATATAGTATATTTAATTGAATGTCCTTGTCATAAGCAGTACTTGGGGGAAACCTCACGTATGTTGAGGGACAGAATTAGAGAGCAGATCCTAAATATTGAGCATGGATACGAGAAACATCTGCTCTCTAAACATTTTAAAGAAAAACACAACCAAAATCCAAAAGGCTTAAAATACTGGGGCTTGAAGAAAATTAAACCAGACTGGCGTGGGGGAGACATAAATAAAAAACTCTTAAGAACAGAAGCTGAATTAATTTTTAATTTTAAAACCTTGACCCTCTTAGGCCAAAATGCAGAGCTAGATCTTAATCCTTTTTTATAATCCTTTTTATAATTCTTTTTATAAACCTCAGTCCTTTTATAAACGTCAGTCTTTTTATAAACAACCCTATAAATCTATTTTATTTAAAATAATTTTTTATTGATATTTAAACAATACAAAAGAATAAACAAGACCTTCACAGAAGACATAGCCACTTAATGACAGATAGATCAATGAGACCAATATTAGTAGACAGTAACTAAGATTTCCTAGAAGCATTTAAAACATTTACATTTGTATCGCTATATAGATGGAATTACTTGGTCGATTACTCCTTAAACAACAGCTATCATGCATCTTGTCTGTCAGTTTGTCTGGGGGACCAGAGTGGGGTAAGGACACCCTCTCATTCCCATCTTAACCAAAAAATGTATGAAGATCTTGAATACAAAGGGAGTACAGAGAAAAGTTGGGAAAATCAAAGGGGGAAGAGAAGAAGATAAGAGGGGAAGATGAAGAAGAGTAAGAAAATAGTGCCTTCCGACCATGACACACCCAGTGGAATTTTCATCAATAAGGATAATATTATGATTAACCAACGGATGTATAAAGGCATATAAGATCTCTGCTGTATTGGGTATATTGACAATTCAAACAGTATTATACGGAGTCATGTGTGATCCAATAAAACCAGACTTTGTGAAAAGCTTCCTGAGTGTCTTGTAATATTGCTGCTTGTGCGGACATATTGTATATGTGCCTAATTTTATGTAAAATTTCGTCCCAGGGGGGAGCCCCCTCCTTCCAGTGACGGGCTATACATATACGTGTAGCTGTACATAAAATTTTGATAAATTGATTAATGTATTTATTAAACTGCCTTAAGCGTACATTCAATAGGGCTTGGTTCATTGACAACTGAATGGGGCTATCTAGTATCGTACTTAAAAGGAGTGATAATTTATTCCAGATTATTTTAGAGTAAGAGCAGTCCCACCACATGTGTTTGTATGTACCTTCGACTTCACACCCCCTGTAACAGAGCTTGGACCCCCGTTTAATGGAATGAGAGGTGATAATTGGAGTGAGATACCATCTGAAAATTGTTTTAAGGCAATTTTCCTGCATGTCAGCACTCAACAGGCCTTTACTCGCATTATATATTAAGTTATTCCAGTCGGAAATATCAATTTCTGTATTGAGGTCGGCCTCCCATTTGAGCTGAAGGCTTGTTTTAGTGATTTGTGTGGAAGATTGAATTAGTTGGTATAATTGTGAAATAGTTTTTCTAGGTCTGGATGAGGAGCTACAAATTATTTCTAAGGGAGTGAATTTGTGACCAGTCAATGAAGGTAGGTATTTATGTATGATGGAGGATATCTGAAGATATAGAAACCAATGTAATTTGGAAGGAGACAGTTTATCCTGAAGTTGTGTGTATGTCATTAATTTGCCTTTGTCTACTAAGTCTGCGATCCTATAAAGACCTCTGTTTTCCCACTTCTGTATAGCTGGGATCTGTTCTGAAGGTATGATTACTTTTAGGGGGGTCTTGAGGGATCTGTTAGGGAGAATTTTGAGAGACGAAACAAGAGTGGACCAAGCTTTGAGCATGTAATCTGTAATTGGGAATTTATTAAGTTTTTGGGTTTGAGCTCTATGTGGGTCCCACAGAGCCAGCTCTTGAGGATATAGTTTATTTATGTCTGACTCCAACGTGGTCCATCTTATCTCATCTTCCGTTTTGTTAAGGAGAGTAGTTTGGGCTAACCTAGCTGCTTGGAAGTAGTGTCTGAGATTTGGTGCGCCCAGGCCTCCCAGTTGCCTATGTCTCGTAAATATTGGTTTAGGAATTCTAGCTTTTTTAGTCCCTCTTATAAAATTGTTAATGCAAGCTTGGAGATTGTCTAGATCACAATTCGGGATGCCTATCGGTAGGGTCCGAAATAAATATAAAATCTTTGGTAACACAGACATTTTGATCGCAGATAGACGTCCAAACCAAGAAAATCTCAGTTTGCTCCATTTAGTGAGGTCCTGTTTGATTACTTTATAAATTGGAGGATAGTTGGTTTGGTAAAGTTCTGATGAGTGTTTTGTAAGGTTGATCCCTAGATATTTGAGATGATGTTTTACCCAATTAAACTCAAAGTTTAGTTCTATCAATTTTTTTGTGTGGTCTGGAATAGCAAGAGGCATGGCTTCACATTTTTCAAGGTTCACTTTGTAACCAGATATAGTGGAGAAGTTCCTAAGGGTGTTGTATAAATTTGGCAGAGATATAAGGGGTTTGGTTAGGGAGAGCAAAACGTCATCTGCAAAAAGAGTGAGTTTGTAAACTGATTGTCCTATTTTAATACCCGTAATGTCTGGGGAGTTCCTAATGTGTTGTGCCAGGGGCTCTATGCAAACAGCAAAAAGGAGAGGGGATAAAGGACAACCCTGTCTCGTCCCATTTAAGACCGCAAATCTGTCAGATTGGTGTCCCATTGCCTTAACGCATGCCGAGGGATATGAATATATACTCTGGATCGCTGTAATAAAAGAACCCCTAAAGCCCATGGTATGTAGTACAGCTTGCATGTACTCCCAGTCGACCCTGTCAAACGCCTTCTCTGCGTCCAGGGATAACAACAGAGAAGGCGTTTTAGAAATATGCAAATAATCTATTAATGATATCATCCTTCTGATATTATCTGGAGCTTCCCTATTTTTAATGAAGCCAACCTGGTCTGGGTGAATTAGTTTTGGGAGCAAGTGTTTTAATCGGTTGGCCAGAATTTTGGTAAAAATTTTTAAATCTTGGTTAATGAGGGAAATTGGTCTATAATTATGACAGAGGGACCTGTCCTTGCCCGGCTTAGGGAGGACTATAATTTTGGCATCTAAAAGTTCTGAGGGAATAGTATGTCCTTGAAGTATATGATTGCTAAATTTGACTAGGTGAGGTATGAGAAAGGATTTAAATAGTTTATAGTACTCGCCTGAAAAGCCATCTGGGCCCGCTGCTTTACCAGGTTTCAGATCTTGGATAACTCTCTGTACCTCACTTGCACTGATGTCTGAGTTAAGAGTTGCCAAATCTTGTTGGTCAATTTGGGGCAGAGTGGCTTCCTCCAGAAATCTATTCAGGAGACAGGAAGTTTGTTCCGATTTGGAAACTTTCTTGCCATTGTATAAAGAACTATAATAGTTGGCAAAAGTGTCTACAATTACTTTTGGGTGGGATGTAGATTCACATGCATTTATGCGTAAGAAGGGAATGGAAATATCTTTGATCCTATCTCTAATTTTATTGGCTAGATAACGATCTGGTTTATTGGCGTATATATAGTATTTGGTTTGTAGTCTTAATCCGGCTCTAAGTGACTGGTCATTTAATAATTTATCTAGTTTTTGGCGTTGATTTTGCAATGTTTTATATACCTTGGGTGAGCAGGTAAGTCTATGTTGTTTCTCTAGTGTAGCTATCTCCTTGTGTAGTGTCTGTAATAGTAACTGTGTTTCCCTTTTTGATTTTGACTTTAGTTGGATTAGGAAACCTCTTAACACCGATTTATGGGCTGCCCAAATCTGAATCGGGTTATTGATGGAATCTGTATTAATATTCCAGAATTCCATCATCTGTTTGAAAATACGATCTTTATGTTGGGGATTTTTCATAAGTGTGGGGTCATAAGTCCAGCTTCTTGCATTGTTTGGGGGAAGAAGCCCTGTTATTTTAGCTACTATTATGGAATGATCAGACCACACACAAGGATGAATGGAGGAGGATACCAGATTGGAAATTAGGGTTTGGCTCAGGAAAATGTAATCTAGCTTGAAATATTTTCGGTGTGCTGTTGAGTAGAAAGTGTGATCTGAAGTGATGCCATATAGCGCAGTCCAAGAGTCAAGAACATTATGTCCTTCCAGAGTACTGGAAATAGATTTAGTTTTTCTGTTGTTTCTAATTTGTGATTGTGTGGGTCGGATTTGTGACTGAGGAAATTTCATGTAGAGGGAGACATTAAAGTCTCCTGCTAGAAATATTCTAGCCGAGTTCCAGTTTGTGAGAAGGTGTGAGATTTTATTAATGAATTTGTCTTGCTTTTCGTTTGGGGCATAGATGTTGCAAAAAATAATTTCCACTTCGTTAATGTGGCCCTTAATGATTAGGTATCTGCCCTCTTTATCTATTATGGATTCTTTGTGAATAAAATTTAAGGAGGAGTGGAGAAGGATAGAAACCCCTCTCTTCTTTTTATCTGTAGTAGAATGAAAGTGTGTTGGGTATTGATTCGTCCAGTATTTGGGAATATGATTAGACTCAAAATGAGTTTCTTGTAAGAAAATGACGTTAGCACCCAAGCGTGTGTATTGAGATAAGGCTTTCCTACGTTTTGCATCTGAATTTAGACCTCTTGCGTTATGGGAGAGTAGAACTATATTAGTCGGAGTCATTAGTGTGTGACAAATGGAATTGTTTGATTATTAATTGTAAGGAATAGTGATGAAGTGTATTGTGTTTGTAAGAGCTCACCAGCCTCTAGTAACGAATCACCTCTCTGAAAAAGCACTCTCATCCGTTGGGTTACTGGGTGTGTCTGTGGTCCACTTGGGGAAGGCACAAGGGGAGAGAAGAGAAGGATAAGTAGAATGAATAACTGTAGGGTAGAGAAAGCAAAGACGTTAGAGAAGAATAACTTAAACAAAAGAAATATAAAATAAAAAATAACATATTGAGGTTTCTGAAATAACATCAATTAGTTCTGGGGGAACCTATAGAACAGAGGAGTTGCCAACTAACTCAATTTTTAAAACATAGGGGGAAACTAGCTGTAAGGTAAAGTACCATTAATATTGTTAGATATTAACTATTAACCACTCTCCCCTACCAAAGCCAACAACAATAACTGTATATGATCTTTAGAAATACAACATTTGGATAAACCTACTATGTTGTGAGATAACAAGATAAAATTAGACATTTTCTTGTAAGAGTTCTTAAGCTCGACCCATTGTCTCAGGAGATTTTCCTAGTCTCTGTAGGTACACTGCAACCTGTAAGAGAGGGGAAAATAGAAAAAAACAAGGAGATACACAAAACTTCAGTGTGAGTCTTTCACTTATTCTTCTGTCGTCTCCTCGGGGCTCTAGTCCATTGTGACTTCTGAGACTTAAGTTTCGCCTGTTGAGCTGTTAGAGTCTCCTCCATCTGTGATTTCTCTGGCAGGTTTGGTGTTTCCAGATCCAGTGCTTCACATATATCGGATATCCCATTAACATCTCTGATTGTGAGGATTTTATTGTCCTTAGAGATATGTAGAGCAAAGGGGTAACCCCATCTGTACTGGATGCCATGTTTTCGAAGCAGAGAGGTGAGAGGACGCAAAGTCCCCCTCCGTTGGAGTGTCCTAGTGCTCAAGTCCTGATAGAAATGTACAACGTTTCCTTGAAACTTGAAAGTTGGTTGTTTAGCAGCCTCTTTGAGAATCTTATCCTTCTCTGGGAATCTCAGGAATGCCACTATAACATCTCGAGGTGGGTTGTCAGCTTTGGGTTTGGGTCTAAGAGCCCTATGTGCTCTCTCAATCTCTATTTCCGTTGACTGATCTACCCCTGTTATTGCACAGAACAATTGATGTAAATATGAAGGCAATTCAGCTGCCGTAATCGATTCAGGAATTCCTTTAAGACGGATGTTACTTCTTCGACTCCTGTTTTCCATATCTTCGATCTTGTCCAGCAAATCGGTTACTACCTGCTGTTGCTCTGATACTTGTTGGACTGTCATTTCAACATCCTCTACCAGGTTGTCTCTATTTTCCTCCAGTGTTTCTACTCTGGAACCTAGGTCCTTAATTTCTTGTTTGATATCATTCAGACTTGTCGTCATGAAGGTGTGCATGGAATCCAATTTCTCCCAGAGTTTATCAAAACTATTAGTAATATCTTGTTTGGAGACAAGTAGATGTAGGTCCACTTTAGTTAGTGGAGTGGAGTCGACAGAAGAATCCTGCATGGAAGGCTTCATTGTATTGATTTCTGCCATTTCTTTGTTGGCATCTGGGGTTTTATCTCCCTGGGATGGTTTAAAATATGAGTTGACAGATGCAGATTTCCCTGGCTTGTCTGATTTATTTGGTTTCTTGGAGGCCATGTTAATGCTCTAAAATAGTCTCAGGAGGTAGGGTTAATTCCCTAAAAAATATTACTCCAGCAATAGTGAGAGTATTGATATATTTAATCTTCTGAGGTTTTAATAGAAAAAGTCCTTTTGGGTGTGCTTTCGTAATCATCCAGCAGGTGGCGCTGTTGTATAGGAATAGGTGTATCTCTATGAACTGATTTTCAACTACTTTAAAAAAAACATGTCCCAGTTTACAAAACAATATAGTTTCCCAAATACAAGACCCTTCATGCAGAATGTTGAGAGGGGAGTAGGAATATTGCAATTTGTTCACCTCTAAAAAAAAAGTGGTAGTACAGATCTCATTCTTTGCACTTTTAAGAAGCTAGTTCTTCCTAAAATGCCATTGTGTTCTCAGGCTTTATCTAGCCACATGGGAGATTTCTAATATTTTAGTGATTTCCAGGATTTGTAATTTGGACCTGAAGGTTTCTGTCTTAAAGATTAATGTCCTGGCCAGTATTTTATAGTGTGGCAATGTGTGTTAGGCTCCATTTCTGTGCTGCATCATGTAATGTTTTTTCAGGTCTGTAAAGGTTTGACCAGATCTATATGGCCATTACTCACGACTGAGCCCTTTCCCACAGGGTGGATGATGGTCTGGCTGATGATGACAGTTATCCACAGCCTGTTTTCTGCAGTTTCAGCCCCTGTGGTGTTCCCAGCAGCTTCACATAACTTTTGAGCTGAGATGTAGCCTCTGGATCCTTGATGGAGAGGAGTAGTGGCTGATCTCCCTGTTCTGGTATACAGAGCTCTAAGCTAAGGCATCCATCTTGGAGCCCTGTCAGACTCCGCCCCATAAATCTATTTTATATATTCCATTTTATATATTCCATTTTTTATATATTCCATTTTTTTATATATTCCACTTTTATAAATTTCATTTTTATAAATTCCTTTTTTATATATTTCAGTCCTCTTATGAAATGCCTTTTTATGATGTTTTTAGATTGATAATTCATTGGTTGCATTTTACCTCTCTATTTAATATTAAGTATTATATATTATAAAACTTTACCATAGCACTTATTAAAATGGCAAATATTAACATGCATGAAACAACTTATTTTCTATTTGATGATAAAATATTTTTTTTATTTTACTTATTTGTATATACTTATTTATAACTGATACCCCAATACTAAGATATCTCCACCAAAAAGATTTATTTAATATAACCACCGAAGATAAATAAAAGCAAGATATTTGAACCATAAGAAATGAGCAGTCCCTTTAAGAAAATGAAAATAACTTTCCCTTTAAGGATCCCGGCATAAAAGACTCCCTGACAGGATGCAGTTCATCTTGACAAAGGCATTTCTGCTGAAACGCGTAGATGGTATTGGACAAGATCCGTTGGGCTGGCCAGCTTCGGTAACGGAACTTTCTCCTGCTTACTCCTGTGTACTGCATCTTATGTGGGAGACGGAATTCTACAATAAGAATAAGCGGACACCTTGCTAACAAATTACTTGTGCTCCTGGTAGCATTGGTATCATTGTGAAAAAGAACTATATGGAAGTTTTTTGAAACCACTTACACCGGCAACCTGGTAAGGCTATTGGTGCGGCAAAAAGGTCACGTGAAGATATACACGCCAAGACTAAAGTAACGGTTGACCCTGAAACGCCAGACAGCGCCGCAAGGAAAAAGCTGATCCGGGGAAAGGTAACACTATCTTAAGCCTTTCGGATTCTGGTGAGTGCTGTTAAAACTTTCAAATTGGGAATCAAAAAAACAAAAAACCTCTTTCACATATATATGCAAATAGAGGACACACCGCTACCTAACAATTGACCTAGAACACAATAGTAATTGTCTTCATAAGGGGTACCCCACAATAAGAAACTGACACTTTTTAATAAAAGTTCATTTCCTATGGCATTGTTTCTACTGCAAAGTTATCTAACAGTCTAAACGATATATTGTATCAGAGGACACTTTTGTTGACAACCAATTTTGATACATAAGCTTCTCAGTATAAACCTTTGCAACAAAGCCAGTATAAACTTTTGCAACAAAGCCAATACAACCAAAAACAGAGTAAGAAGTATTGGGGAGATATCTTTGGACTTTGAGATTTTTTATCAATTTTAATTATTTGATTGTAATATATATGAAATAAGGTGCACCTTACATATAATTGTTCTATTTGTGTAATAAAATTTAATTATAGATTTACTGAATTTGTTTTTATATTTTTTATTTTGTATAGTTTGAAATATAACATTATTTACATCACACTCCCATTTATATTCAATATAGTGCTATTTACTTTATAGGTAGAGCTGTTTTAGCGCACTCTAATTGTGTAAACATAATATCTTTTAGTGTGGGTTTTGGGAAACCACACTTCATAGAGCTGCTTAAATCTACCGCCAAGGGTATATCCTTTTTTTGCTATTAAAATGCTTAACTTCGTGTATAGTTTGAAGAGTTATAATCACTCATTATTGTTAATTCCATGAAACATCATAGGCAAATTATGTTTTTTATCTAGTGAATATACACCAAGGATCAAGTCTAATCTAATAAACTGTTCATAAACCACAAATATGACCTCATATACATACTGTTAAATCTTATCTATAATTCAACCTTACTACAGAACAGGACCTCTTGCTTCTAAAAAGGAGCTAACATATAAACCCTAAAGGCCTAACATGAGTTATTAGCCAAAGGATATGGGAGGACACTGGCCTAGACAGTAGGCGGATAGAATATTAAATGACCATGATCATCTTTCAAGTAATCAGAATAGATGATGATGGTGACCCAACAACAAATAAAAATATATATAGATGAACACCCAGTATGGTTACCATTATTTTATGTCTAATGTAAAGTCATTATAGAAAAGCAGATATGAGAATCGAAATTGATATTGGAGGTATGATAATGGGCAAACAGTAAACCCTTAAATGTAGCCAGCACTGATTAGTGAGACTATGTAGTTTGTTAAAAAAAAACATGTATTTATGTACATAACTGAACACTTAAATGTGTATAAGTAGATGTAACTTGAGAAATACATCCTAGGAATACTAATAATTTGGGCTTAGTCTACTCAGAGACAACCCCGTACAGATTAACTTAGATGTCTAGCACCCTACAGCCGGACATTAATTATTGGCCGAGGGGAATACATGAGGACACTCTCCTCAATGCAATATGGTAAGATAATAAACAGATATAGAATGGACTGCCAACCATATTGACAAGGCAGAATTAGAAAAGAATAGGAGCTCTTACAGATGTATTAATAGAATGCCAAAAAGGCACCCTAAATTACAGTAAAAAACGTCTAAAGAGTGGCACCAAAAATTGATGATGTCACCATCTATATTGAAACCCCTTGGTCTTCTAGTCTGCAACTTGAAAATCCAGAAGGCTTCTTTATATAGCAGTTTAGCTGTTCAATCACCTCCACAAATGGAGGGTCTAATATGATCAATCACCTGCCATTTGAGAGTAGCAGCCGCTTTATCGTGTATATGTATGAAGTGCCTAACCAAATCCGAGCACTCAGTGCCATTTTCAATGTTTTTAAGGTGTTCTCGGATCCTATTCCTACCCTCATGGGTAGTGCACCCAACATACTGTTTTTTGCACTGAGTGCAATCCACCAAGTAGATCACAAACGTTGACCGACAATTGGTATAAGATTCAAGATCAAAAACCTTCTGAGTGGCATATGACTGAAAGTTACGTGAAATTTGGGTAAAACCACATGATATACAGTTGCTAAAATGGCATTTATAATGCCCTTTGACTTCCAAACAGCTGTGTCTCATGGTGGGAGACTGGCGTAACAAACTTGGAGATAATTTATTACCAAGAGTACAGCCTCTCCTTGGTACAAAGTTACAGCCCTGTGATACAAAATCTTTAAGGCTGTCTTCTGCTGTAAGTATTGGAAGATGCTTCTATCTTCACAATATCACAGATATCATCAAATTGGGCACTATATGTAGTAATGAATGTAGGTCTAGAGGAATTGAAACTACTTCCCCTCTGTGTCCTCATGTTTGTTTCAACTTAAAGCTGTTTTCTGTCCATGCGACCAACCTCTAGAAGTGCACGATTGAGCACTTTCTTTTTATAACCTCTCTCTAACAGATTATTCATCAGTAGCAAACTTTCTTTCTCAAAGTCTTGTTCATCCATGCAATTCCTTTTCACATGGATGAACTGGCCTTTGGCAACTCCAAACCCCGTATATTTGGGGTGGTTGCTCCGGCCATGAAGTACAGCATTGGTAGCAATCAGCTTACGATACAAAGTTGTTTTAACACTGCAAGTGTCAGTGTCCCCTATCAAGAGGAGATCCAAATAAGGTATTGAAATTCGATCACATTCATAAGTAAACTGAAGATTGATGTTGTTATTTTTCAGATAGTGGACAAAATCACTAATCCTCTGACGACCCCCTTCCAAACGAACAGGAGGTCGGCAATATATCTTTTATACATCAATATATCAGATTGAAATGGGTTTCTCTCTCCAAAGACGTGGCACACCTCCCACCAACCCATAAACAGGTTGGCGTAGGCTGGGGCAAACTTTGCCCCCATGGCTGTGCCACGCCTCTGGAGATAGAAAACTCCATCAAATTAGAAGACATTGTGAGAGAGGAGAAAATCAAGTGTTTGTAACAAAAACTTTTTAAGAACCTCATCATAGTTACTAAACTTATCCAACATGTTTGAAACGGCCTCTAGGCCACATGAATGCGGGATGGCAGAATACAAGCTAACCGCATCAACCGTTAACCATTCTGTTTGCTCATTCCACACTATTTGTTCCAAACAGTTTAGGAGGTGCTTGTTATCTCTCAAATAAGAGGGAAGTTTATAAACTATAGGTTGAAGTAGAGACTCAACCCAGGTAGACATGTTCTCGAATAGGGAACTGATACCCACCAAAATAGGTCCTGCCTTCACCTCCTCAAGGGACTTGTGTACCCTGGGGAGGTGATGGAAGATAGGTGTAATGGGACTCGGCACATAAAGAAAATCCGCCGTATCCTGATCAAGGATCCCCAGTTCGAGATCATCATCAATAATTGATACCAAGCGTCTCCCAAACTCAACAGTAGGGTTATATACCAAGACCTGATAAACCTCAGTGTCACTGAGTTGTCTCATAGCTTCTTGTATGTAAGCTGTCTTATCCTGCACCACTACACAGCCCCCCTTATCAGCTTGCTTGATTATAATGTCATCCCTTTTATTTAAAGTTTCTAGGGCTAATGACTGTGCTGCAGTAAGGTTAGGACGAGGGTAGCGACTCTCAGTAGAGAGCTTAATAAGGTCCTCCTCATTTCTACGATGGAATGCTTCCAGAAAGGGTCCTCTCTCTCTAGTCGGATAGAAAATGGACCTAGGTCTGAAACCTCCATGAGTGATTTTAAGAAAAGACTCATCTATAGGGGTTTCCAAGGCAAGATAATGAAAATTAAGATAATTACAAGCCTCACTAAACTCCACCAAGTCATATAATTTGGGAAGATCACCAACTAACACCCTAGAATCATCTGCTGTAGCATCACCTCCTGTTTCATTTTTCCAAAAGAATTTCTTAAGGGTCAAATTACGAATCAATTTATTAACATCCACAATCGTGTGGAACAGATTATTATTAGTTTGGTACAAAGCCTAAGCCCAGGCCTAAAACTTCACATTCATCCTCCCCTGTGAAAAACCTGCTGATCTTTATTAACAGAGCTTGGTATCGTTTTGTGCATAATAGGTCTAGAATCACCCCCCTTAACGGTAAGAAAGTCTTGCCTCCTCTGTTATAGTCGAGAGGTTTCATTAATGTCACCAGTGGTTTTCTTATTAAAATTCCTGGTGACAATAGGGTCTAGATGAGCACTATTACCTGTCTTTGCTCTAACTGTCTGGTCCATCTGTATAATAGGGTGTGGGGGAGGGGGGACAGAGGGTACACTCTGTTGTTGTCCTTCTATGGCAGTTGTTTCAGACCCTGAAAAGGACACATGTTTATCCTGTGGGTAGGTAGTATTTCTGCCCCTAGATCTAGACCTAGACCTGGACCTATTTTGTGTAACATTATTACGTGTATGCCAGGTATATACCCTATTGTGTGCATGATCCTCACTATCCCTCAAAAATTTCTTAAGTTTGAAGTTGTCTAACTCAATACGAAATTTGTCAACAGATTCCTTTAACAACAAATCCATATCACCATATTTAACATGCATGGTATAATCATTCAATCTCAACTGTAGCTCTGTTATATCCTCTCATATTTTTAAAAGAGCTGTTTCTTTAAATGTAATAATCAGCTCTATTAATTTCCTTGAGCACTCAGTCAGGATAATGTTCCATTTAGCAATGAATGTTGAGTCATCAACTTGAAAAGTTGGGTATTTATTTAAGCGTAAACCCCTTGGGATTAAATCCATCATTAGGTATTTTTCAAGGGCACGCTTGTCCCACCAGATTTTGTATTCTTTAATCAGAGTCCGCTCCATTTGGAGGAAAATGTCACTAATAGAAAGAGTCTCTCTTTGATTTACAAATGTATCCTCAATCGTCAGTCTCTCCATATCCATGTTCATGAATGACTTTAGTGAAAACAGGTCACGATCCTCCATATTAGGATAATAGACCTCACTCCCACAAATCAATGGTAGAAATGCTAGTAAATGCTAGTAAATAACAGCAGCAGGAGGACCGGTACCAAACAACAGTGCTCAATAGTCAGTCAAATGTCAAGCCGTAAGAGGGAAATGAGAAGCCAGTATCATACAAACAGTTAAGTCCCCCTCTGCAGCTCCAGACAAAACACGGCAAAAGTTCAGAGGTAGACAAACTCACCCGGCCACCTGTAAATGGTAAGTGTGTGTGCAAGGCTCCACAGTGCGGCAACGGATCAATCTCCTAACAACCCGGAGTGTTCATCCACTCCAGTCTGGGTCCGCACTCCGCCAGCCTCCTAGACACCAACTGAATCTGAGCTCCAAGCAGGGTGAGCGTGTTGTCAATGGTCGATAGCAGCACAGGCTGCCGACACAACGAGCTATTCTTCAGACTGACGTCTAGCCATGACATTGACCAATAGCAGCCACTGCGGGTCCGGGAAAGCGCAGAGGCTCAGCTGAAAGGTAAGTAGGTAATAGAACAGCAAGAAAACCCAGCAAGCCTAGAGGCATAAAGATTCATAAAAGTTCTTTATTGGAGAAAATGTAAAACAGCATCAAAGCTTGTAGCCCTAGCAATCTAGGATAGAATAACAGGTCCTACGCATTTTGGCAGCCCTCTGCCTTATTCATGGACTTACAAATTGAAGTTTCTATGCTCCTTAAATACACCTTAGCCCCCAGGTGTAAGCAACCCCATAGATTGCATATTTAAAGGGACATGACCAATTATGAGAAACAAAGTCGACAATCAGACGTGCTGCTATCGAGCATTGACAACACGCTCACTCTGCTTGGAGCTCGGATTCAGTTGATGTCTAAGAGGCTGGCGGAGCACGGACCTAGACTAGAGTGGATGAACACTCCGGGTTGTTAGGAGATTGTTCCGTTGGCGCACTGTGGAGCCTTGAACACACGCTTACCATTTACAGGTGGCCGGGTGAGTTTGTCTACCTCTGAACTGTTGCAGTGTTTTGTCTGGAGCTGCAGATGGGGGCTTAACTGTTTATATATATGTAGTCTATATATGTGTACATACTGTATGTATTTATGTAAATTATGTGTTTATATGTGTATAAATGTATTTACAGAGATATATACACATAGAAACACATAAATACATATGTACTGCACTGGGCTTGTCTCTGCTTCACATACACAAATGAGAGAGATCTTGCAGTGCTGGAGAGTTCCACCCTTTTCCTTTTGAAAATGTAGTGATTTCTGCCTTTGTAAAATCTAAACAACAATTTCTCTCCATGCTGGAGAATATTTGAATATCAGGGCCCCCATCTGAAGTGTAAAGTGAAAAAAATAAATACAAAGCACAAAGTGTAAGTGTATCAAAACACTCATGTAATGCAGTGAGATATTGCACCGGGCTTGTCTCTCCTTCACATACAGAAATGCAGAGAACACCCCTTAAAGAAGTGTAGTAAATTTGCTTGTCTAGAATCTTTTGAGAGCTATTGCAGTGCTGGAGGATCATTTTATATAATCTCATCTAATTGGAGAGCATTTCTCATCTCTCCAGGTTCCACCATTTTTCATTTAGCATTCAGTGAGTTCAGCCCCTGTGAATGTCTATTCAAGCATGAGCATTTTTTTTATCATCAGGCCCATAATGATTTCCTAACTCTACTCCATTAACAGTATGTTGATTAAATTTCATGTACCACTTGCATGCCCAGTCCCCCAATTTATAAAATTCCCTCTGCAAAGAAGTAACATCCTTTTAAGACTGCACATTTTGCAGGTGCCATGCCTCTGATGAAGCAGGAGACACCTGGAAAAATGCTATGTATAACAACACACTTTATTGAACTTGCTGGCTCCCTTGTGAAACTATAGCATCATTTTTTATATACTATCCTTGATGGAAGGACTCATTTAAATGGAAAAACCCTGTGTGAGGATCGAGAAAGGGAGACCCTCTGGTGAGTTCCACTAACTGAACCGGTATTGTTTATTATTGTATGATACTGCTGTTAAAGTACACCTTGACTATAAATGAGGTTTTTTATGTGAGTGCAAATTTGGCTCATTAAATTATGTTCTAACTGATGTTTTATGCACTACACTTAAATTCAGGGTATTGCTCTTCTCTGTTTTTCAGTATTTTTTCTTCCTATATACATACTCCAGTGGTAAGAGTGAAGAAGCTTGCAACGCTGGCAGGAGAAAGTGTATGCAGTTCTTGATGCATGACTAGTATTCCTAAAGGGAACTGAGTTTTACTCTGTACATATTTTGCTACATTTATCCTTTTTCAGACTTTATTACCTTACTTAATTTTGTGTAATCTGAAAATTTCAATGCCCCTTCAATGCCCCTTCAATGCCCCTTTCAAGATTATTTATAAATATATTCGACAGAAGGGGAACCCGTACAGGTCCCTAAGGTACTCCACTTACTTTGGACAATTTGAGAATATTCCGTTAGTAACAACTCTCTAAGCTCAATTTTTAAGCCAGTTTTCAATCAAAGTACAAACATTTTCCTGCAAATAGATCTCTTTCAGTATGTCCAATAATCTCCTATGTGGAACACTGCATTAAATGCTTTGGAAAAATTAAGAAGTTGTACCCATGGGTGTTTACCATCTGGCCCTTAACATTATTTAAATGCTAAAGCTCTTTATCCTGTGCCAGACAGCCATGCTTTCTGCTAGGATTTTGTAACATAACATTAATCTGCAAATCTTCAGCCATTGGCCTTCAATGCTATGTATTGAAGTCAACATGAATTTCAAACTTCTGCTTCTCCTGATCCTCAATAACTAAACTCCCCATTTCAGATTTCAATTGGCCAACAAATTAATTTGTTATTATTATTATTATTATCAGGTATTTGTAGAGCGCCAACAGGTTCCGCAGCGCTATGAATATGGGGGGTATATAAAAATGATTACAGGGATCAAATGGGGAGAGAGGGTCCTGCCGAGAGTTGCACTGTTGTAGTCGTCTCTTAAGAAGGTAAACTACAAACAGCTGGGCTCATAGGCTTACATGCTATGGGGTTTTAGGGGATAGCAGTGGAGATAGGAAGGTTAGTGTAGGTTGTAAATATCCCTGAATAGTAGAGTCTTCAGGGAGCACTTGAAGCTTTTATAACTAGGGGAGATTCTTGTGGAGCGAGGCAGAGAGTTCCATAAGATGGGAGCCAGTATTGAGAAATCTTGTAGACGGGAATGTGAGGAGGTAACAAGAGAATAGAAGAGTAGGAGATCATGAGCAGAGCGAAGGGGACGGGAGGGAGAGTATCTGAAGACAAGGTCTGAGATGTAGGGGGGAGCAGTGCAATTGAGGGCTTTGTGTTTCAGAGTGAGAATTTTGTGTTTAATCCTGGAGGCAAGAGGAAGCCAGTGAAGGGATTGGCAGAGAGGTGCGGCAGATGAAGAGTGACGTGCAAGGAAGATGAGCCTGGCAGAGGCATTCATTATGGATTGTAAAGGAGCTAGGCGGCAGCTAGGGAGACCAGAGAGGATAGAGTTGCAGTAGTCGAGGCTGGAAATGATGAGAGAGTGAATTAAAATCTTTGTTGTGTCTTGTGTAAGGAAATGTCTAATTTTAGCGATGTTTTTTAAGGTGAAAGCGGCTGGCTTTAGCCAAGGACTGAATGTGAGGAGTGAAAGAAAGATCTGAGTCAAGTGTGATCCCAAGACATCGGGCATGTGACGTTGGGGTAATGATGGAGTTGTCAACAGCCAATAGAATGCGAGCTCAATCCGATTGGCTGATTGGATCCTGGTAGTAGTTTGATAACTACCAAAAGTAGTCAGATTGTGCCGAACTTGCGTTCGGAACATCTGTACTGACGTAACCATCGATCTGTGTCGGACTGAGTCCGGCGGATCATAGGTTACGTCACTAAATTCTACTTTTGCCGGGCAGTAGGGCTTGATAACTATGGCGAATCAGCCTCACCACAAATACGCTGTGGAATTCCAGCGTATTTGCGGTTGACGGCTTGATAACTAGAGGCCTATGGATGTACCTGTTTCTTGTTCTCTTTGAGGTTGATCCTGATTGGAATCCCTAATAAAGATTGAATTGGACTCCTCATTAAGGATTCTTAAGCATTTTTTGTTTCTAATCCTTGGTCTGTTAAATACATTATTATTGGTTTGGTATAAACACTATTATAGGTTTGGTATTAACACATTTATATTTATATATATTTTATTCACTTGTGTTTTTTTAATACACATTTGGCTACATTTTTATTCACAGATTATAAAGATGCAATTAGCCTGCTGAAATTAACCTTTCTAAAACTGACCTTTTTAAAATAGTTTTGATAAAGCTCATTACAATTTGCTTTTATTCAATTCATATTTAATAACCATTCTGGTTCGGTGCCTCAACTAGCTGTGCAATGAAGCTGTCATTTAGCAGATTAAAAAAAACATTTTCCCTTTTAGCTGGGATCCCTACATTACCAGAGGTAATTAAAATCTCCTTTTCATCAAAACTTGCCCCATATGTGCTGCTTTCTCTATTTGTGATAAAGCAAATCTTCCTCATCAATTTTAATAAATGGAGGTATATAGCCTATCCAGACAATTGATCTATTGGCTTTCTTAGCTCCTGTGCAAATTACTACTTATAAGTCTTCTAAATTATCACCAGCATTGTGATGTAATAATGAATTAATGAATAAATGCTAAGCTCTAATTTATTAATTTAAAGATTCTCCTCCATCTTTCCTGTTTTCTCCTTCCTAAACAGTAAATAACCTGTTAAATTAAAGGGACAGTAAACACCAGAATTTTTGTTGTTTAAAAAGGTAGATAATCCCTTTATTACCCATTCCCCAATTTTGCATAACTAACACAGTTATAATAATACACTTTTTACCTCTGTGATTACCTTGTATTTATGCCTCTGCAAACTGCCCCCTTATTTCAGTTCTTTTGACAGACTTGCATTTTTAGCCAATCAGTGCTTGCTCCTAGGAGCTTCACATGCCTGAGCTAAATGTTATCTATATGAAACATATGAACTAATGCCCTCTAGTGGTGAAAAACTGCCAAAATATTTTCAGATTAGAGGCGGCCTTCAAGGTCTAAGAAAATAGCATATGAACCTCCTAGATTTAGCTTTCAACTAAGAATACCAAGAGAACAAAGCAAAATTGGTTAAAAAAAAAAAAGTAAATTGTAAAGTTGTTTAAAATTACAATCCCTATTTAAATCATGAAAGTTTTTTTTTTACTTGACTGTCCCTTTAAAGGGGCATAAATCCCAGTTTTTTTTCTTTCATGATTCAAACAAACCATACAATTTTAAACAACTTTACAATTTATTTCTATTATCAATTTTGCTCCATTCTCTTAGTATTCTTTGCTGAAGGAGCAGCAATGCACAACTGAGAGTTAGCTGAAAAAGCCAATGACAAGCGACATTTTTGCAGCCACCAATTTTCGAGACTTTGGTGACAAAAAAAGTTTAATTGCACTTCTTGAGAGACACGTGAGTATTTGGAAAAATCTAAATGTTGTTGATAATAAGACACTTTGTTCAGTACTGGCCACCCATATTATTAATTTGCACTATTGCTTCAACATTTTGTTGTTGCTTAATCTCACAAAGTGGCTATGTGATTATTCCAGGGATAAAATCTCTAAATTAAGACACCACATTCACAACCTCCATGTATGGGTAATAGAAAGGTGGCTGCTGGTGAAAAAAGATTAAAGCAGACATTATTAGTTTTTGTTGTTAAGATCGTTAGATAGATAGATAGATAGATAGATAGATAGATAGATAGATAGATAGATGGCAGCTAGATAGATAGATAGATAGATAGATGATAGATAGATATATAGATAGATGTGGGCACATTTATATATATAAAAAATACAAAGATCCCAGACAATGAGTCTTAGAATACAAGAATTTTAATTCTTCAACAAAGGATATAGTGCAGTGTGATCTTTCACACTATGCAATAATAACAAAAATAGGGGAAGTATATGATGCAAGTTCATTTAAATCCACACATACCCCATCCACCAAACACATCCGTACCAAACAATCAGCAAAAATAATAAAGAAAAATGATCAGCAAAAATATTAAAGAAAATAAAAAAGTTACAAACACTCCCAGGGTGTCCCCAGGGAGTGAAACAGACACCACCAGACTAGGACTAATGCAATATTGTTGCCAATATAGAATGTCTGCTTGATCCGTAACTTTGTAACATTACATATAATAAGTATGTCTCATTATATTGCGGATACTCAAACTGTAACTGTGTATAGTCAATTGCAATTGTAGACAGATGACTCTGTTGTCGATATGTTTAAACAGTCACAGAAAAAACGACATGCTACAGCATTTGTAATCCTTAATGAATGAGTCCTGGAGAGACCTCAATAGCGTATCTTGTAGCTGTATCAATTTTATGAGTCTAATGTCCCTCCAAACTGTCATGCGTCTGGCCACAAGTAGTATAGTAGGGAGATATATTCGTAATTCTGGCCCAACCTCACACTCTAGAAACTTCACTCATGGTATCATATACAGCACCATATATACAGTTCCTTGCTGCAAAGGGATATAGTACAACCCACAGTAACATATGCAGGAGCTGCGAGTATCTCATACCCTTGTGGCAGCTAGTAACCTCTGACTTGCACGGGTCGAAGAAAAGACATGGATAACAGTGTTACCTACTTCAGTGCATGTACAATTTCCAGGTGATACCATGAGACTCGATCATCGCCGTGTACTTGCAGTGTGGTACTTAGGACCCTCCAATGGAAAACTCTGGTCTCACCTCACTTATCAGGTAAGCGTTTACCGAAGACAAATTCTGTGGCTCAGACAGCATGAAAACCGGTCTCAATGGTGGCGTCTGACTGTTCCGACGCGCGTTTCGGGACTCCGCCCTTTTCTCAAGGAATTTGCAGGTACTAGTGGGGAGGTGCTGTTTAAACTGGATTGCATGTGTCCCTATTGGGTAATTGCAAACAAACCTCCACTCTGACATCACACTATGCACATACGAATTTGTTATCATTGCCTAGTTTGAAAAAAACGGATGTATATCAGACTCACGAATAGTTACCAGATATAGCACAATAAATATTGTACAATAAAAATCATAAATGTTGATAAAGAGCCGAATGGAGAGCAACCCGCCAACCAGTTCTAAAAACAAATATATATTACTACTAAAAAATTATAAACAAAGAACGAAAGTGAAAAATGGCATATTACGTGCCTGAAACTTTAAATCATGAAAGTTTTTTTTTTACTTGACTGTCCCTTTAAAGGGGCATAAATCCCAGTTTTTTTTCTTTCATGATTCAAACAAACCATACAATTTTAAACAACTTTACAATTTATTTCTATTATCAATTTTGCTCCATTCTCTTAGTATTCTTTGCTGAAGGAGCAGCAATGCACAACTGTGAGTTAGCTGAAAAAGCCAATGACAAGCGACATTTTTGCAGCCACCAATTTTTGAGACTTTGGTGACAAAAAAAGTTTAATTGCACTTCTTGAGAGACACGTGAGTATTTGGAAAAATCTAAATGTTGTTGATAATAAGACACTTTGTTCAGCACTGGCCACCCATATTATTAATTTGCACTATTGCTTCAACATTTTGTTGTTGCTTAATCTCACAAAGTGGCTATGTGATTATTCCAGGGATAAAATCTCTAAATTAAGACACCACATTCACAACCTCCATGTATGGGTAATAGAAAGGTGGCTGCTGGTGAAAAAAGATTAAAGCAGACATTATTAGTTTTTGTTGTTAAGATTGTTACATAGATAGATAGATAGATAGATAGATAGATAGATAGATAGATAGATAGATAGATAGATAGACAGATAAATAGATGACAGCTAGATAGATAGATAGATAGATAGATAGATAGATAGATAGATGATAGATAGATATATAGATAGATGATAGATAGATATATAGATAGATGTGGGCACATTTATATATATAAAAAATACAAAGATCCCAGCCAATGAGTCTTAGAATACAAGAATTTTAATTCTTCAACAAAGGATATAGTGCAGTGTGATCTTTCACACTATGCAATAATAACAAAAATAGGGGAAGTATATGATGCAAGTTCATTCAAATCCACACATACCCCATCCACCAAACACATCCGTACCAAACAATCAGAAAAAATAATAAAGAAAAATGATCAGCAAAAATATTAAAGAAAATAAAAAAGTTACAAACACTCCCAGGGTGTCCCCAGGGAGTGAAACAGACACCACCAGACTAGGACTAATGCAATATTTTTGCCAACATAGAGTGTCTGCTTGATCCGTAACTTTGTAACACTACATATAATAAGTATGTCTCATTATATTGCGGATACTCAAACTGTAACTGTGTATAGTCAATTGCAATTGTAGACAGATGACTCTGTTGTCGATATGTTTAAACAGTCACAGAAAAAACGACATGCTACAGCATTTGTAATCCTTAATGAATGAGTCCTGGAGAGACCTCAATAGCGTATCTTGTAGCTGTATCAATTTTATGAGTCTAATGTCCCTCCAAACTGTCATGCGTCTGGCCACAAGTAGTATAGTAGGGAGATATATTCGTAATTCTGGCCCAACCTCACACTCTAGAAACTTCACTCACGGTATCATATACAGCACAATATATACAGTTCCTTGCTGCAAAGGGATATAGTACAACCCACAGTAACATATGCAGGAGCTGCGAGTATCTCATACCCTTGTGGCAGCTAGTAACCTCTGACTTGCACGGGTCGAAGAAAAGACATGGATAACAGTGTTACCTACTTCAGTGCATGTACAATTTCCAGGTGATACCATGAGACTCGATCATCGCCGTGTACTTGCAGTGTGGTACTTAGGACCCTCCAACGGAAAACTCTGGTCTCACCTCACTTATCAGGTAAGCGTTTACCGAAGACAAATTCTGTGGCTCAGACAGCATGAAAACCGGTCTCAATGGTGGCGTCTGACTGTTCCGACGCGTGTTTCGGGACTCCGCCCCTTTCTCAAGGAATTTGCAGGTACTAGCGGGGAGGTGCTGTTTAAACTGGATTGCATGTGTCCCTATTGGGTAATTGCAAACAAACCTCCACTCTGACATCACACTATGCACATACGAATTTGTTATCATTGCCTAGTTTGAAAAAAACGGATGTATATCAGACTCACGAATAGTTACCAGATATAGCACAATAAATATTGTACAATAAAAATCATAAATGTTGATAAAGAGCCGAATGGAGAGCAACCCGCCAACCAGTTCTAAAAACAAATATATATTACTACTAAAAAATTATAAACAAAGAACGAAAGTGAAAAATGGCATATTACGTGCCTGAAACTTTAAATCATGAAAGTTTTTTTTTTACTTGACTGTCTAAGAGAATGGAGCAAAATTGATAATAGAAATAAATTGTAAAGTTGTTTAAAATTGTATGGTTTGTTTGAATCATGAAAGAAAAAAAACTGGGATTTATGCCCCTTTAAAGGTAAAGGGGCATAAATCCCAGTTTTTTTTCTTTCATGATTCAAACAAACCATACAATTTTAAACAACTTTACAATTTATTTCTATTATCAATTTTGCTCCATTCTCTTAGTATTCTTTGCTGAAGGAGCAGCAATGCACAACTGTGAGTTAGCTGAAAAAGCCAATGACAAGCGACATTTTTGCAGCCACCAATTTTCGAGACTTTGGTGACAAAAAAAGTTTAATTGCACTTCTTGAGAGACACGTGAGTATTTGGAAAAATCTAAATGTTGTTGATAATAAGACACTTTGTTCAGCACTGGCCACCCATATTATTAATTTGCACTATTGCTTCAACATTTTGCTGTTGTTTAATCTCACAAAGTGGCTATGTGATTATTCCAGGGATAAAATCTCTAAATAAAAACACCACATTCACAACCTCCATGTATGGGTAATAGAAAGGTGGCTGCTGGTGAAAAAAGATTAAAGCAGACATTATTAGTTTTTGTTGTTAAGATTGTTACATAGATAGATAGATAGATAGATAGATAGATAGATAGATAGATAGATAGATAGATAGATGATAGATAGATATATAGATAGATGTGGGCACATTTATATATATAAAAAATACAAAGATCCCAGACAATGAGTCTTAGAATACAAGAATTTTAATTCTTCAACAAAGGATATAGTGCAGTGTGATCTTTCACACTATGCAATAATAACAAAAATAGGGGAAGTATATGATGCAAGTTCATTCAAATCCACACATACCCCATCCACCAAACACATCCGTACCAAACAATCAGAAAAAATAATAAAGAAAAATGATCAGCAAAAATATTAAAGAAAATAAAAAAGTTACAAACACTCCCAGGGTGTCCCCAGGGAGTGAAACAGACACTACCAGACTAGGACTAATGCAATATTTTTGCCAACATAGAGTGTCTGCTTGATCCGTAACTTTGTAACATTACATATAATAAGTATGTCTCATTATATTGCGGATACTCAAACTGTAACTGTGTATAGTCAATTGCAATTGTAGACAGATGAATGAGTCCTGGAGAGACCTCAATAGCGTATCTTGTAGCTGTATCAATTTTATGAGTCTAATGTCCCTCCAAACTGTCATGCGTCTGGCCACAAGTAGTATAGTAGGGAGATATATTCGTAATTCTGGCCCAACCTCACACTCTAGAAACTTCACTCACGGTATCATATACAGCACCATATATACAGTTCCTTGCTGCAAAGGGATATAGTACAACCCACAGTAACATATGCAGGAGC
Organism: Bombina bombina; assembly: GCF_027579735.1. Lineage (NCBI taxonomy): Eukaryota > Metazoa > Chordata > Amphibia > Anura > Bombinatoridae > Bombina > Bombina bombina. The sequence goes on along the minus strand of NC_069504.1, from coordinate 451,963,117 downwards.
TGCGAGTATCTCATACCCTTGTGGCAGCTAGTAACCTCTGACTTGCACGGGTCGAAGAAAAGACATGGATAACAGTGTTACCTACTTCAGTGCATGTACAATTTCCAGGTGATACCATGAGACTCGATCATCGCTGTGTACTTGCAGTGTGGTACTTAGGACCCTCCAACGGAAAACTCTGGTCTCACCTCACTTATCAGGTAAGCGTTTACCGAAGACAAATTCTGTGGCTCAGACAGCATGAAAACCGGTCTCAATGGTGGCGTCTGACTGTTCCGACGCGCGTTTCGGGACTCCGCCCCTTTCTCAAGGAATTTGCAGGTACTAGCGGGGAGGTGCTGTTTAAACTGGATTGCATGTGTCCCTATTGGGTAATTGCAAACACACCTCCACTCTGACATCACATTATGCACATACGAATTTGTTATCATTGCCTAGTTTGAAAAAAACGGATGTATATCAGACTCACGAATAGTTACCAGATATAGCACAATAAATATTGTTCAATAAAAATCATAAATGTTGATAAAGAGCCGAATGGAGAGCAACCCGCCAACCAGTTCTAAAAACAAATATATATTACTACTAAAAAATTATAAACAAAGAACGAAAGTGAAAAATGGCATATTACGTGCCTGAAACTTCATAACGAGTCACATTTCCAAAATGAAGACTGTCAGTGCAAACTCAGAAATCAGTATACGATATCTGTCACATGTAACAACTCGATTAGAGGGATCTCTGCAACCGGACTCCCTATATAAATTCAAATTAAAGGTTATAATGTAGAAATTGAGCAATAGTATAACTTCAATGAACCCCCCACACAACAAACATCTCCCAGGGGTCTCAGAAAAATTTCTTATTTATTAATCAATTAGAGAACCACATCTTACTTGACAAAAGAATTACACAGAAGTAATTAGCCTACATAAATATAGAGAAATAGCTGATAGTATTTTTAGAAAAAATTATACCAGACCTATCTGCTATTTCTATATCCATTCATCTATGGAACTGACTAATATATATAGTTCACAATTACTAAAGGACCAGGGCAGACATATCTAATGTCTCATAAAGTACTCGGACTATATATGAATTAGAGATGGATATTCTTAAAGGAACAAATATACTCATTATTAAATCCAAATAGGACAGTGCTTGAGTTTACTCATCATTTCCCTTCGCCATCAAGGGCTTTATAGAGGAACCCTATGTATTAACTAATACCTACATAGATGACACAGAATGACTCTCCAGATTAGAAGAAGAGAGGATGGAATTAGGAGCTCAAATGAAATTGCCCCAGGAAATATCTCTATTCAAGCCTTTGGGGACCATAGTGTCTAATTGCCTAATCCACTGTGCTTCTTTCCTAAATAGTATTTTCTGTCTATCCCCCCCTCTACGTAGAGGGGTTACCCCGTCAATGACTTGAAACCGCAACTGACTCTTATTGTGTGCAAATCGAGTAAAATGATGAGCCACAGGTGCATCTTCATCATCCTTACCTATCGCTGCTTTATGTTGACGTATCCTATCGCAGACAGTCTGGGTGGTTTCCCCCACATATGCCAGGCCACACAGGCAAATGAAAATATTTAGAGTTACAGGAGAACCTTCCATTGATGGGAATCCTTTTTCCCGAAAGTGGATGGGTAATATGATCTCCTTGTAACATTGAGTGACATAGGGCACAATTCATACAAGAAAAGGAGCCCTTCTTGGCAATTTCAATAGGTTTTCTCATGGTTCCCCAGTCGGCACGTATAAGTTCATCTCTCAAATTTCTGTTTCTCCTAAAAGAAAATAATGGAGTCTCATGGAAAATCTTACCCACCTGGATATCCTCTCTCAACAGGTGCCAGTGTTGCAATATTGTCCTTTTCAAAGCTTTACTGTGTAGTCCAAAATGGCTTACAAAGGGCACCGAACATTTTTTAGATTCACGAGTAGTTTTACTCAATAGGCTTTCCCTATCAATATTCATCACTTTATTGATATTATCTGTCAGAATTTCCATTGGGTAGCCTCTATCCAGAAATTTTTTGGACATTTCATTCAATCTCTGTATACAAGTAATTGGATCATCCACAATCCTTTTAGTACGCAACAACTGGCCCAGTGGGAGGTTCTTGATCAGGGAGGGGGGATGGAAACTTTCATAAAGTAAAGTATTATTCCTGTCTGTCTCTTTTGCGAACAAATCACTTCTGAGTTTATGGTCTACAATTGATATCATAGTGTCTAAAAAACTCACTTTTGTCTTACTTGCTTCCATGGTAAATTTTAATGATCCATGAGCAGAATTGAGTTTTGACACAAAATGTGTTAGACCATCATCACTACCAGTCCAAATAAAAAAGATATCATCTATGTAACGATACCAGCCCATTACTGACTTTCTATATCCCTCATCCCTGAAGACCACATCCTCCTCAAACTTGCCTACAAAAAGGTTTGCATAGGTAGGTGCTACATTTGAGCCCATTGCCGTACCTTGCTTTTGGACATAGAATGTGTCTTCGAATAAGAAGAAATTTTCATATAGAATAATCTGAAAGAGATCCTTAATAAACCTTCTTTCACTGGGGGAATAGAGATTGTCCTTCTCTAAGAAAGACTGTCAATCCCTAGATTATGAGGGATCGAAGTGTATAAGCTTGCTATATCCATCGTTACTAACTGGCTGTTGGGGGGAACCACTAGTGATAATATTTTGCACAGAAAATCAGTTGTATCCTGTAGATATGAATTTAAATACCCCAAAAGGGGTCTGATAAGTTGATCCAGAAATATCGCGATCGGTTGGAAGATGGAATCAGTACCTGCAACGATCGGTCAACCGGGAGGGTCAAGTAGTTTTTTGTGTATTTTCGGTAATATGTAGAACACTGGTATGATCGGATGTTCTTTAATCAAAAATTTGGCCTGTTTGTTTGTAATAATGTCAGAGGCTAAGGATTCATCAACTATCCTAATAATTTTATTTTTAACCCTCAACGTGGGATCAGCCGTCAATTTAGCATAATTCTCTGTATCTTGTAATTGTCGGAGGACCTCCTCCTTATATTTATTTTTATGCATAATCACAAGGGCCCCACCCTTGTCGGCTGGCTTAAGAATCAAATTATCATGTGTCTGAATACGTTCAAGTGCTTGTTTCTCTTGTCTGGATATATGAAATATGGCTTTTGCACGAAAAAATTTTCTAAGCCTTTCAAAATCCTTTTTTGATTAATGTAATATATGCTTCAACTGAAGCATTGGTGTGGGGAGGATTGAAAGTGCTTTTCGGCTTGATATTTTGTACATGAAATTGAAATGGACTGGTAGACTCAGCTTTATTTATTTCCTCTTTGTTCACAAAATAGCTTTTTAATCTGAGATTCCTAAAAAAACGTTGGAGATCACATTCTATCGCAAAAAAATCTGGAAGCGTAGTAGGGACAAAAGATAATCCCTTCTGTAATACCCCCAAAACATCATCTCCTATCTCGATCCTTGATATATTCACTACTAAACTCTCTGTTACCTCCGATTTTGTCGGGTTGAGATCTGATATGTAGTGTCTCCTGTGTTTCCTCCCCCCTCTCCTCTGCCTCTTCTTCGATTCCTTGTACCACATCCTCTTAAGGGAAAAGGAACTGAAGAGTCACTAAAGTCACTGTCAGAAGAGGACTCACCCGGGAAATTGTATGATTGTGTCCCTCTTCTAAACCTTCTAAAAGGTGTAAAGTCAGGATTCCACCATCTATAGACTTTGTTATTTTGGTAATCAGTGAGATCCCTCTGGAATTTCTTATATTACTTTATGAAAGTTTCCATCCCCCCTCCCTGATCAAGAACCTCCCACTGGGCCAGTTGTTGCGTACTAAAAGGATTGTGGATGATCCAATTACTTGTATACAGAGATTGGATGAAATGTCCAAAAAATTTCTGGATAGAGGCTACCCAATGGAAATTCTGACAGATAATATCAATAAAGTGATGAATATTGATAAGGAAAGCCTATTGAGTAAAACTACTCGTGAATCTAAAAAATGTTCGGTGCCCTTTGTAAGCCATTTTGGACTACACAGTAAAGCTTTGAAAAGGACAATATTGCAAAACTGGCACCTGTTGAGAGAGGATATCCAGGTGGGTAAGATTTTCCATGAGACTCCATTATTTTCTTTTAGGAGAAACAGAAATTTGAGAGATGAACTTATACGTGCCGACTGGGGAACCATGAGAAAACCTATTGAAATTGCCAAGAAGGGCTCCTTTTCTTGTATGAATTGTGCCCTATGTCACTCAATGTTACAAGGAGATCATATTACCCATCCACTTTCGGGAAAAAGGATTCCCATCAATGGAAGGTTCTCCTGTAACTCTAAATATGTTATATATGTCATTAATTGCCCGTGTGGCCTGGCATATGTGGGGGAAACCACCCAGACTGTCCACGATAGGATACGTCAACATAAAGCAGCCATAGGTAAAGATGATGAAGATGCACCTGTGGCTCATCATTTTACTTGATTTGCACACAATAAGAGTCAGTTGCGGTTTCAAGTCTTTGACAGGGTACCCCCTCTGCGTAGAGGGGGGGATAGACAGAAAATACTATTTAGGAAAGAAGTGGATTAGGCAATTAGACACTATGGTCCCCAAAGGCTTGAATAGAGATATTTCCTGGGGCAATTTCATTTGAGCTCCTAATTCCATCCTCTCCTCTTCTAATCTGGAGAGTCATTCTGTGTCATCTATGTAGGTATTAGTTAATACATAGGGTTCCTCTATAAAGCCCTTGATGGCGAAGGGAAATGATGAGTAAACTCAAGCACTGTCCTATTTGGATTTAATAATGAGTATATTTGTTCCTTTAAGAATATCCATCTCTAATTCATATATAGTCAGAGTACTTTATGAGACATTAGATATGTCTGCCCTGGTCCATTAGTAATCGTGAACTATATATATTAGTCAGTTCCATAGATGAATGGATATAGAAATAGCAGATAGGTCTGGTATAATTTTTTCTAAAAATACTATCAGCTATTTCTCTATATTTATGTAGGCTAATTACTTCTGTGTAATACTTTTGTCAAGTAAGATGTGGTTCTCTAATTGATTAATAAATAAGAAATTTTTCTGAGACCCCTGGGAGACGTTTGTTGTGTGGGGGGTTCATTTAAGTTATACTATTGCTCAATTTCTACATTATAACCTTTAATTTGAATTTATATAGGGAGTCCGGTTGCAGAGATCCCTCTAATCGAGTTGTTACATGTGGCAGATATCGTATACTGATTTCTGAGTTTGCACTGACAGTCTTCATTTTGGAAATGTGACTCGTTATGAAGTTTCAGGCACGTAATATGCCATTTTTCACTTTCATTCTTTGTTTATAATTTTTTAGTAGTAATATATATTTGTTTTTAGAACTGGTTGGCGGGTTGCTCTCCATTCGGCTCTTTATCAACATTTATGATTTTTATTGTACAATATTTATTGTGCTATATCTGGTAACTATTCGTGAGTCTGATATACATCCGTTTTTTTCAAACTAGGCAATGATAACAAATTCGTATGTGCATAGTGTGATGTCAGAGTGGAGGTGTGTTTGCAATTACCCAATAGGGACACATGCAATCCAGTTAAAACAGCACCTCCCCGCTAGTACCTGCAAATTTCTTGAGAAAGGGGCGGAGTCCCGAAACGCGCATCGGAACAGTCAGATGCCACCATTGAGACCGGTTTTCATGCTGTCTGAGCCACAGAATTTGTCTTCGGTAAACGCTTACCTGATAAGTGAGGTGAGACCAGAGTTTTCCATTGGAGGGTCCTAAGTACCACACTGCAAGTACACAGCGATGATCGAGTCTCACGGTATCACCTGGAAATTGTACATGCACTGAAGTAGGTAACACTGTTATCCATGTCTTTTCTTCGACCCGTGCAAGTAAGAGGTTACTAGCTGCCACAAAGGTATGAGATACTCGCAGCTCCTGCATATGTTACCGTGGGTTGTACTATATCCCTTTGCAGCAAGGAACTATATATATGGTGCTGTATATGATACCGTGAGTGAAGTTTCTAGAGTGTGAGGTTGGGCCAGAATTACGAATATATCTCCCTACTATACTACTTGTGGCCAGACGCATGACAGTTTGGAGGGACATTAGACTCATAAAATTGATACAGCTACAAGATACGCTATTGAAGTCTCTCCAGGACTCATTCATTAAGGATTACAAATGCTGTAGCATGTCGTTTTTTCTGTGACTGTTTAAACATATCAACAACAGAGTCATCTGTCTACAATTGCAATTGACTATACACAGTTACAGTTTGAGTATCCGCAATATAATGAGACATACTTATTATATGTAATGTTACAAAGTTATGAATCAAGCGGACACTCTATGTTGGCTACAATTTTGCATTAGTCCTAGTCTGGTGGTGTCTGTTTCACTCCCTGGGGACGCCCTGGGAGTGTTTGTAACTTTTTTATTTTCTTTAATATTTTTGCTGATCATTTTTCTTTATTATTTTTGCTGATTGTTTGATACGGATGTGTTTGGTGGATGGGGTATGTGTGGATTTGAATGAACTTGCATCATATACTTCCCCTATTTTTGTTATTATTGCATAGTGTGAAAGATCACACTGCACTATATCCTTTGTTGAAGAATTAAAATTCTTGTATTCTAAGACTCATTGGCTGGGATCTTTGTATTTTTTATTATTATTTAGTCTAGGACCGGACTTTATCCCGTGCCTGAGCATATTATCTAATATTTGGTGGTGCGGTCACTTTATATTTCACATTTATATATATATTTGATGGCTAACCTGATATACGTAAAACAATGGTCAATTGAGCAAACACCCTACTCAAGTGCAAACCCTATCGCATATTCTTAAGTGCAATAACCCGACATGAAAATATGAATATTTCACATTCCAATGTTCTTTAAGTAGCACAATGTGTTCTATTTATTCATGAATACATATATATATATATATATATATATATATATATACAGGGAGTGCAGAATTATTAGGCAAATGAGTATTTTGACCACATCATCCTCTTTATGCATGTTGTCTTACTCCAAGCTGTATAGGCTCGAAAGCCTACTACCAATTAAGCATATTAGGTGATGTGCATCTCTGTAATGAGAAGGGGTGTGGTCTAATGACATCAACACCCTATATCAGGTGTGCATAATTATTAGGCAACTTCCTTTCCTTTGGCAAAATTGGTCAAAAGAAGGACTTGACAGGCTCAGAAAAGTCAAAAATAGTGAGATATCTTGCAGAGGGATGCAGCACTCTTAAAATTGCAAAGCTTCTGAAGCGTGATCATCAAAAAATCAAGCGTTTCATTCAAAATAGTCAACAGGGTCGCAAGAAGCGTGTGGAAAAACCAAGGCGCAAAATAACTGCCCATGAACTGAGAAAAGTCAAGCGTGCAGCTGCCAAGATGCCACTTGCCACCAGTTTGGCCATATTTCAGAGCTGCAACATCACTGGAGTGCCCAAAAGCACAAGGTGTGCAATACTCAGAGACATGGCCAAGGTAAGAAAGGCTGAAAGATGACCACCACTGAACAAGACACACAAGCTGAAACGTCAAGACTGGGCCAAGAAATATCTCAAGACTGATTTTTCTAAGGTTTTATGGACTGATGAAATGAGAGTGAGTCTTGATGGGCCAGATGGATGGGCCCGTGGCTGGATTGGTAAAGGGCAGAGAGCTCCAGTCCGACTCAGACGCCAGCAAGGTGGAGGTGGAGTACTGGTTTGGGCTGGTATCATCAAAGATGAGCTTGTGGGGCCTTTTCGGGTTGAGGATGGAGTCAAGCTCAACTCCCAGTCCTACTGCCAGTTTCTAGAAGACACCTTCTTCAAGCAGTGGTACAGGAAGAAGTCTGCATCCTTCAAGAAAAACATGATTTTCATGCAGGACAATGCTCCATCACACGCGTCCAAGTACTCCACAGCGTGGCTGGCAAGAAAGGGTATAAAAGAAGAAAATCTAATGACATGGCCTCCTTGTTCACCTGATCTGAACCCCATTGAGAACCTGTGGTCCATCATCAAATGTGAGATTTACAAGGAGGGAAAACAGTACACCTCTCTGAACAGTGTCTGGGAGGCTGTGGTTGCTGCTGCACGCAATGTTGATGGTGAACAGATCAAAACACTGACAGAATCCATGGATGGCAGGCTTTTGAGTGTCCTTGCAAAGAAAGGTGGCTATATTGGTCACTGATTTGTTTTTGTTTTGTTTTTGAATGTCAGAAATGTATATTTGTGAATGTTGAGATGTTATATTGGTTTCACTGGTAAAAATAAATAATTGAAATGGGTATATATTTGTTTTTTGTTAAGTTGCCTAATAATTATGCACAGTAATAGTCACCTGCACACACAGATATCCCCCTAAAATAGCTATAACTAAAAACAAACTAAAAACTACTTCCAAAACTATTCAGCTTTGATATTAATAAGTTTTTGGGTTCATTGAGAACATGGTTGTTGTTCAATAGTAAAATTAATCCTCAAAAATACAACTTGCCTAATAATTCTGCACTCCCTGTGTATATATATATATATATATATATATATATATATATATTTTTATATATATATATATATATATATTTAAAAATGTTTTTTGGTACAATATATATCTATACCTATATAAAAATATATCTGTGATTATATATAGGTATACACATATACAGATATATATATAGAAATATCTATTTATAAATACATAGAATATATTCTGCTATGTGCAGAACATTGGAATGTGAAATATTTACAATAAATACACAGATACTTTATCAAAAATTAATATTGCATAATTATGTTTTTACATGTTTTCATCTATTTTACTGCTCTAATGCACATTTATATATAGGTCTTATGTGTGTACATATGTATTTATGTGTTTATGTGTATATGTGTCTGTAACTAAATATATACACATATAAATGCATATGTACAAACATATATACATATATATATATATATATATATATATATATATATGCATCTTTATACATGTACTGTATATGTAAACATCTCAATGTTAAAACCCTTTCTTTTTTCTAACATCTGAGACCTCATATCTTTGACCCCTTATAACTTTTTTGTGCAATATTTTTTTAATAATTTTTATCAGTATTATTAACTATTATTACTATTATTATTATAAGTGTAACTGTACTTCATAATATATTTTCGATGTGACACTTTTATGTTTTGCAAAACAGTTAACCAGAGCTCTAAGGCTGCGGTAATCATTCTAGTGTAAATCGCGATTGTGCTCAAGCGATCGTGTTTACTTTCAACTTGTAATAGGGGCGGAAAACCTGACATGTGCAAACACCCGCGATTGGTCTTGCGTAACTGTTAACGCTCCACCTGTATTCTGGCCCTTCATTTTTTTTAGCTCTTCTGCTGCTACAATGTCACTTTAAACCCTGTTTCTTATGCTTTGTTGTGAATTTACTTTAAAAAGGGAGAGTTTTTGGTTTGACAATAAGCTTCTGATATTTTATTTAAACTTGACAATGGTAGGGGCAGCTAAAATCTATTATTAAGGCAGTTGTTTAGTTTAAAGGTGTGAGACTTGAGCTTCCCAGCTTAATTTTTACTGTGTTTGTATTTTGAATTCTATGTGGGAGTTTTCTTAAAATATTACATTTTGATGTACTGATCTGAGCTCAATTTTTTCTTTCACTACTATAAGTAATAGCAACATGCATATATAAATAAATCAAATACATTTACATAGTATCAGATCTTAACACATGCTGCAATGGTTTAAGGTGAGTTAGTTCTTAACATATTATACTTTCTTTTCCACTATCTCAAGGAACACAGAAACAAATTATTGTACACCTCAAATGGTATACATACAATAGAGCCAAATGTAAGTGGACACCCCTACTAATCATTGAGTCCAGTTCTTTCAGCAACACACATAGCTAACAGATGCATAAATTCCAGCACATAGCCATGAACTCTCCATAGAAAAACATTGGAGATTGGGTCATATTTAAAAGCTCAGTAAATGTGATGCTGTCACAAGTCAGTTTGTGAAATCTATGCCCTACTAGATCTGTCATGGTAAACTGTATGTGCTATTATTGTGAAGTTGAAGCATCTAGAACCAACAACAGTCTAGATGTGGTAGACCATGCTAACTAAAAGAATGGGGATTCCCATACCAGACCTTCTTGTCAAATATCTGACCTCACAAATGCTTTTTTGGCTGATTGGGGCCAACTCCATATTAATGCCCATAGTTTTGAAATGGGATGTCTAACAAGCTCATATAGGTGTGATGGTCAGGTGTTCATATACCTTTTGCCATAATGTGTGTGTGTTTATCTGTGCATTAGAGCACAAATCTGTTCCTAAGTTTCCAGCCTGTTATCAGAACTCTTGCCTGAATCTGACCGTCTTTTTCATCATGAATACAGTACCTATGTGCCTGCCTGTTATCAGAATGTTGCTAGAGTCTGACCTTCTCCTGTTGATCATCTTTTGGTGTCTCTGCAAACTTTTTTTTCCAGCCTCCAACTGTAAGTAACTGTTTTTTTGGGGGGGTTTGAACAATGGTTATTATCTCCTATTTTGGGTCACATTCTGGTTCCTATCCAGTGTGTTGTGAGAGTGTACTTTTTACCACAACTACTCAGCCTCTGGGTCCATACTTTGATAGACACTAACAATAAGCCTGATAGTGTATGTGTATTATATATGATGCACATTGCTCACAAGTCTTAAATAATTAATTGCTCACAAGTTTTAAAGTTTATGTAGACAAACACCATCTTTAAGCACAAGGACCCCAAAAAAGGTTTAAAAGCAGCATTTTATTCATGTGTTCAAGAAAATCAAAATCATGAGTATTGAAGTACAGTGATTGTGATTCTCTTCATTGTCTAAAACACAGTATATATGTAGGAAGTGGCATCACTTTGACATGGAACCTGTGAAAAGATGCTCTAGAAATGGGTGGAATAACTCACAGCAACTGAGTTAATGTATGAAGACCCTGAGATGCCCCATTTATTGGAAATAAAAAGCCAAACTTACAAAGGGCAGTCTTCTAACAAGCAAACTCATTGGAAAAAAACAGTACTATTTTCACTAACTTCAGTAAATATTCAGGAAAGTAACACAATTACTTACCTGCAGTCATTGGTCAATGACAAGGAAATAGGTAATGTCCTGAGCACAACAAAGATCATTATTTTTTTTTTATTTTTTTAAATACTTCATGCCAGAGACAGAGCTGCAATTTACTGTTATGTAATGGGGGTGCAGTCTCCTCTGACAAGGGGTTAATAATCACTGAATTGAACACGTAACCACTTATAGTTTAGGTGCAGATTCTTTTGGACAGTCATAGCCTGAATTGAAAGAACAAATATATTCCTGACATTCGAATAAAACCTTTATTTTGCTTGATCAGATGAAAAATTATATACATAGTTATTTTTTAAAAACATTTTTTTGTGTCTAAAGGTGTAATGTCCAAAAAATATGCATAGCAGTATATTAAAATTATGTGTGTTCAATTTATTATATAATTTACTTGGACCAAATAGAACACTTTTAATGAAACATGTTTCTTGGATTATACCAATTATTTTACCTCAGAGCTTCTTCATGACTGTCACCTATAAAATGTTAAATTAAGCTATTTTTTATTTTTGCCTGACAAAGCTTTCTTGTTACATTAAGTACAGTAATATATTCAGATGCATCTGTGGTCTTGTGATATCAGATTTATTTTCCAAGGTTAATTTAGTAGTTAATGGCTTACATCTTCTTTTCTTTTATATAAAAACCATGGTATTGATTAAGAAATAAACAATTATTGAAATAATCAAAATGTTCTATTATTCTGCACATAGTGACATTCAGCTTAAATCTACTTTCTGTTTAAATAATCACATTTGAATATATTATAATATATTTTGCATGAAAACATTTATGTTATATATTACCTGGGAATGCATGTTTGTACATGACTAACACTTAAAGGGAAACTGAACCCCAAAATTTTCTTTCGTGATTCAGATAGAGCATGCAATTTTAAGCAACTTTCTAATTTACTCCTAATTTACTCCTATTATTAATTATTATTATTATTAGTATTATTAAATTTTCTTCATTCTCTTGCTATGTTTATTTGAAAAAGAAGGCATCTAAACTTTTTTTGGTTCAGCCTCTAGACAGCACTTTATTATTGGTGGATTAATTTATCCACCAATCAGCAAGATCAATCCAGGTTGTTCACCAAAAATGGTCCGGCATCTAAACTTACATTCTTGCATTTCAAATAAAGATACCAAGAGAATGAAGACAATTTGATGATAGGAGTAAATTGGAAAGTTGCTTAAAATGGCATGCTCTATCTGAAAAAAATTGGGTTGTGTCCCTTTAAGTATCCACCATTCACTATTAGTTAAATGGACATAAAACCTAACATGTGTCTTTCATGATTTAATTAGAACATACAGTTTTAAAAACTTTTAAATGTACTTATATTATCTAATTTGCTTTGTTTCTTTTTGTATCATTTGTTGAAAATAATACCTAGGTAGGCTCAGAAGCTGCGAGCTTACTGCTGATTGGTGAATGCACATATATGCCTCTTGTCATTGTCTTACAGATGTGCTACGCCAACTCCCAGTAGTGCATTGCTGCTCCTTCAATAAAGGATACCAAGCGAATTAAACAAAATTGATTATAGAAGTAAATTGGAATGTTGTTTAAAATTGTATGCTGTATCTGAATCATGAAAGAAAAATGTTGGGTTTCTTGTCCCTTTAAGAACGATGCGAACAAATGTAATGGAATAAAAGGGCATGGGTCATGAAAAAAGTAGTGTTATTCAGGTCAGGAGCATTTGTTAAAAGTAACACATGTCAAAATACTCTTTTTGACAATGAAAAAAGAAAACATCTTTAATGTCCCTTTAGCTCCTTCTAAAAGTATTTGTGATCATTTTTGTTGTTTTCATTAAAAAAGAAACAATTATTTATTTTTAATTGAGATAGTTACATTTTTGGTGTAGAGAATGACATCATCCATTCTCCCACTAATGTCTGGAGGACATCTGCAAGTCATCCTACATGTTCTACCAACAACTCGCTCCCTAGTGGTAAATAGATGATGATCAGAGGTTTGTTATTTAAATGCATTATCAGATTTTGGTAGCATATTATGACATCATCACATGAATGCATGATGATCTCAAACCCAATTTATAAGCTTCCAATATTATAGGCACTTCTACATTGCTTTGCATGTAGAGGAAAGGGAACATATGCCCCTATCTTGGTGCCACACAACTTATAAGGCTTGAAATCTCTTTAAAACAATTTTAAAACAATATAGCATATACTTCTGTAAAATGTAAGTGACCACTGTAAATATTTTGATCATCTACAAAATTAAGTAATGGAGATTTATTTTGTGGGTGTCTTAAAACAGCTTCTATCTCCTCTTATGTATTAAATCAGGGGGACAACTAGCCAATCCTTTGAGAAAAGAGAAACCCCACTTTCAAATGACGAGTTACCCTCTAACTAGCAATTGGCCAACATAATTTCAGACATTTAAACACTAAATATAAAATTATAAATATATATATTAAATAAATAATTGCACACATCATGATTATTCTGTAAGTGAAAAAATGGCATTAAAAGGTCTGCAGAAACCCCCTGGAATACTCCCCTATATGTTCAGTTTTTTATATGTGTTTACCCAACCAAATGTGAAATATTAATGCTATATCATATTCCTAAATTAGGCATGTTAATGAACTGAACTTAAATAAAACAACAGTGCTTCTAATAGAAAAGAAAGAAAAGAAAGCAAACACGCAACCAAGCTGGAACTGACAGCAATGTGTTTTCAGCTCTCTATCCTATCTCATATATTTACATATTTGATTCATACTTGTTTTATCTAAAATTAACAAAAAGCATATAAAGCTTGAGTGACTTGCTTATTATTGAAAACAAAGGATGTGACTCCTAAATTGTTGGGACTGGAAAAGTTGAAATTAAAGGGACAGTCTAGTCCAAAATAAACTTTCATGATTCCGATAGGGCATGCAATTTTAAACAATTTTCCAATTTACTTTTATCACCAATTTTGCTTTGTTCTCTTGGTATTCTTAGTAGAAAGATAAACCTAGGAGGTTCATATGCTAATTTCTTAGACCTTGAAGGCCGCCTCTTATCTGAATGCATTTAGACAGTGTTCACCACTAGAGGGTGTTAGCTCATGCGTGTCATATAGATAACATTGTGCTCACACATGTGGAGTTACCTAGGAGTCAGCACTTAATGGCTAAAATGCAAGTCTGTCAAAATAACTGAAATAAGGGGGCAGTTTGCAAAGGCTTAGGTAATCACAGAGGTAAAAAGTGTTTTAATATAGCTGTGCTGGTTATGTAAAACTAAGGAATGGGTAATTATGGGATAATCTATCTTTAAAAACAATCGGTTAGATTACCAATTAGATTCCCAACGCTGCTTTTTAATGCCCGCTGGCATTACGAGTCTTGCAGGTACAGGTGTACCGCTCACTTTTTTGGCCAGACTCGAAAATACCACAAATCCACTTACGTTAATTGCGTATCCTATTTTTTCAATGGGACTTGCATAACATTGGTATTACGAGTCTGCCAAAAAGTGAGCGGTACAGCCTCTCCTGTGAAGACTGGTACCGCATTTAAAAGTCAGTAGTTAAGAGTTTTATGGGCTAATGCAGTAGCATAAAACTCTTAACTAAAGTGCTAAAAAGTACACTAACACCCATAAACTACCTATTAACCCCTAAACCTAGCCCCCCCCCCCACATAGCAAACACTAAAATACATTTTTTTAACCCCTAATCTTTAACCCCTAATCCGCCCCCAACGTCGCCGCAACTATATTAAATGTATTAACCCCTAAATCTAAGTCTAACCCTATCCCCCTAACTTAAATATAATTTAAATAAATCTAAATAAAATAACTACAATTAACTAAATTATTCCTATTTAAAACTAAATACTTACCTATAAAATAAACCCTAAGATAGCTACAATATAACTAATAGCTACATTGTAGCTATCTTAGGATTTATTTTTACTTTACAGGCAACTTTGTATTTATTTTAACTAGGTAGAATAGTTATTAAATAGTTATTAACTATTTAATAGCTACCTAGTTAAAATAAAGTCAAATTTACCTGTAAAATAAAACCTAACCTAAGTTACAATTACACCTAACACTACACTATAAATAAATAAATTCCATAAACTAAATACAATTAAATACAATTATGTAAAGTAGGAAAAAAACAAACACTAAATTACAGAAAATAATAAAATAATTTCAAGTTTTTAAAACTAATTATACCTAATCTAATCCCCCTAATAAAATAAAAAAGCCCCCCAAAATAAAAAAGCCCTACCCTACACTAAATTACAAATAGCCCTTAAAAGGGCCTTTTGCGGGGCATTGCCCCAAAGTAATCAGCTCTTTTACCTCTAAAAAAAAGTACAATACCCCCAACATTAAAACCCACCACCCACACACCCAACCCTACTCTAAAACCCACCCAATACCCCCTTAATAAAACCTAACACTAACCCCTTGAAGATCACTCTACATTGAGAAGTCTTCACCCAACTGGTCCAAAGTCCTCAATGAAGCAGGGCGAAGTGGTCCTCCAGGCGGGCAGAAGTCTTCATCCAAGCCGGGAAGAAGAGGTCCTCCAGATGGGCAGAAGTCTTCATCCAGGCGGCATCTTCTATCTTCATCCATCCGGCGCTGAGCGGCTCCATCTTCAAGACATCCGAAGCGGAGCATCCTCTTCAAACGACATCCAACTGAAGAATTAAGGTTCCTTTAAATGACATCATCCAAGATGGCGTCCCTTCAATTCTGATTGGCTGATAGAATTCTATCAGCCAATCGGAATTAAGGTAGAAAAAATCCTATTGGCTGATTTTTCAATCCAGCCTGATTTTTCTTTTTGTCCGAACCCGGAAGCTATACTGACTCTCTGAAAGTGCTTAGGAGATAACACTGCAGGAAACGTAGTAAGATCTCATCAGTACAGCTCTCTCTACCCCTGGAAATAGTAAAGCACAGGTACTGTATGATAGCAGTCCCGCACGCTATAAACGGAGCTCCAACAGCGGGGGGGGGGGGGGGTAGAAGCATCACAGGGAACTTCCACATGTTTTTTGGAGGCAGACTGAGAACTGCTCGTTTCTTCCATCAGAAGGTACTGTAACATCTTGTTTCTTCTCTTCTATTTTTCACCTGCTAGAGTTAATAAGCAAGTAAATATCTGCAGGAGCTAGTCCCATACAGGTGAACTTTTTTTAATCTAAAGGATCTGCTTACCGCAGAATCACAACTCGCTCAAAAGGAGTTACAAAGGCTATGACTGTGCAGGAGTAGTAACACATTTTTTTATAATTTTTTTCTATCTACTCATATTCCCCACCTTTGTATATACTTTGTAACGTTAGTTGAAAGGTGGTAACACAATATCACAATCTCATTTTTGAAGGCACACATTGTAACTTTTGATGATTGTTATTTATGTTAAAAACTGGGTCCAACTCTTGTTATTTATACTCCGAGGTTTGTATATTGTTGATTAGATTCCTCCTAGATACCTGGAGAATTAAGCTGCAATATCATATTGTACCCCTCTCAACCGAATATCTTTTAGATAGAGATAAATTGAACAGAAAAATATAAACGCAGGGCTTGACATAAAACTTAGGCTGAAGATTGTAAGTGCTGCAGATCCCTACAGAAACTGTAAATATCCTTGGCATAAGAACTTCCTGCGGGCAAAGTTAGTGTAGAGTGATAGAATTGAAAATACGTAACTTGCCTCTTTCTTATTCCATAGGTTAAACACTCAAGTAGTGTCAAGATGTTTGCTTTTTGCTAAAGTTTAAAAGTTTAGGGCTGAATATACTTAAAAGAAGGGGAAGAGAAGGAAAAAGGGAAAGAAAGGGAATTGTGGTAATAATTAAAATGGTACTATTCTACTCTGGTCCAATTATGGTTGTGTAACTATCCCCAAGTTTTGAACTTATCTATTTAGCATCTGCTAAGACTGGCTTTAAAACTGTAAAAATGTAAAGGATGTTTTTTTCTGTGTTTTTTCTCTCCTCGGAAACTTGGTCCTCCAATTGAATTAAGGTATATTTTTAGAAGAGGTTATCCAGAGGTTGTGGCTCCTATTAAAACTACTGTGGGGGGTAAAGGAGGTCTGTGGTATCCAAAATTCTTTATAAAATTTTGTAAATTCCCTTAACCTAAATTATATTTTGGAGCTGGATCACTTTGACCTAGCAGAAGAGGAACTTTAGGTGTTTTTGACCAAACTCCCCTTACTGGCTCAATAGTTAAAGCTGCTAAAGTAAAAGTTTAATATAAAATCATAATATCGAGATCTTCATGCATACAACCTAAAGAAAAAAGGGGAAAAAAAAGAAGAAAGGGAGAATTATATGAACAGATAAACTGGTGAAGTGTAGATCCAGGTGTCAGCCCCAAAGGGATTTTCCCTAATAATACAATCTGACTCTTTCTCAGTAAAAGTATTTACAGTAAGGCTCTATAAGGCTTATTCCTTGGGTGGTCTTCCCTGGCTTACCGCCGTCGCCTGGATGTATAGTCCTAACTAAATTCCTTTTTTGGGATCTATCACTTTCTCACTTGCAATACCTGGGCACTTCCGCACGTTCTTGCACTTCCCACTCTTCACCCCCATCCTCACTGTCTTTCCTTATCCACACAACCCTCTTGCGGGGCTCCCCCTCACTTTCCCCAATTTTCCTGGCACTTCCCTTTTTTTATATATTTGTTTTTTGTCTCCCTCTCTTCTGGAGGGTCTCCCCCCCGATTCACCCTTATTTTATTCTTCACCCATAAGAATTGCGCACGGCATATGGATACATTTCTTCACATTTCCACTAGGACTCCCTCTGCAGCCATGGCGGCTAAGCAAAGGGATAGGAAACATAAAGGCACTCCTGATACCTCCGCAGATACACACCCAGCCTCGCTGAATACAGTACTTGCAAGTGAAGTAACCAATATTCAAAATTTAGTTACCAATATTTCCGATGCTTTATCTCCTAAATTTGATGCTCTGAAATCAGAAATCAAACAGGATATTTTTGTTTTAACCCAGGAAATCAGACACTTCGCAAATAGAATTCATGAAGTGGAGCGAAGGGTCTCAGACTTAGAAGATCTAACTACTTTACATAGCTCTAACTTAGAAGCCACAAATTCAAAAATTCGCAAACTACAGGCCAGAATAGAGGACATTGGTTTCCTGGAGGAAAAACAATTTGAAAATCTAAGCACTTTCATTACAGAGACGTTAGTTCAGGCCCTCAAAATTCCCTCCACTTATCAACAAGTTATAGTTGAAAGAGCACACAGGATAGGGGAAACCCGGATAGACAATAAAGGAAATACCAGGCCTAGACCTGTGATAGCCAAACTGTTAAATTATCAAGATAAGGTCACTTTACTCCAGCACTTCCGCAAAAATCAACCTATTAATATAGGAGGGGCTAAAATACTCCTATTTCAGGATTTTTCATCTGAAACAGCTATAAAGAAAAGGGAACTGGCCCCAGTATGCACTAAACTCATACAACAGGGTTATCGCGCTACAATAATCTATCCTTCAAAATTGAAAGTCTGGGTTATAGAGGGAACATATTTCTTTGATAAAGCCCAAGAGGCTGAAAAATTTCTTAGTGAGTTAGATTCCTCAGCTTAACAGGTGATTAAGCTAGTTGAATGTCTTATGTTTTGCACCAATGAAGTTCAGGTCCCAAATAGGGCAATCTTTCCCTCCCCCCCCCCAATTTTTTTTCCTCTTCCTTCTCTTCCTGCTTATGTGTCCCCTTCCCTCTCTTCATAAATGTCGAATGATCCGGACAAGGTTAAGTTAGTTTAATGGAATGTGGGAGGTATTTCGACTCCCAGTAAAAGGAAAACAATTCTTTCTCATTTGAAAAAGACTCAAGCAGATATAGTGTTCCTCCAGGAAATGCATTTAAACCTGGAAGAAACGGAGAAACTGAAGACTTCATGGGTCCAAGAGGTCTTCACTGCACCTAGTTTTAAAGGGAAGAGAGGGGTGATCATATTGATAGGGAAAAAGATTAATTTGAAAATGATGCAATCTAAGGTAGATCCAGAGGGCAGATATGCCATGCTGAAAGTTAAAATTGCCAAAGTGATTTATACACTTTGTAATATATATGCACCAAACATTTTTTACCCAGAGTTTTGGAATCTTCTTCAGGCTAAAGTTATATCCTTCTCTGAAGGTCATTTAGCTTTGGGGGGGGGGGGGGGGGTTAATATGACCCACAGTGCCCCTTAGACAGATTAAGAGTCACAAACAGCAAAAACATAAGAGAGATAACTTAGAATCCAAAATGTTTAAAAAAATCATTCAAAACTTATCAGTGAAGGACCTTTGGAGACTTCAGAATCCTGATCTGCAGGACTATACCTGCTTATCCAAGGCCCATAAAACACTATCCAAAATTGACTTATTTCTTATAGACGAATGACTTTGCACAATGAAGGTAAAGGCAGGAATAATGCCTGTCTTCATATCAGACCATGGACCTATTTTTTTAGACCTTCAGCTTAATTTCTTAAAACTCAAACCCTCGCGTTTTATTTTTCCTCACTTTCGTAACAGACCTAAAATTTAAAAGATAGCTCAAGGGCAAATTTGAAGAGTATGTTCACTTTAACGGTGATTACATAGACCGACCGGCAATATTCTGGGAAGCCGCATAGGCAGTACTTAGGGGGGAAATAATATAATATAGCTTGAGGATAACTAGGATACTAAAAACAAGAGAGAAAGAAGTACTCAAATTTGTGACCAATTCATATAATCGATATTTACTTGAAAAAACTTCTCTAAACTGTGCAAAATATATACGGGCAAAAAATGAAAGAGACACCTTTGTGTTGTTCCAAGAAACACAAAAAGATCTTAGATTTCAAGCCAAAATGTATAGATTTGGAAACAAATCTGGGAAACTTTTAGCAAATTTGGTCAAGAAGGATAAAAAGTCATCTTCGACTGATAATCTCCAGTATAAAGGGAAGATTCTTTCAAAACCTGAAGATATATCAGATGCATTTTTAGAGTATTATCAAGATCTCTACTCTTTTAGAAGTGCTGACAAAGTCAACTCTGCTGATTTTTGGAGCAGAATTACTTATCCTACAATAACAGCGTAAGCTGCTGAAATCCTTAACTCCCTGATCACGGAGAAGGAAATCAAAAAGATATCTCTGATCTGTCCTTGAACAAGGCAGCAGGCCCAGATGGGCTACCTAATGAGTTTTGTAAGATCCTCTCTTCGGAGATTGCTCCATACCTTTGCAAACTCTATAATGACATATATGTTAAAGGTAATTCAGCACCATCTTCTTTCTCCACTTCATACACAACTTTGATCCTTAAGGGCGGGAAAGATCCCACCCAAAAGGAGTCTTACAGGCCTATAGCCCTCCTAAACTCAGACTACAAGATATTAACTTCAATTTTAGCAGACAGGCTTCAGATTATCCTCTCAAATATAATACATACAGACCAAGCAGGGTTTATATATAAACAAAACTCTTCAGCGAAATTAAGAGAGGTACTGTTGACAACTGAGTATTTTGCGAATCTAGGGGCACTGGAGGGGGGGAAGCTGACCCCCCTGATCTTGCTATTGTCTCAATCGATGCAGAAAAAGCCTTTGATTTGGTGTTCTTTGATCATATAATTACCTCCCTAGATAAGTTTGGGTTCAGAGGTAGGTTTCTGAAATTTATAGATAATTTATACACTGAACCCCATACGAGAATGATAGTTAACAATATTTTATCTTCAGAAATATTACTCGGTAGGGGCACGCATCAGGGGTGTCCTCTCTCACCCCTCCTTTTTGACGTTGCCATTGAACCACTAGCCATTATGGTTAGACAATGTTTGGAGGGTATCAAAATAGGCAAGTATAAGCTGAAAATCACGCTCTACATGGATGATATACTTCTGTACCTAGCAAACACTAAAAAAAGTATTCCTGACCTTTTTCGGATAATCGAGCAATTTGGATCCTTCTCAGGATATAAGATGAACACTGCAAAATCTGAACTATTATGGCTCTCAGAAAATACCACGACTCTACTCCCAATATCCCCTTTAGAATAGTTAATGATGCATTTAAATACCTAGGGATTTGGATTCCGGTCAAACCAGATGATCTATACAACCTTAACATTCTTCCAATTTGAACAAATATTAGGAAGAAATTAAAACTGTGGCAGAATCTGCCACTTTCCATTTCCAGGCGGGTAGCATTATTTAAAATGTTTCTTCTCCCGAAATTGCTTTATGTTTTACAGAACACTCCAATAATTCTTCTAGAAAAAGATGTTCGATTGCTTAACAGCACACTTAGACGGTTCATTTGGCACGGGCAAAGATCCAGGATATCCCTAACTAAACTATCTCTTTCAAAGGAATATGGAGGTCTTGCTATGCCTGATGTAAGACTGTACAACTTGGTTTCTTTAGCACGTATAGTGATGGACTGGATCTTTTCCAGTAAACATGCTTGAAGAAAATATCTGCAACCCATTCCTGCCAGTAGCATTAATTCAATGCGAGCTAAAAGGGCTACCAAAGGAAATTAAGAGATTTAAAACTATTCTTAATCCAATAAAGGCTTGGTGGAAAATATGCAGTTGTCTATTAATCAATCATAAGGCCTCTCAACATTTACCCATGATAGGGAATCCAAAATTTCAAGCAGGTCTGTTCTCCGCAGTTTTCAAAAAATGGCATACCATAGGATTGACTAGGGTGTTGTATTTTATTGACAAGGAAAAAAATGTGTAAAAACAATTGAAGAATTAAAGAGTGAATTCAGCATATTTAACATGGAGTTTTTTGCATATTTGCAAATAAGACATTTTATTTTAGAATTAACAAAAGACGCAGGTTGGTGCTGGGCTTTGGGTAAGCTAGAAAGTTGGCTAACGTTAGTTAAGAATGGGTTCATGTCAATTACCCCATGTTATCAGCTCCTTGATTCTAGTAAAGGAGCTCCAATTTTGTACAAAATTGCTTCAGACTGGAATCTGCTGTTACCACAGAATAACATTGATTCAAAATCTTTCCAAGCATCTATTGACAGAGTTGCACAGGCTACATTATCTGCTACCTGGAGAGAATCTTATATTAAACTCCTACATAAAACATATTTTACTCCTGAAAAAGGTTTCAAACTCTGTAATTTAAGTTTCAATAAGTGCCCTAAATGTTCCTTACATGCAGCAGACCTGCTACATATGTTATGGAAATGTCCAAAAATCAGATATCTTTGGGGTAAACTAAAATACTGGTTGAATAACTCACTAAAAATCTCCCCTCTGATTCTATCGCCAATGCAAATTATATTATATCTGAAGGATAAAGCGGACTGTCAGCATAATGAAAAGTTAATAATTCTCTCAGTTCTAGCAGCTAGGTATTTAATCTTTAAAAAATGGAAAATGAGAACTATTACAAGTATCTCGGAAGTTAACAATTTATTAAAGAAACAGTGTATATTGGAAAAAAGAGATACTAATATAGATAACGAGACAGATATTAGACAATTCCTTAATACATGGTCAGTATTCATAAAAACACTCTCGACTCCAGAAATAGATCATATGATTTTTCTGTTTAGGAATTCATAGTTAGTTTTGCTGGGTATTTGGTAACATGTTCGGATAATGGCGGAAGAAGCTGAACTCCCCTCTTCCCTTCTGGTCTCTTAGCTTTCTCTTTTTTCTCCCTCCCCCCCCCTTTTTTTTTTTTCTTTTTTAAACATTATTAGATATTATTACAATATTTAGGTTATTATTCTATATTGGATCATGTATTAAATATCCCTTTTATTAAGCTATTTTAAAGAGTTATGGAATTTAATTAGAAAACAAATTGTATCCAAAAACAAAAGTTTTACTAAAATATTATATGCAGATTTCTTTCTTGGTGACTCTTTCTATAATGCCATAGGATATGTATTTTCTCAACATTTGCAAGTCTGTCTATATCCCCAGTCCTAGTTTCTTTGAAAAAAAACATTTTTTTTCTTGAATAAAAAAGCTAAGGAATTAATCTATGGAACTGCAGATTTTCTTATAGCAGTGTTTTTCAAGTGTCTTCAGGAGATTTACCAGTTTATTTAAAGGGACATAATACTCATATGCTAAATCACTTGAAAATGATGCAGTATAACTGTAAAAAGCTGACAGGAAAATATCACCTGAGCATCTCTATGTTAAAAAGGAAGATATTTTAAATCACAATTTCCTCAGCTTAGCAGAGTAAGTTCTGTGTAAAATGTTATACTCAGCTGCTCCCAGCTACAGGTAAAAAAAAAAAAAAAATGAAGAAATGAACAGTAGCCAATCAGCATCAGCAGTGCTGAGGTCATGATCTCTTTTACTGTGATCTCATGAGATTTGACTTAACTCTCATGAGATTTCATAGTAAACTTCCTTTAAACTGAATAGGGAAATAACATGAGAGTGCACAAGGCTCAACCCCTAAGCTGTCCCGGGACAGACATACTGATTTGCTGCTTAGAAGTCCTTTACAATGGGATGCGGCTACCGAGGAACTTTTGAGGTAAAATATTTTTCTTTTTTACATAGAGATGTTATTTTCTAGTCAGCTTTTTACAGCTATGCTGCATCACTTTCAAGTGTTTCAACATTTGGGTATTATGGCCCTTTAACTGCTGGCAGGATAACTATCCCACTTTAAACTAAGAAAGTGTATCAAACAGCATTCTGATTGAATTCGAACATGTTGCAACATCCGTCCAAAGGCTAAATTACGGGTTACTTGATAACGGTTGTGCTTGCGCAAAAAGGGATTTATCACGGCTCTGGTTAACTTTTATGCTCAACAAAAATATGTACTAAACACATCAAAAACACATTTAAAAGATACAATCATAATAACACTACCTAATAACAATTATTATTAAAAAAATGCAATAAAAGTTATAAGGTCTCAAGTGTTAAAAATAGGCATGAAAAGGGATTTAACATAAAAATAAATATATACAGATGTAAATACATATGTGTGTATACATATGTATTTACAGACTTTTATACATATATAAACACATTAATACATATGTGTATGTATGTATATATATATATATATATATATATATATATATATATATATATATATGCATTGGAGCCCTTTGCAGTTAAGTAGCTGAAAACATGTAACATCATATTTTTACAATATTCATATTTATTAAAGTTTTTAACTATGTATTTACTGTAAATATTTTATATTCCAATGTTCTTCACATAGGGGAATATATTCTAAGTATTTTTAAATAGATATTCAAATATATGTGTTAATCTATACCTATATACTGTATATAGTTAGAGATGTTTAGTTTACAACAGGAGGTAAGAGGAGACCTCACAGTAGATAATCGGGTGGAGGAGGACCTAGAGAAGAGACTAGGCAGTGAGTGTGATAGCCGCATTAAGATTTTATAACATCCCCCTGTCTGACACACAGCGCGGCCATAATCAGACACAGCAGGCCAAACAGAACTAGTGATCCGCCGGAGAAGGGCACATAAAGGTTGAGACCTCACATTGGGAGGATCATTACAAAGTGTGTTGTGTAATATTGTGGTGGTGGAGAAGAGTTGTAAAAGTAAGTGAGCTGTGTATGTCACAGAAGAGTGCATAATTAAACTACACCCTCCAGATATTAAAGCTATTAACAGGTCACAGATAGAGGTCTCATAGGCGCAGACAGACGCTTGCATCCACGGACACTACTTGGAGGGCGCCACCTGTAAAATATCCGCAAGGTAAACTCCAACAGAGACATAATCAGTGATTTATATATACTACGAAGCACTTATATAAACATAGCACACATCTGTGCAAACGCCTGTAACAGCATTTTTACAATACACTAGAGTACAAGGGTAACAGTATCATAAAAACATAAAACTGTATATTCTACTTGAGTAGCTGTGCACACCCTGCATTCAGGCTCCCAACTACAACTTTATATGTGTGTTTATGACAGTTACTTGCCTACTGCAGCTTAATACTTCTATATACTTCACTGTCAGTGGTCATGCCCGGTAGCAAATTGAACAAGCCAGATAAAAATAACAAGTCCAAACCAATACATCAATACCTAAAAGCTCAAGAAACAGCAGCTACTAACATAGAAATGGAGACAACATTAACACAGGAAACTGTAATGCCACAAAAGCTGCCATTAGAATCAGGAACCAATAACCTTCTAACCAAGGAAGATCTCAAAACCTTATGCACAAAAGAGGACATAAAAGAAATTATGGGAGAAGTCAAGGGATGGTATGGTGAGCTTAAAAAAGACTTGTCTAGAGTAACCAACAGGGTTTCAATGTTAGAGGAAAACCATAATACCACTGATAAGGACATACAACATATTTAAAGATTAGCCTATGAGCAGGAGGAAACTATTCACCACCTACTAGAAAGAGTTGAAGATCTTGATAATAGAGTTAGGCGCAACAACCTACATATAAGGGGTGTCCCTGAAACAGTACATCAGAATGCAATAGAGGGTTGTCTTCAGGATATGTTTAGAACCCTTAAAGGCACAAGTGATTCCCCAGATATCTGTATAGAGAGGGCGCATAGAGCTTTGCGGGCAAAACCTCCTCCTAAAGCTCCACCAAGGGATATAATCTTAAAATTACTTAACCACAAGAACTGAGAAGAGATCTTACGCCACGCCAGACAGAAACAGAAATTCACCTATGCAGGGAACCACATACAAATTTTTGCGGATCTTTGTCCGACAACTCTGCAAAAAAGAAGGGAACTCCACTTTATTACATCCACTCTAAGAGAGGAGAAAATTCCTTATCGATGGGGTTTCCCTGTTTGCATCATTGCCACAAAGGATAACAGCACACCCATTTACAAATCTCTGGATGATCTTCCTCGCTTCAATAAGACTTTACAACTAAACATCAAACACCCAGAAGAGGATGGACATTATATGGGAGAAAAAACACACCTGCCTGGCGCCGCAGCGCCACAAAGGATGCGAACACCGCATCATTCTCAAGTAAGGGTGAAAACAACAAGTACAGCTGAATCTGGACTCTGAACTAACTTTAAATGGGACTACCTACTTGAAGTGGCCATAGTAGCTTAAGGTTGTATATTTATCTTCATTCTAAAAATGTTTTGTTACTTGGTTGGGGATACTACCCTTAGTACTGTATTTGTTCTTGTTATATTTGAATTACATATTGTTGAATAGTTATTTACAGTAGAAGAGATACTATTGTTATCTCCAATTACAAAAAGAAATTGTGGGTTGTTTTGTGGAATACACTAATAAAGGAGGCACAGTACCGTACATAGAATTTACACCAGGACATTGGGACAAGCAAGCTATATTGGAGCATCAGGGCACATTCAGAGCACAGTACCTTAATAAAGAGCATGTCCTACATATACCTCAGCCACAGCTAGAAATTCCTTAATCTGTAAAAATCTCAAACATGCACTCTGTCACAATCACAACAGTGAACGTAAATGGTCTAAATAGCCCCGAAAAGAGATCTATGGTATTTAGGGATCTATATAAGAACTCAGGAGACTTACTGCTTATACAGGAGACACATTTTAAGAGAGGTAGAGAGCCAAGAATGCTATCACACAAATATAGAAACACGTACCTGGCTTCGGGTACAACAAAAAAAGGGTGTGTGGGCATATTGTTTAAGAATACGATTCAATTTCAACCCACATATATAGAGAAAGATAAAAATGGAAGATATATAATTTTAGTGGGCCTTCTATTTAACAGGATGGAAGATATACAGAGGGCGACTCCTAGTGCAGATCAGTTAGCAAAGAATTAGCCCACTAACAGCTCCCTTTAGAAGGATACTCACACAGTGGAAAGCACACTTTAGTGCTAATGCAGCCTGCTTGGTATATTACAGTGGCCCAGCGCACATACACATTTTGGCAGTGAACTGTTTCAAGGTATTTTTCGATGATCAAGTGAAATAATAGGAGACTTCAGTAGATAAAAAGAGCTTTATATAAAAATAAATGAATGAACAAATAAAATCAATCAGTAAAACACGATACGTGTTTCTCAGAGCTGACCACTCTGTTGCCTGAGGAAACAGAGTGGTCAGCTCTGAGAAACGCGTAGCGTGTTTTACTGATTGATTTTATTTGTTCATTCATTTATTTTTATATAAAGCTCTTTTTATCTACTGAAGTCTCCTATTATTTAATTTGATCATCGAAAAATACCTTGGAACAGTTCACTGCCAGAGTGTGTATGTGCGCTTGGCCACTGTAATATACCCAGCAGGCTGCATTAGCACTAAAGTGTGCTTTCCACTGTGTGAGTATCCTTCTAAAGGGAGCTGTTAGTGGGCTAATTCTTTGCTAACTGATCTGCACTAGGAGTCGCCCTCTGTATATCTTCCATTTTTTCAGATTGCAACAACAATTTAACAGGAGGAGCTGCGTTGGCATTTGGTGCACAGTCAACTGGGACACTGCTGAGTTCCCAGACCGCTAACCTTGGCACTACCTTTGCCTTCACAATTTGTGAGTATAAAATTTACATCTGATTATATTTGCCCTGTTCTATATTGGCTACACTAGGAGGCGCCCTTTCTTCTTGTATCATCTTCTATTTAACAGGCCAATCACTATAGCAAATGTCTATCTCCCAAACAAAGACCAACACCATATATTTAAAACAATATTCCACTCATTGCTGGTACACGCCAAAGGGATTCTGTTCATGGGGGGGGGGATATTTATCTTCATTCTAAAAATGTTTTGTTACTTGGTTGGGGATACTACCCTTAGTACTGTATTTGTTCTTGTTATATTTGAATTACATATTGTTGAATAGTTATTTACAGTAGAAGAGATACTATTGTTATCTCCAATTACAAAAAGAAATTGTGGGTTGTTTTGTGGAATACACTAATAAAGGAGGCACAGTACCGTACATAGAATTTACACCAGGACATTGGGACAAGCAAGCTATATTGGAGCATCAGGGCACATTCAGAGCACAGTACCTTAATAAAGAGCATGTCCTACATATACCTCAGCCACAGCTAGAAATTCCTTAATCTGTAAAAATCTCAAACATGCACTCTGTCACAATCACAACAGTGAACGTAAATGGTCTAAATAGCCCCGAAAAGAGATCTATGGTATTTAGGGATCTATATAAGAACTCAGGAGACTTACTGCTTATACAGGAGACACATTTTAAGAGAGGTAGAGAGCCAAGAATGCTATCACACAAATATAGAAACACGTACCTGGCTTCGGGTACAACAAAAAAAGGGTGTGTGGGCATATTGTTTAAGAATACGATTCAATTTCAACCCACATATATAGAGAAAGATAAAAATGGAAGATATATAATTTTAGTGGGCCTTCTATTTAACAGGATGGAAGATATACAGAGGGCGACTCCTAGTGCAGATCAGTTAGCAAAGAATTAGCCCACTAACAGCTCCCTTTAGAAGGATACTCACACAGTGGAAAGCACACTTTAGTGCTAATGCAGCCTGCTTGGTATATTACAGTGGCCCAGCGCACATACACATTTTGGCAGTGAACTGTTCCAAGGTATTTTTCGATGATCAAGTGAAATAATAGGAGACTTCAGTAGATAAAAAGAGCTTTATATAAAAATAAATGAATGAACAAATAAAATCAATCAGTAAAACACGATACGCGTTTCTCAGAGCTGACCACTCTGTTGCCTGAGGAAACAGAGTGGTCAGCTCTGAGAAACGCGTAGCGTGTTTTACTGATTGATTTTATTTGTTCATTCATTTATTTTTATATAAAGCTCTTTTTATCTACTGAAGTCTCCTATTATTTAATTTGATCATCGAAAAATACCTTGGAACAGTTCACTGCCAGAGTGTGTATGTGCGCTTGGCCACTGTAATATACCCAGCAGGCTGCATTAGCACTAAAGTGTGCTTTCCACTGTGTGAGTATCCTTCTAAAGGGAGCTGTTAGTGGGCTAATTCTTTGCTAACTGATCTGCACTAGGAGTCGCCCTCTGTATATCTTCCATTTTTTCAGATTGCAACAACAATTTAACAGGAGGAGCTGCGTTGGCATTTGGTGCACAGTCAACTGGGACACTGCTGAGTTCCCAGACCGCTAACCTTGGCACTACCTTTGCCTTCACAATTTGTGAGTATAAAATTTACATCTGATTATATTTGCCCTGTTCTATATTGGCTACACTAGGAGGTGCCCTTTCTTCTTGTATCATCTTCTATTTAACAGGCCAATCACTATAGCAAATGTCTATCTCCCAAACAAAGACCAACACCATATATTTAAAACAATATTCCACTCATTGCTGGTACACGCCAAAGGGATTCTGTTCATGGGGGGGGGGTTTTAACTTCCGGATGGACCCACATGTAGATACATCTACTGGCTCCACTAGCATACCTAAACGTGTAATTAAAACTGTCAAGAGCTACTTGCACCAAGTAAAGATACATGACGTATGGAGATCATTGAACACACACACCAGGGATTATACATTTTATTCAAATCCACATAACACATTTACCAGGATAGACTATATATTTTTGGACCAAATAGGGCTTTCTATGATTACAGACTCTAAGATCCTGCCCACCACGTGGGCAGACCACGCTCCGGTACAATGTGCAGTAGATTGGCCGGATATCCCGCAGAAAACATACACATGGAGACTAGATGAACATATTCTGGGAAATCCCCTACACAGTCAAGCCATTGACAGGACACTGGTAGATTATTTTAAAGAAAATGTGACCGCAAGCACATCAGACAGAATTGTATGGGAGGCGCATAAGTGTGTGGTAAGGGGAGAACTTACAGCAAGAAAGGCAAGGGAAAAAAAAGAGAATAGACAATTTCTAAACTCCACAATGGCGCAGATAGGATACAGGGAGAAAGAACAGAAGTTAAATCCACAATCCAAAGACATTTTAGCATCCCTACAAAAGGTTAGGCAATCCCTGAAAAACTGTCTCACAAAAGAATATCAAAGAAAAGCCGCCTTTCTTAAACAAAAATACTTTGACGGAAAAAAAATGTGTTTATGAATAAATAGAACATATTCTATACGAAGAACATTGGAATGTGAAATATTCATATTTCGTGTCTGGTTTGCGCACTTGATAAAATGCAATCGGGTTAGCAAGACAGAAAGGGTGTTAGGTGTTTTCCATTTGTTGTGCTCCATTGAAGTCTATGGTGGAATATGTTAACGTGGTTGTGATTTTCGAAGTTCAGCTTTTTGCCTATGTCGGGTTAGTGCCCGAGTGAAAACTTTTTACTTTCAACCTGTAATCAGCGCGCTACCTGACAAGTGCAAAACACTTACTTCTAGCTAAATTAACACCTGAGCAGCAGCAATAAATAACACTTCACTCGTAATCTAGCTCCCCATATGTAGCAGTCTACCCCAGAATAATTTTTTTTAATAAATCTTACTACATCTGAGCTTTTAATCACAGCAAACAGATGCAATGTAGTTGAATTTTAGAGAATAATAACTAAAATGTAAAAACATATCAATTTTAATCTCATTGATAATACAAAATCATGTGAACTTTGAAATTTAAAAATGTAAGCAAGAGTTAAAATTTTCATGTGAGTCTTATAATTAGTCAACTAATAGGTACTATATATTTCTGGGAAATAAGTAATATTGCATTATTGGAATATGCCAATCTACAAGAAGAACATTACACAAGCCATCATCATTCATTAAATCTTTTGAAAGGCTTCTGTCAAACTCACTGTTGCTCAGTTAATGTTTTACCAAATATAATTATTACTTTAAAAAGATATACATTTTAAAACACATTTAAAATTGCTCCCCAGATTTGAATTATTTTACAGTTAAGGGACACACACTTTGAGAAGCATCCTACTTTATCTCCTCTGCTACTAGCGTTATTAACATTTATTGTTTAGAATGTAAGAGTTAGCCTTTGAGTATGTACTTCAAACTCTCAAAAGAAAAATCATATTTTTTTGTGTCAAGTCAGGCAGGTAACACACTGGGACCATGCAACAGAGGAATGGCAGGATTCAGAGGAAAGACACATAGCAGGAAACATTTTTTTGTTGTAGAGTAAACCTATGTAGGCTCATAGGAGCTAAGGAGCATGAACATTTCTTTTGCACTGTATGGCAGTAGTGTTTACAACAATGTTTATTGCAATGTTATTCAGAGTTGCAAACACTGCTGTAGGAAGAGGGATCCCATCTGACATATTTTAAGCCTGTTACAGGCGCTTAATCATAGATAAATTGTTAAAGCTCTCTCCATGTTTTAAAGACCTTTAGCTAAACAGAAAGGAGAAAAAAATCTAACCAGTCTTAGTCACACATACTATGAATGACTGGTTGAAGTGTTGAAAACATTGTTATTCACAATATATACATAATATATATATAAGAGATAAGGAAAGCACTCACTGGTCTTTTAATCAAAAAGTAATTTTAATCAAGCGCTTGATTAAAAATACTTTTTGATTAAAAGACCAGTGAGTGCCTTCCTTATCTCTTATACTTATCCGCTGGCACCCTGGCATATATGGATTTTGAAAGCGGGAGTGCTCTCTATCGCATTATCTATCTATATATATATATATATATATATATATATATATATATATATATATATATATATATATATATATCCTCTATGTGTATCTGCACTCACAATGCAAAATAGGGTCATCAACCAGTGTGCGAGGTCAATTATATTCACAGTCTATTCCAATTAGGGACTGCACTCACTGGATTTGGATCAAAACGTAATTTATTAATATATTATGGTAACATTTCGAGGTACACAGACCCCTTCCTCAGACCAGACAATAGTGCAAGTGAACACAGTGAAATATATAGGAGCTAAGCCCCACCCATCTACCAATTGCAGAAAATTGCGCCAAAACCACAGAAGATTGCGCCAAAATTGTAACCATGGCAACATCATGGTTGCCAAGTAATAAATAAAACACACCTTTTATATTATACAAAAATGTAAATAAAAAGAAAAAAGAAAAATGAAAACCACTTCAGTATTAATTAGTCTATAACAGACAAGTGTATCTTTCACCTTGTTACATATATCAAAAAAACATATCTAAATAAAAAACATATATGACAGTAGTGTATAAAATAATACACCTAAAAATACTGTGTGTGCATGTGTATCACTGAACTGTGCAGAATAATATAGGTTAGCATATAGAGAATCATATCTAGTAAATCATATATAGAAAGACATATATAGAAAAACATCAAAGGCAATCTACAGTGTTGCCAGATCATTATTGCTAATTGATTAACAGACTCACAATGACCGTATTACGGAGCCAGATGATCCAGCGTTATGTCATGTATATCATCCTGCTGTTTACAGACCTGCTGTTGCATGCATGAACAAATCCTCTTAGTATACTACACTTGTTAATATACAACAGTAAAATGTTTAGGGCTTAAACTAATAAGTTGACTAGCGTGCGTCATCCACGACCAACAACCATGGTTGTGTAAATAAATTCTGTACCTGTATAGATTGTTTCCCATTGTGAATATTAATCTCTAACCAGAACTGCGTTATTGTGAGAAAACAGGCGCAGATGTAACAAATCCAATGTCTGCGTGTCATTAGGGCAATCCACATGGCTAATTAGCATAGCATAGCTTGCTGATGTAGGTAGTCAAGAAAGGGGTGTGCATTCCGATGAAGTCAACTCCCCTCCAGGTGTAGTAACCAATTACAGTTGTGTGAGGGCCGGTCATCAGAATAAGTAGTGTTTGACTGACTAAATTGATGAACTATTAATACAAATTTGTGTTAACTAAGACCTGTGAGTGCCTCTTGTTTCCTTGAAGTTTCTACCTATCTACCATAGAGTGCACCCAGGCAATACACACTTACAGTGAGTGCTTGGATCCCAAAACTATATATATACTGTATATATATATATATATACAGGGAGTGCAGAATTATTAGGCAAATGAGTATTTTGACCACATCATCCTCTTTATGCATGTTGTCTTACTCCAAGCTGTTTAGGCTTGAAAGCCTACTACCAATTAAGCATATTAGGTGATGTGCATCTCTGTAATGAGAAGGGGTGTGGTCTAATGACATCAACACCCTATATCAGGTGTGCATAATTATTAGGCAACTTCCTTTCCTTTGGCAAAATGGGTCAAAAGAAGGATTTGACAGGCTCAGAAAAGTCAAAAATAGTGAGATATCTTGCAGAGGGATGCAGCACTCTTAAAATTGCAAAGCTTCTGAAGCGTGATCATCGAACAATCAAGCGTTTCATTCAAAATAGTCAACAGGGTCGCAAGAAGCGTGTGGAAAAACCAAGGCGCAAAATAACTGCCCATGAACTGAGAAAAGTCAAGCGTGCAGCTGCCAAGATGCCACTTGCCACCAGTTTGGCCATATTTCAGAGCTGCAACATCACTGGAGTGCCCAAAAGCACAAGGTGTGCAATACTCAGAGACATGGCCAAGGTAAGAAAGGCTGAAAGACGACCACCACTGAACAAGACACACAAGCTGAAACGTCAAGACTGGGCCAAGAAATATCTCAAGACTGATTTTTCTAAGGTTTTATGGACTAATGAAATGAGAGTGAGTCTTGATGGGCCAGATGGATGGGCCCGTGGCTGGATTGGTAAAGGGCAGAGAGTTCCAGTCCGACTCAGACGCCAGCAAGGTGGAGGTGGAATACTGGTTTGGGCTGGTATCATCAAAGATGAGCTTTTGGGGCCTTTTCGGGTTGAGGATGGAGTCAAGCTCAACTCCCAGTCCTACTGCCAGTTTCTGGAAGACACCTTCTTCAAGCAGTGGTACAGGAAGAAGTCTGCATCCTTCAAGAAAAACATGATTTTCATGCAGGACAATGCTCCATCACACGCGTCCAAGTACTCCACAGCGTGGCTGGCAAGAAAGGGTATAAAAGAAGAAAATCTAATGACATGGCCTCCTTGTTCACCTGATCTGAACCCCATTGAGAACCTGTGGTCCATCATCAAATGTGAGATTTACAAGGAGGGAAAACAGTACACCTCTCTGAACAGTGTCTGGGAGGCTGTGGTTGCTGCTGCACGCAATGTTGATGGCGAACAGATCAAAACACTGACAGAATCCATGGATGGCAGGCTTTTGAGTGTCCTTGCAAAGAAAGGTGGCTATATTGGTCACTGATTTGTTTTTGTTTTGTTTTTGAATGTCAGAAATGTATATTTGTGAATGTTGAGATGTTATATTGGTTTCACTGGTAAAAATAAATAATTGAAATGGGTATATATTTGTTTTTTGTTAAGTTGCCTAATAATTATGCACAGTAATAGTCACCTGCACACACAGATATCCCCCTAAAATAGCTAAAACTAAAAACAAACTAAAAACTACTTCCAAAAATATTCAGCTTTGATATTAATGAGTTTTTTGGGTTCATTGAGAACATGGTTGTTGTTCAATAATAAAATTAATCCTCAAAAATACAACTTGCCTAATAATTCTGCACTCCCTGTATATATATATATATATATATATATATATATATATGTGTGTGTGTGTGTGTGTGTGTAAACTTACAGTACTGTGCAAAAGTCCTAGGCGACCATTAGATTTGTTGTTTTAGAAATAGTATAATAACCAGATATAATTATTTCTCAGTCTCTTTATTAGAATACAGCCAGTATTACAAAACAGAGAAACAGAAAAAAAAATCAGAAAAAAACTGCTTCTATAAGATAATGTGGCAAGTATTTAGTGTGACCTCCCCTTACACTTGAGCAGTAGCAGGAACCTGGCTCTCGTAAACCTAAATGGAATGGAACACTAATTTCATGTAAAAATGACTGCTGTGAGAAAGGTCTATTACACCAGATTTGAGCAAGACATGTTTGAGCATTACATACACATGTGGTATGAGTTTAATCCATTGGAAGCTTGCTAATAAGACCAACTATCAATCACATCATTCCATTCAAAATGCAAAGGTCACATAATAACAGACATAAAATCATACTTTTGCATCAAAAAGGCCACTCTCAAAGGGAAATCAGCAAACAAACTGGATGCTCAAGATGTGGTATTCAAGCTGTTATAAAGAAATTTAAAGAATCAGGAGAGTTCAAGGACAAAAAAGGAATGGAAGTCCAAGAAAACTTTAAAAAATCTGATGATAAGTTTCTCAGAAGTTCTTCTTTGAGAGATAGGAAGATGTCCAGCAAGGACCTGGCTCGGCATCTGAAAGCTGCCAAATTCACCCTTCTACAGTCTGAAGAAGCTTGATCAGGAATGGTTTTTGTAGAAGGGTTGCAGTCAAGAAACCACTTTTTGGAAGTAGAATAGGCTGAAAAGGCTAAGATATGCTAAAGAAAATGAATTATATAGATAGAGCGCCAAGAGACAGATCCACCTATAGCTCTGAACAAAGGATATCTAGCTAGCCTGGGAGAGCCTAGTAGTAAATGTAAGTGTTCAGAGCGTCTCAATTAGGGCCAGGTGCCTGGGAACTCCAATGATGTGGACTGGACTGAGTAAATAGTGGAGATGATGGTGAATAATAATAGTTAAACAGTTCAATTATACAAAATATAACCTAATTATACAATCATAAATAGGAAATTAAAATAGTCAATTTATACAATCATAAAAACCATAAAAAATTATAAAAAATTGTGGATCCACAATAAGCTGGAGTGAGAATGTCCAACTAATGGACTTTGGCCTGGTATTGGTGATACCCAATCAATTATATATATTATCCAATAATGGTGATACCCAATAAATGATATGTATATTCAATAGTGGTATATATTGCCTGAGACCCTGAGTGAAAGGGATCAGGACTGTGTAAACTGTGGTGGTGTAGACATGATGCAATGTAGATAGCAATGTTTGACTAATAGTCAGAAGGATGCACAAGCGATTCCTGTAGAAAAACAGCTTAAACAAGCCTTACGCCTAGGTTACGAGTTTTGCGTTAGAAGGGGTGCGTTAGTTACGCATCTTTTATTTCCTTAGCACACTTTTTTTAACGTAGGTATTACGAGTCTCAAAACAACCTTCTAACGCGCCATGGTAACACGACTACCGCGTTTATTTTATACGCATAATCACGCCCGCGTTAAACAGTCTCCCATAGAGATCAATGAAAAATCAAAGAAGCATGCATTTTTCAGCTAACACTCAATCTCGCGAGAAATACGCACGGCTCTGTCATATTACGTATACCATATAATTTACAACAAAAATACAGCAAATGTACTAACAACAATCACGCAACATAGCACAGATGCATTACACATTCAAAATCGGAAAACAAAAACAATAAACATGATTTACACTAAACGAGGAATACAGAAATACATGATGATCCTGCAACACGGAACAAAACAACACGAAAAAAGAATTGTACACTCATACACAAACAAAATATTCGCATTCAACATTAATGAATATTAGTACAAACATTTACAACACTTCACAAATACGACACAATCACAAATCAACATTTATTAACATTTTATAATTATTAACACATTCCACAAATACTAACTCAATATGAGCATGCGCAAATTCACACAACTAATACAAATTGCACACATAGTAATTACTAACAAAGCACACCTGAACAGAATTTACAAGGCAAACCGGTACATCATTAAATATTTACATAGGGTATATAAGCACGCCACAAGCAAGGCTTCTTTGACTGTGTTGCTGGAGGGCTTTTGGAGATTAGAGAGATTTAGGCCTAGATTTAGAGTTTTGTCGGTAACGACCTGCGTAGCTAACGCCGGCTTTTTTCTGGCCGCACCATAAAAATAACTCTGGTATTGAGAGTCCACAAAAAGGCTGCGTTAGGCTCCAAAAAAGGAGCGTAGAGCATTTTTAACGCAGCTTCAACTCTCGATACCAGAGTTGCTTACGCAAGCGGCCAGCCTCAAAAACGTGCTCGTGCACGATTCCCCCATAGGAAACAATGGGGCTGTTTGAGCTGAAAAAAAACCTAACACCTGCAAAAAAGCCGCGTTCAGCTCCTAACGCAGCCCCATTGTTTGCTATGGGGAAACACTTCCTATGTCTGCACCTAACACTCTAACATGTACCCCGAGTCTAAACACCCCTAGCCTTACACTTATTAACCCCTAATCTGCTGCCCCAGCTATCGCTGACCCCTGCATATTATTTTTAACCCCTAATCTGCCGCTCCGTAAACCGCCGCTACTTACATTATCCTTATGTACCCCTAATCTGCTGCCCCTAACACCGCCGACCCCTATATTATATTTATTAACCCCTAATCTGCCCCCCTCAAAGTCGCCTCCACCTGCCTACACTTATTAACCCCTAATCTGCCGAGCGGACCTGAGCGCTACTATAATAAAGTTATGAACCCCTAATCCGCATCACTAACCCTATAATAAATAGTATTAACCCCTAATCTGCCCTCCCTAACATCGCCAACACCTAACTTCAATTATTAACCCCTAATCTGCTGACCGGAGCTCACCGCTATTCTTTATTTTACAGGCAACTTTGTAATTATTTTAACCAGGTACAATAGCTATTTAATAGTTAAGAACTATTTAATAGCTAAAATAGTTAAAATAATTACAAATTTACCTGTAAAATAAATCCTAACCTAAGTTACAATTAAACCTAACACTACACTATCAATAAATTAATTAAATAAAATACCTATAATTATCTACAATTAAACCTACCACTACACTATCAATAAATAAATTAAATGCAATACCTACAAATAACTACAATGAAATAAACTATCTAAAGTACAAAAAATAAAAAAGAACTAAGTTACAAAAAATAAAAAAATTTTACAAACATAAGAAAAATATTACAACAATTTTAAACTAATTACACCTACTCTAAGCCCCCTAATAAAATAACAAAGACCCCCAAAATAACAAAATGCCCTACCCTATTCTAAATTTTACATTTCAAAGCTCTTTTACCTTACCAGCCCTGAACAGGGCAGCAGATTAGGGGTACATAGCTATAATGTAGGTGGCGGCGCTTTGCGGTCGGCAGATTAGGGGTTAATTATTGTAGGTAGCTGACGGCGACGTTGTGGGGGGCAGATTAGGGGTACATAAGTATAACGTAGGTGGCGGTCGGCAGATTAGGGGTTAAAAAAATGTAATCGAGTGGCGGCGATGTGGGGGGGCCTCAGTTTAGGGGTACATAGGTAGTTTATGGGTGTTAGTGTACTTTAGAGTACAGTAGTTAAGAGCTTTATGAACCGGCGTTAGCCCAGAAAGCTCTTAACTACTGACTTTTTTCCTGCGGCTGGAGTTTTGTCGTTAGATGTCTAACGCTCACTTCAGACACGACTCTAAATACCGGAGTTAGAAAGATCCCATTGAAAAGATAGGATACGCAATTGACGTAAGGGGATCTGCGGTATGGAAAAGTCGCGGCTGAAAAGTGAGCGTTAGACCCTATTTTGAGTGACTCCAAATACCGGAGTTAGCCTAAAACCAGCGTTAGGAGCCTCTAACACTGGTTTTCACGGCTAACGCCAAACTCCAAATCTAGGCCTTAGTGCGTTATTGTGAGAGTTAGTGTTAGTGTGAGTTAGTGTTATTGTGAGAGAGTGAGATAGTGTTATTGTGAGAGTTAGTTAGTATTAGTGTGAGAGAGTGAGTTAGTGGTAGTGTGAGATAGTGAGTTAGTGGTAGTGTGAGATAGTGAGTTAGTGGTAGTGTGAGATAGTGAGTTTGTGGTAGTGTGAGTTAGTGAGTTAGTGGTAGTGTGAGATAGTGAGTTAGTGGTAGTGTGAGATAGTGAGTTAGTGGTAGTGTGAGATAGTGAGAGAGCGGTAGTGAGTGAGAGTTGGTTTGGGTGAGTGGTTTTTCTGTATACTTAACACATGTACATGCAAACACATTCAATACATACATACATTTATCAATAACAACACATATACTCCATAGCCCATCCCCTCTCATACTACACTCCATACCCCATTCCCTGTAATCCCATTCCCTGTAATCCCATACCCCATTCCCTTTAAGCCCATATCCCATTCCCTGTAAACCCATACCCCATTCCCTGTAAGCCCATACCCATCCATAGGTAGATTTTGTTTACATATCCTCATTTTAGTCTTCTCATTCATTTTGTTTGGTTAAATACTCCTTACCCTCTTTTATTTATATCCCTTTCACACTTTGAGCACTTTATAATTTTTGTTATTTATTTTGACCCCCTTTCATTTGAGCACATTCACTTTTGTTTGGAGTATGTCGGGAGGGGGGATAGAGGGCAGATTAGCCCGGAACTATTAGACTTCCTCCAGATTCAGTTCAGGGAAGAGGTTATAGAGGAGGTCAAGCAGGAGCTTAGTCAGGAGAGGGAGAGGGGGAGAGGGAGAGGAACAGGACAGGAAGGGGGACAGGAAGGGGGACAGGAAGCCGTGGGTGGACCCCGTCACTTTGCTCAAGATGAACAAGTGGCTGGGCCCAGTGGCGGGCAGCGTAGAGCTTCACAGTCCGGGAAACAGAGGACATCATCACAGGGGAACACCAAGCTGACTAGGGAGGTGAGGTATACTATGGAGGAGAAGGAGGTCCTCGTAGAGGCTTATATGGACAGGGCTAGGAGACTGCAGGCTCAGAAGGCCACCCCTAGGGAGAAGAGGAAGCTATGGTTGGAGATCAGGGATGCAGTTAATGCAGTGGGGGCACGTAAAAGGGATGTCGAGTCTATTAAGCATCGCTACCGGGACTGCAAAATGGAACTCAAAAGAAAGATCTCCAGGGAGTACCAATACGCAACAGGGACTGGTAGTGGCCCTGAAATGATGGTGGAGTATTCCCGATGGGAGGAAATTTTGCGTCCCAGCATCTCCGAGGTGGCCATAGTCGGGATCGGAGGAGTCGATACCGGGAACCTGCCACTCTCATCTGATGGTAAGCTTATTTAATAATCTCTTTACATAAAAAAATAAAGACTGTATTTAAGGATATTATTAACGCAATTATGCTTTTTTACACATTATTACGTAAACGCATTCACAATTACCTTGCGATTACATTAGTATCTAGGCTACAGATTAGGTGTGCATTTAAACAGACTGAAAACAAATGCAAAATCACATTCAGATTGACCAGATAGATATCAGAAACATGGTTTAGAAAATGCAGAAATCGTATTGATTGTTATATTTCAAAGTGGATTAATGAGGCTGCATTTGTAATTCTGTTGTAAGCAAAAGCATTTACATCTTTATTTGTAACTATGCTAATATATACATTTCTTTCTTTTTACAATATACAGAGTCTGGGGAGGAGGCAGCACAGCAACTACAGGCTCCTCCTTCACCCAGGTATGAGAGTGGTGGAGATGACTGGCCACCTCGGGGAGACATGGAAGACATCCCTCTATCCCCATCCTCTGAAGAAGCCCCCAGTGCAGAAGAGATCCCTGCAGCAGCCCCTCTTGCATCAAGCAGCCCGTCCTGCACCAGCAGCCCCTCCTGCACCAGCAGCCCGCCGTGCAGCAGCCCCTCAGGAGGAGATAGCAGACCTGCAGATCTTATGCGATTTTCAAGAACAGATGAGTGGCTCCCAGAGAGAAAATGTGAAAAGCAGAACCCAGCAGACAGAAGAAATTCATGCCATTTGACAAGGCCAAACAGAGCTTATATAAGGCCAAAGAGAGATAATCCAAGGACAAAGAAAGATTATCCAAGGACAAAGCGAGATCTTGCATACTCTCAGAGATATATTGCAGGTTCTCTGGGAGGAGCATAATGCGCCATCTGCTGCTGGGCCATCTGCTGCTGGGCCATCTGATCCTGGGCCATCTGATGCTGGGCCATCTGCTGCTGGGCCATCTGCTGCTAGGCCATCTGATTCTGGGCCATCTGATCCTGGGCCATCTGATCCTGGTACTCCTCAATCTCCTCCTCAGCCGGGTGATCCCAGTACTCCTCCTTCCCCTCTTCCCAAAACATCTCC
This sequence comes from Bombina bombina, assembly GCF_027579735.1. Classification (NCBI taxonomy): domain Eukaryota; kingdom Metazoa; phylum Chordata; class Amphibia; order Anura; family Bombinatoridae; genus Bombina; species Bombina bombina. The sequence goes on along the minus strand of NC_069504.1, from coordinate 451,921,854 downwards.
AATGAGAACTCATCGGAGGGGGCAGTTGCCCCCCCCCCCCGACCCTCGGTCTCATGGGAAGAGGGGAAGGAAGAGGAAGTAAGTATTTTTATATATATTTAATTATTTAATGTGTAATGGATAGGTATGTGATGATGTGGTCTTCTTACACTTGTGGACCACACTCTGTATATAATCTGCTTCTATGGGACCGGGGTCCATGGAGGCATATTTTTTGCAGAGTGTGGTTTACAAGTGTGTGGGCACCACATCATCACATACCTATCCTTGTTCATTACATTGATTGGTTTCTGTGATGTGATGTCCAAACTGTTTCCCTAATCTCAAACAAAATGACTATTACAATTAAACATGATGGCATATCACTGTTTGAATGCCAACAACACAGCTTAAAGGGACAGTCAGAACATTATTTTTGTTTACAAAGAAAACACTTAATTACGCATTATCAAGTTTGGAAAAACAACACTTACACCTTTTGCTTCTGTGATTAACCTTGTATCTATGCCTCTGATAAATGACCACTTATTTATGTTCTTTTGACAGACTGCCATTTTAGCCAATCACTGATCAATACAGGGTAACTATACTGCATGAGCTCAATGTTTTCTATATGAAAATGCAAAAAAAATGCCCTCTAGTGGTCAAAATGCATTCAGATTAGATGCACTCTTCAAGCTCTAAAAAATGAGCAGATGAACCTCCTAGGTTTAGCTATCAACTAAGAATAACAAGAGAACTAAGATAAATTGGTGATAAACGTTTGAGATATTATTTATTAAAAATTGTTATTGTGGACATTAAAATCATTAATGTTTTTCTTGACTTGACTGTCCCTTTAAACAAGAACATATGCTAACATATACTAATCCTTAGGGATTGTTGGTATATCTACATGTACTTGTTCAAACTAAAAAATATTGGAATAGGATACTAAGCCTGTCTGCCATATTTTTATTGACGTGTTAAATAAAGTTTATTTTCTTAAAGAGACATTATTGTGTTTGAATTATTTAAGAAAGACATTTAATTTAGAAGGCATATGGTTTTGGGTCCTTTTACGAGTTACTTTGTAAATATATGCTCACACTAATATATTTGGAGATTAACCAATGTGGAACTCATACATGACACAATATTGAGCATTTACATTAAAGGGACCGTATACAATCATTTTCATAGAACTGCATGTAATAGACACTACTATAAAGAACAAGATGACCAAATACTGATATTGAAATCCAGGAGAAAATGATTTAAAGATTTACTTAGAAAATCTGTATAGCTATGTTGAAAAGTTAGCTTGAAAGCACATTCCAAGTGGGAAATAAGACAATCCCCCTTCCTTTGCATATGAAAAGACCCTTTTACACAAACAGGAGCAAGCTGGAGAAGGTAGCTGATGGTACCCACATCAAACTTTGAGACTTGGGTAGGAGTCAGAAAATCACAGCAATGTTATTTAAACATAAGCAAAACTAGACATTGATTATAAAAAAGGACTATATATAGATAGAAAAAACATATATGTGTTTAAAAAAATAGTGTATAATGTCCTTTTAATAAAAAATACCACAACATAACATCTAGAATAAATAGGCATCTCATATATTTATCATATGATAAAGGTCAATGCATATTGATTACTTGATTCAAATACAATAGCGCATCTTTAGGAATTAGATATGGAGAAAATTAAACACAACACAGTCATTATTTATAAAAAGGAAAATATTGTTGACAAACATATTAAACAAGATGGACTATATTCATGGGTTTGCACTTGCCTCAAAATATCTTATGCAGGAAAATATATTGCTTTCATTTGTTTATTCAACGAGACAGCCATCAAAAGAGATTTTTGTGTTTTTTATCATCTATGGTTCAACAATGTACATGATTCACACAATCCATACTCAACATAGTTTTAAACTTGTCTTCTCATTCACAAATGTGGGTTACGTGCAAATTCAAATATTGCGGGACTACGTAATCCAATCAGACGGATTTTACACCTGACATGTGACATCTTAATTAACATGGCACATCGTTGATCGCGTAAAAACACCATCCAATCAAAGGCGCATCCTTAATCCCGTAAAAACGCCATCCAATCTATGGCGCATCCTTGATCGCATAAAAACGTCAGCCAATACAAGGACTCATTTGACAGCTTGGCATGTGACGTCTTAAGCAACATGGCGCATCCAAGATCGCGTAAAAACATCAGCCAATACAAGGACCCATTTGACAGCTTGGCATGTCAATAAGAAACGTATTTATATTTTAGAAACTAGTATGTGCTATATTGGTAGCTAGCAATGTCCCGCTAGATAACGTAATACTGTGATATATGAAATAGAATCCATTGTTGAAACTAAGGATATATTTCATTAGAAGCAGAGGATTATTAACTATTTAGCAAGCAGCAGGGTTTAAATAGACCTGAAAACAACATTTTATGTTACACGATTATGTAGGATATTGCAATTTGAATTTTAATCTTTGGATTATTGTGTTTCATGTCCCTTTAAATGAGAAATAATGCTAGGAGATACATTATGAAAATAGGGATTGGTTATACATTATATGTTACCTATAGCTATGGTGTCCATCTTTAACATTTAAAAAGGGACACATGAGAAATACATGTCAGGGATGTTTTCAGATATGTTAAGATTTATTTGGAATAACAATAATGACATATGTATTGATCAAACGTGTCACTTATTCAAGTAGAAATATGGTCATCCTCCCTATAGCAATATATTGTCGGATAATTAAAGATAAAAAATAATAAGAGAAATATATTAATCATGTAAAATATGCGCATTACACACAGTGATTGATTTTGTTACACTACTACAATAAGATATAAGTGAAATTGGAAAACATGTGCTGGCAACATTCAAATAATAGTCTGGTTTTAAAAATATTATATGTCCATATTGATGTAAAAAGGACAAAATTACATTAAAACTGCATATCCATTCCTTAAAGGGACACTGAACCCATTTTTTTTCTTTTGTGATTCAGATAGAGTATGACATTTTAAGCAACTTTGTAATTTACTCCTATTATCAATTTTTCTTCGTTCTCTTGCTATCTTTATTTAAAAAGAAGGCATCTAAGCTTTTTTTTTGTTTCAGACCTCTGGACAGAAATTTTTTATTGGTGGATGAATTTATCCACCAATCAGCAAGAACAACCCAGGTTGTTCACAAAAAATGGGCCGGCATCTAAACTTACATTCTTGCATATCAAATAAAGATACTAAGAGAATGAAGAAAATTTAATAATAGGAGTACATTAGAAAGTTGCTTAAAATTGCATGCTCTATCTGAATCATTAAAGAAAAAAATTGGGTTCAGTGTCCCTTTAAGAATTGTGGTCAGCATCACTTAAAGGGATATGAAATACAAACATTTAAGTTTCAGGATTCACAGAGAGGATAATATTTACATAAAATTTAAAAATGACATAGATTATCTAATTGTATCAATCCTGGGATCATTTGTTAAAAGTGCATCAATTCATGAATAGTTAATAAATAAACACATGGATGTGCAAAACAATAGAATATATATATATATATATATATATATATATATATATATATATATATATATACAACCAGCAATATATATAGAGAACTTCAGTTCTATGATTATCATAATCTTGCAAAGATAAACCTTTATGAAAAGTATATCTAGTAAATGAATCAAATTAGATTTGAGATGTAAATATTAAATTTATGGACAATTGTATTATATTTATGAATCCAGAAAGACCATTATTTGGTTTCATGTCCCTTTAAGGATTAACCACATAAAATATAGATTTCAAACAATGACATGAATAAAGAGGACAAATAATATTGGAATGTCATGTATTTTATTATTATGTCATAAAATAAAAAAATAAGATAACGTTACAAAAACATATTGATAAATCAGCCCCATTGGAGCCATTTGACAAGGTAAAAGAGTGCATCACAGTCCTTGGAGGGAGTTGACAAGCGCCAACACAGCCCCATTGGAGCCATTTGACAAGGTAAAAGAGTGCATCACAGTCCTTGGAGGGAACTGACAAGGGCCAACACAGCCCCATTGGAGCCATTTGACAAGGTAAAAGAGTGCATCACAGTCCTTGGAGGGAGTTGACAAGGGCCAACACAGCCCCATTGGAGCCATTTGACAAGGTAAAATAGTGCATCACAGTCCTTGGAGGGAGTTGACAAGGGCCAACATAGCCCCATGGGAGCCATTTGACAAGGTGCCATAGTGCATCACAGTCCTTGGAGGGAGTTGACAAGGGCCAACACAGCCCCATTGGAGCCATTTGACAAGGTGCCATAGTGCATCACAGTCCTTAGAGGGAGTTGACAAGGGCCAACACAGCCCCATGGGAGCCATTTGACAAGGTGCCATAGTGCATCACAGTCCTTGGAGGGAGTTGACAAGGGCCAACACAGTCCTATTGGAGCCATTTGACAAGGTAAAACAGTGCATCACAGTCCTTGGAGGGAGTTGACAAGGGCCAACACAGCCCCATTGGAGCAATTTGACAAGGTAAAAGAGTGCATCACAGTCCTTGGAGGGAGTTGACAAGGGCCAACACAGCCCCATTGGAGCCATTTGACAAGGTGCCATAGTGCATCACAGTCCTTGGAGGGAGTTGACAAGGGCCAACACAGCCCCATTGGAGCCATTTGACAAGGTGCCATAGTGCATCACAGTCCTTAGAGGGAGTTGACAAGGGCCAACACAGCCCCATGGGAGCCATTTGACAAGGTGCCATAGTGCATTTTAGTCCTTGGAGGGAGTTGACAAGGGCCAACACAGCCCCATTGGAGCCATTTGACAAGGTAAAAGAGTGCATCACAGTCCTTGGAGGGAGTTGACAAGGGCCAACACAGCCCCATTGGAGCCATTTGACAAGGTGCCATAGTGCATCACAGTCCTTAGAGGGAGTTGACAAGGGCCAACACAGCCCCATGGGAGCCATTTGACAAGGTGCCATAGTGCATTTTAGTCCTTGGAGGGAGTTGACAAGGGCCAACACAGCCCCATTGGAGCCATTTGACAAGGTAAAAGAGTGCATCACAGTCCTTGGAGGGAGTTGACAAGGGCCAACACAGCCCCATTGGAGCCATTTGACAAGGTAAAAGAGTGCATCACAGTCCTTGGAGGGAGTTGACAAGGGCCAACACAGCCCCATTGGAGCCATTTGACAAGGTAAAAGAGTGCATCACAGTCTTTGAAGGGAGTTGACAAGGGCCAATTTAGCCCCATTGGAGCCATTTGACAAGGTAAAATAGTGCATCACAGTCCTTGGAGGGAGTGGACAAGGGCCAACACAGCCCCATTGGAGCCATTTGACAAGGTGCTATAGTGCATCACAGTCCTTGGAGGGAGTTGACAAGGGCCAACACAGCCCCATGGGAGCCATTTGACAAGGTGCCATAGTGCATCACAGTCCTTGGAGGGAGTTGACAAGGGCCAACACTGCCCCATTGGAGCAATTTTACAAGGTAAAAGAGTGCATCACAATCCTTGGAGGGCGTTGACAAGGGCCAATATGCATGTGACATCATGATGTTATTAATGACAAATCATACATAAATGAATGAAAAATACAAACATATGTTCATGCTGCATTATATAGAAAGGGGGGCAGTAGTGTATTGTACAAATAATGGAAGAATAATTTGTAAAGTGCCAAAGCTGTAGACTTTGGTTTTCTTCCAGAGAATGTTTTAAAACAATAATACATGTTCGATACATGTTATATATATTTGACATACCATCAGACTCCAAGGGAGCCACTTCCTCCTCCGCCTCACATGTTACATCAATCTCTGTAAAACATAACATGTTGTGTACATGTTAAAATTAGATATTATAACATATGTTACTGTTGCTCAAGGACACACATCAATGTAGCGTTAAAGATATACTGAACCAAAGTTAGGAATACCATCATTTTGATTTAGCATACAAATGACATTAGATTTGTTATTCTCGTTGAGTAATAATTACATTTTAGTGTCTGTATTTTTACAAATATCTCAAAAGCAGAGTACATGGAACATTTAAGAGTTCTCATGTGTGTATCACTTGATGATTGTTGTCAAAATTTATACTAAAAAGAAACATATGCTATCCATGTTCAGAAGCACAAAGATTTAGACTAAGAAGCTTTGAGATCTTAATCTTTTAAAATTAAAAATAAATAGATATATAATCAGAGGAGTAAATTATCGGTTTATTCAAATGTAATGCTTCATCAGAATCATGATCATAATATTTATTACAAATACACCTTCAATGACATATGAATGAGTCAATGGACTTACCCAAAGCCTGCAAAGGCAGCTCATCATCGGTGCTGGATCCCTCTGGGTTCTCCACAACAACTACATCTATTAATGATATAGATATATATTAGTGAACGCAGTTTGGACATCACTAAATCCCATCAGTATAGAATTTTCAAAAAAATGTTCTTAGAAATGTGAAAAATAGATCACTAAGATGAACAATAAATGCATGAGTTAATCAAGGCGATTCTAAAGAAAATGATGTTTTTAACATATGTTTAATTTCTTACTATATTAGACAGACAATTCATCTCATATGATTCTATTGCCTATGAAAATATACCTATTGATCAATATTTTTAAGATAATACACACAAACATCACTTTGAATAACAACTGGTGACAAATCGAACCGAAGTCATGTGGCACATAGATCCATTTGTGCAATGTACAGTAATTTATTTTAGGACACAACACATATTGATCACAATGCAAAACAGAAGATATTATTAAAAATATGTCATCATGGTGCTGTTAGAGTATGCTTATATCTATAAAGTAAGTCCAAGAGTGAATATGTGATTTAGATATTAATATTGTTTCATCAAAACAATGTAAGGATGACTGAATATATTGATTATTAAAGGGACACTGACCACAATTTTTAAATTCATTGATTCAAATTGAACATTCAATTTTAAGCAAATTTAAAATTTACTACTATTATCAATTTGTCTGTGTTCTCTTGCTTTATTTATGTAAAAAAAGAAGGCAGCTAAGCAATATTTTGGTTCATAAAATATTGGTCATTTAATGTGTCCACCAATCAGTGACAACAACCCAGGTTGCTTCTAAAAAATGGACCTGCATCTAAACTTACATTCTTGCTTTTCAAATAAAGATAACAAGAGAATAACAAAAATATGATTATAGGAGTAATTAGAAAGTTTATTAATATTGCATGCTCTATCTGAAGGACAACATAAATAATTGATGTTCATTGTCCCTTTAATATTAAAATTCTTTATTTGACAATGTCGCTGTTAATGAATTGTCAAGTCCATATGTTGATGTAATGAATGTGATGGAGCATGCAATTACAATCAAATTTGTAATTTAAGTATATCATCATGAATCTTTAATTATCCTTCTCTCTTAAAGGGACATGAAGCTCAAAATGTGTAATAGTATGTTATTTAATTTTTTAAAAGTCCAGCTTGTGATTAAAAAAAACCCTTTCAAATAGACTTTTTTGTGTCTATTTTGCTTCATTGTCTTATATATTTTTTTTAAAGGAGCAACTATGTACTACTGGTATATGAACACATGTGTTGAACCAATGAAAATAGGCAATTTTCTGCATCAAACAATCAGCCGGTTACTCCCAGTAATGCATTTCTGATCCTGAGCCGACCTATATATGATTTTATAATAAGGATAACAATAGACTGAAGCAATTTATCTAATTTAGTCAAATTTGTAATTTGTGGTAAATCACATGTGTCTAAATCCTAAAAGTGAAATGATTGTTTTCATTTCCCTTTAATGATAAAAATAAACCCAAAAACATATGAGATGTATATTTTTATCATCTGCACATTTGAAAAAATGTGTTAGTGTTGTCTAAATGTATCCAAAAAATCTCAAGCACTACACAGGGGCAGAATATAAAATGGGCAGGAACCTAAGCTTACATTAAAATGAAGATAACAAGAATAGAAGAGATATCTTCAAATACTCATAATTTTAGATTCATATTACAAGGTAATCCCAGCTTTGATTCGTGATTCTTATTTTAAAATAACCAAACAAGATAATTAGAGTATCCATATAAATATCGATCAATGTGAATGTATTATGTAATGTTATGTGCAGGTTTGTAAGACAAAGGTAAATTAATATGAGACATACCATGCTGTGACGAACCCTGGCTTGAGGTTCCAGCACCAACATCAAGATCTGTAAAATATTCAATGAGGATTGGATATCATTAATACAAATCAGGTCATGGAGACAAAAAATATTATTTTTGAATTCTAATTGACAAAGTACCAAGCTATTTGTATTTACATGAGTTCATTGTTTCCTCAATTAATGTCTAAATAAAGAGATACTGTATTCTTATTTTCAATCTTTTTTGTTGTTGACTGTAGCTTTAATTCTTTTTGTGTCTTCTTGCATTCTCAACAATTGATAGAGATAGTTAATTGTTTATTTTGATCTTGCTAGTATAGCTTTTATAATGTAGAAGATTGTAAATAAGGATACTGTATTCGTCCCATATATACTAATTAACGTATACATTTGACCAACATGTCTAAAGTGAGGCCAGTTACAGCAAATACATGTTCACATGTGTGCGCAATTCTATCTTTCATGATCATTGCGCAATGATTCCAAGCAGAATAATGCATTAGTGATTTGACCAACATGTCTAAAGCGATGCCAGTTACAGCAAACACATGTTCACGTGTGTGTGCGCAATTCTATCTTTCATGATCATTGCGCATCGATTCCAAATGGAATTACGCATCCGTGATTAAGAATTGATTTGGATATAGTAGTGTGATGAGTATCATTTCTAAAGACTTCAAATCTATTTGCAATAGGGTGTATTACGAGATAGAGATTGGATATTTGTTAATATTGAACAATAACAAATAATATTTAGAACTGTGTTATGATTCGATAGTCAATGTATGAAATGGCGGATGATAGTGATTTCACAGATGCGCGGTTCCATTTTCGCTCTGTGACGCATATTCTGTAGAGCGCAAGAAACATCATTCCTATTTCATGTGTGACGATTCTAAATTCAGATATCTAAACATCATATGTAGCGTGTGTTGTGAGACCTATATAGATTGAATATATGACTATATACACATTTCTTAAAAATCAAATCAAATATTAATATATTATATGAAGTCAGATATTTACCTGGTTCAGATTCTCTCTGCTCCTCTCACAGGCCACCGGACAGAGAAGCAGCTGCACTGGCCTCCGGGTCAGGACTTTCTGATCAGGCAGCTGGGAGGGAAGAAGAAAAGGCTAAGGAGCGAGAGGATCTAAATCTGCGGGGGACCCGGAGATTGAGGAGCTCGCATAAAGTCACCTCATAAGGGAGTAGGTAGAGTTTCCTTGGTGGCTTATTTTTTTTTCCATCTCTCTTACGGGTTTGTACCCACTCCCTTATAAGGTCGACTTTTTTGTGCAGACGCAAACTCATATCCACGAACCTCCACATGATTCGATCCTGGCTCCTTTGGACCCCCAACACCAAATTAACATCATTGGTGATAGACGCCCAGAGGGCCTTCTTAATGCTCTGCTTCGTCGGCCTCTTCTTGTTCCCAAACAGCTGAGGATAGAAGTCCCCGACGGCGTTGACCAGTGCAGCACTCTCCAGCTTAGTGAACCTGGGAGACATCATGCCTGCTAGTCCCAACAAAGTATAATATATATATATATATATATATATATATATATATATATATATATATATATATAATATATACACTGCCAGCAGGCATTAGAGAACTGACAAAGATGGCAACATGTAATGGACTTTTATATGGTGAAGTAAACATGAGATGGTATCTGTACATTTGATTGGATAATATTTAGAAATTTTGTTATCATGTCTGTGAGACCATAATGACTCAAGTTATGTTTGTGTGATGAACTCTGATTGGCTGTTCCTTAATGTTTCATATCTTAGTAACTTCCATACACATACCTCCTGGGGGTGCTGTTACTACATTTTTCATGCAGACTTATTTGTAACTCATGGAACTGTTATGCGGATATGTGTGATGCAGATGTAATATACGTGATCCATTAAATATTTTTTTTTTATTTTTTTTAAATATAATCCAGTCACATTAGTAAATGTTTTACACATTTCGATGTTTAATATTGATCAGGTTCTTTAATACAAATAAGTTTTACTAATACAAATTTAACATTGCATGTATTTATTGTTTATTAAATAAATTTTGTAACTTATTGTGAAGCATTGACATTGCTCTATTAAATGTATTTTTAATGCACATCGATTGTGTGCTATTGCGTGACATTAGAATCTAATTTTTAAAGATGAGAATCTCGTGTTGCAAGATACGTTTCCCACGCTATGTTTCTGAAATGCGTAATTTCTGGTTATAATGTCCTGAACTTGGATAATCTGTTTATAAATGTTAAACTACACGTTTGTTTATTATTAGTAAATAAACTTTGAGCTTGTATTTGTCTGAACTTCTCACATCTGTTATTGGGGCAAGGCGTCTTTATTTTTAAAGGGACATTTCACACAAATATTTTCTTAAAATGATCCGGAGAGAGAAAACATTCTTATACTTTAAAATGTAACTATCAATTTAGATTATTCTTTAAATATCGTTAACAGAAGAATTTGAAATGCACATGTTTGAGCCAATCACACAAGGCATCTCTGTGCATCCACCAATCTTCAGCTACTGAGTATATCTAGATATGGTTGTAAAGGAAATAATATCAAAAGAATGGATTAAAATCGATGATAGAATTAAATGTTAATGTTTAAAATTATATTTTATTTATGAGTCCAGAAAGAAACGCTTTTTAATTACCTTTCATGAGATAATATGCAATCTTGAACTTGATCTAAATACATCTGTCTAAACATTGTAAATATGCATTGTTGGCCACCCACAATTAAGTAGATATTTCCCAGTAATGCTTTGCTGATCATAAACCGATGCACCTCCCTTTATGAAACTTAGTATAACATGAGAATCAAGCATATTTGTATTACCTTCTGTATTGTTTGCCCCACTGTGAATGAAATAACTTCTAATGGCTGTATTTATACAGCTTTACCTTAATGAGACATTAAGCTATATGTTCTTTACTAATTTACATGGATAATACAATGTTAAAACAACGTCATATTTATTTTGATTATCTCATTAGTTTTTTAAAAATGATAGTGTTGCCTGAAAACCATATCTAGATAGGCTCTGTTGATGCTGATTGTTGGTTGTACATAGATGCCTTATGTCATTGTCTAACCCATGTGCATTGTTATTTCTTTAACAAAGGATATCTAAAGACTGAATATAATTAGATAATAAAAGTACATTTTAAATTTAAAATAAAAAAATTGTAATATCCCTGATTCACTAAATGAATTTTTTTTATGTCCCTTTAAGGACAAAACCATTAGGAATATGTGGATTTAACATTGAAGAAATAAACTAAAGGGGAATGAAAATACATATAGATATGTGATATCTATCCAACAGGTAAGGAGTATAATTGCTAGAAGTTATCTTTTGATATATCTATAGTTAACTGACCCTTCAAATGACTCCACTAGAACTGAAAAGTAATTACTATGGCATACAATAACTAGCTTGGTCTAAATATGAAATGAACTTACTTTTCATTTACAGATAATTTAAAACATATTACCTATAAAATAATTAAAGCTGAATAACCGATATTTTGTGTAATAATGTTTTTGGATAATCAAGGAAGATTAAAGATATTAGAATGTAAATTGAACATTCAACTACACTGTCACTTTAATGTAAGTTAAACACTTTCCTTTCTTAAAAGTGAAATGAATAAAGTTGTTCAGGATAATTTAGACTACATATCCTTGTCATAAACATTTTATGATGTTAACATCTATAAATCACACAATAAAAGCATAGATGTATTTAAATCAAAATTAAATTGCTGAAAGATACTTGACTTTAACATTATCTGAATAAGCTCTGTTGATATTTTTCATTCAATAAAATAACCAAAATTATTATATTTGATATCAAGCATGTGCTTGTCAAATAGATGACTAACAGTCATGGGAGTAATATTTTGTTTACTTGTCAGATTAGATGGATATATTTCTTTGAATCTTACAGTGATAGAGATATATCTCTAAGAATATGTATTTTAATACAAAAATAGAAGATATAGTATGAAAATAAATTTATTGACAAGAAAATAAATTAAAGGTTTTTTTTTTAAAAAAGTGTAATGCATCATAGATGAAACTCTGAAAAAGAAAGAAAAATATTATAAACATTAGTTATTTCATGAACACATGTCTTAAAATATTCATTAAATAGAATAATTGTTAAATCAACTTGTGTCCATGTTCTAACATGTATTTTTTTGGTTTGGATATATCTATATCTATCCATAATTTGAAATACCATTATATTGTCTAATCAATCTTAGAATTAAACATTAGCATTTTAAAATAGACAAAATAATGCATATCACATTATAAAAATCTATTTATATTGTATGCTGAACATAACTGAATGTAATATTTCATGTCCATTCAAATAATGTACCTCTATATCAACTATAGAATGTATTCCTTTGTCTGTTTGGTCAGAATGTGAGTCCTCTCTAGCACAAAGTAGGGGTAATGTATCTAAAATAAAAATATTCTAATATAGGACATCTATCTATTCCTAATTCTTTTAACATTCTTCCTCCTGTGATTATTAACTAGCATGCATTGTGCAAACTAACCTGGATGTGTAGTTTTTTGAAAGGCAATTATCTTCAAAATAACAGTTTCTCATTAGGTGTCTTATTCATCATTTTCAAAATAGAGGATTGTGAAATACCATCTAAAAGAAAAAATAATCTAAGTGTCTCCAATAGGATGCATCCACAGCCTTAGTCCATAAAATTGTTGCCACTTACCATGTGAACGTGTCTTTGTATGGTTTTCAAGGTCAGCACATTTGAAAGACAATGCCAGACATGATAACATTGGTATTCATCACTTTCAATCTTGGAATCTTCACTTTCAGTCTGGGATACTTCACTTTCAGTCTGGGATACTTCACTTTCAGTCTTGAATTCTTCACTTTCAGTATTTAAATGAAGTCATAATCAAAGAATTAATAGAAGTGTGTGAATTAGTTCTGCCCCCTTACCCCCCCATTGTAGCATCTTGTGTTATGTTCTATAAATCAAGTGTGAAAATGAGTCATAGATTGTGCAGACCTAACCTCTGATGTGTGACTTTGAAGCATATAGTCTTGCTATAGGATTTCTTTCTGAGTATCCAAAATTCTATTAATGTGTAAACTAAATACTACTTTTTCAAATGTATGCCATATGATGGGTGATTGTGCAAAATTCCCGCCAGCCACAGTCCATCCATTATTTATACTTACCAGCTGATGTCTTTAAAAACCAGGTGGCGAAGTCGTTACAGGACCCAATGCCAGAAGCATCACCTATAATAATCAAAATAAATATTTATAATCATTTGATGAACAATTATAACATGTTTGCACAATTCTCTACTTCTCATTTCCCTAGAATTCACACATATTCGCAATGCTCCTATCTAACTTCTATTATTTACCGTCTGAAGTGGCAGTTGATGATGTTTGCTCTGACATTTAGCCCCTCGTCCCGGAATGGCCCCTCTAGAATAGTATCATCATCCTCATCTTGGAGGAGGCGTTGGGGCGCCTGGACGGCCTGCAGCATCCCAGCCTGCTGTGCAATGTTATGCAGGACGCTGCAGGCTATAACGATCTTCGCCACCTTACTAGGGCTGTATTGGAGAGTTCCTCCAGGCCTGTCCAGGCATCTTAGTCTCATTTTGAGGAGCCCAAACATCCTCTCCACTACAGCCCTAGTCCACTTGTGCGCCCTATTATAGCGCTCCTGGGACTCGTCGGTGAGGTTACATATAGGCGTAATGAGCCAAGGCCGGTTCATGTAACCAGAATCACCTATAAATAATGAACATAACAAAATGACAAATATTAATAATTTATTTATAATTATTATATTAAAATACTTTTCATTTGTGTACACGAAAATCCCCTAAAATAAACATTTTCCTTAAAAAAGAATTATATGTTTAAATCACATTCTCTGTCTGCCCATTTAAGCTAGGCCATGCTACCGATGTGTATTTTGCATAAACCAGACATTTGCAAAAAGAAAAAGAAATGGTTAAATTGCATCCTAGAGCTGACCATTTAAGCTAAGACATGCTACATATGCGTATTTCGCATAAACCAGACATTTGCTAAAAGATAAAGAAATGCTTAAATAGCATACTCTATCTTCCCATTTAAGGTAAGACATGCTACATATCTGTTTGGAGCTAAAATAAGACATTTGAGGAAAGAGCCAATGACATGGTTAAATAGCATTCTCTATCTGCCCATTTAAGCTAAGACATGCTACATATCTGTTTGGAGCTAAAACTAGACATTTGAGGAAAGAGACAATGACATGGTTAAATTGCATTCTCTATCTGCCCATTTATGCTAAGACATGCTACATATCTGTTTGGAGCTAAAACTAGACATTTGAGGAAAGAGACAATGACATGGTTAAATTGCATTCTCTATCTGCCCATTAAAGCTAAGACATGCTACATATGTGTATTTCGCATAAACCAGACATTTGCTAAAAGAGAAAGAAATGGTTAAATAGCATTCTCTATCTGCCCATTTAAGCTAAGACATGCTACATATCTGTTTGTAGCTAAAACTAGACATTTGAGGAAAGAGACAATGACATGGTTAAATAGCATTCTCTATCTGCCCATTTAAGCTAAGACATGCTACCTACGCATATTTCGCATAAAGCAGACATTTGCTAAAAGAGAAAGAAATGGTTAAATGGCAATTTTTTTTTAAATGGATAGTAATGTCCCAATGAAACGTTCATGATTCAGATAGGGCATGCAATTTTAGACAACTTTCTAATGTACTTTTATCACATTTGCTTTGTTCTCTTGTTATTCTTGTTATTGTTAGGCTAATATGCTAATTTCTAAGCCCTTTAAGGCTGACTCTATTTTGAATGCATTTGACAGTTTTTCACAGCTAGAGCGCATTCAATCATGTGTTTCATATAGATTTCATTGTGCTTATACACGTGAAGTTATTTAAGAGTCAGCACTAATTGCATGAAATGCAAGTCTGTCAAAAGATCTGAGATAAGGAGGTAGTCAGCAGAGGCTTAGATACAAGGTAATTACAGAGGTAAAAGGCATATTTCTATAACAGTGTTGGTTATGCAAAACTGGGGAATGGTAAATAAAGGGATTATCTATCTTTTTAAACAATAACATTTTTGATGTTTACTATCCCTATAACCATAACTTACCAGGCAATCACAACAACATGTCTCAAATATTTTTTTTAAAGAATGAAGGCCTTTAATCGAGGCAGAGAAGTGTTAGGACCATAATTATTTTAAAATGTATGTGTAAAATATGTAAAGAAATTTAAAAAAAAAATGTAAAAAATTAACACAGCAAATATGTCAAATCTTAAGGCATGTAGATAAAAAATATGATGACACCAAAACAATGTCAAATTTGTTAATTGAGACATTTCAGGAAGAATTCTAATTATCCTTTTCTATTGGATGATTAGAATTTATATTTAAAAAATGTTTTTTACTATTGGCTGATTGAAATCAGCCAATAAGGATTGACTGATTTAAAATCAGCCAATCATAATTAAGTGGTACCCATATATTTTGGGGTTCCGTGCTTCTGGGATTTCAGTGTGCGGTGGCAATCGCATGAAGAGGAGGGCTCCCCGAAGAGAGCCAAAGAAACTTGATTGTGGAGCAGAGACGGCGGAAGAGGCCACAGATGTCTACCCCGTGAGCCTGGATGAAAGAGAGCCCCTGGCATTGAAGAAGATTGCAGAGTGGAGGCAGCAAAAGAGGCCACCAAAGTCCACCTCTGCAAAGATTGGCCTTTGTGCCTGGACATTGGATGAAGAGGGCCCAACGTTGGATCAAGAGGAGTTGGAGTCTCTATCAACAGTGAATAACACGTTTGGAGATAGATAGGGTTCTTTTGGGGTGACTATTTTTTTTTTTTGTTGAAATAATTTTTATTTATTGAGTAACATAACATATTCCATGACATCTTTTGTAAACATAAAAAAAAGAACAGGTATGACATAACATTTTGGTTTCACAGAGATTGCAATACAACCATGCTGGACCCCTAGACTCATATCGGCCCCACATATCATATATAACAACCCCTTCATTAGCATTATGCTGTCCGTCAGTGACTATTTATTTTTAAGAATAGGGATTGTTATTCTTCATTTTATTTTCCAGGATAGGTTTTTTTTTTATACTTAAATGTTGTTATTTTGGGGGATGGGTGTTACTTTAATTTAGGTGTGGGGTTTTGTAACTTTTTTTTTTTTTTTGCAATTCAGCTAAGATCACTTTAGTGCAATTTAGGGCTATTGTAATTTATTTTAGTTAGAGTTTTTATTTTGGGGGGTTTATTTTATGGGCCATGTAGTTTAGTGTTAGATATAATATATATATATATATATATATATATATATATATATATATATATATATATATATTTATTAATGGAGTTTTTATCTGTAACAGATTTTTTTTTTTTTTAAACTTCAATTTTTTATTTTTTTTTGTAACTTAGTGGGGTTAATTTAGATGGGGTGGGTTAGTTTAGAGGGGAGGTAGTTTAAAAAAGGCTTAGGTGTTAGGTAGAGATGGGCTAGATTTCGTTTGGGGTTTGGCAGTTTAGTTTTTTTAATTTTTTAATTAGATTTTTTTCAAATATTTCTAACTTAGGGGGTGTTAAGAGGGGGATTAGGTATTAGGTTAGTTTGCATTGGAGTTAAAAGTTAATTGATTGCGGTGGGTATATAGTGGCATAGGGGTTAATCGTTAGTTGATTGTGGTGGGTATATGGTTGCAAAGGGGTTAATAGTTGATTGCGGTGGGTATATGGTGGCATAGGGGTTATAGTTAGTGACATAGGGGTTAATAGTTAAATACTTAATGTTGGGTATGTGGCGGATTAGAAGTTCATAGTTAGTAACTTGTGGTGGGTATGTAGTGGTTTACAACTTTATTAGTGTAGAGTTAGTTTGCAATCATGGGGTCCTTCGGTTTAGGGATATTAGGATTAGCAGTTAAGCAGAGGGCTGGTTTATTTTAGTGATCCTTTTACTATACATCGCCAATATGTTCGGCGATGCTGGGCATTGCCTAAGCCAGCATCGCCAATCAATGGCGGATATAGTAAATGCCTCTCGGCAATGCCGCTATGTCGGGAGATTGGAATATTCCGACAAGCTCGCTCGACATAGTGTTAGATCCATTCGAATATTTCGCCACCTTGTAGCACTTTCAATCATTGGACCAGGGTGAGCAGGGTTTAGTCATCTCCCGGAATCAGAAGGAACACTTGAGCTACTGATTGCAGAGTGGGTGGAATATCCTGCATTCCAAAAGTGGGGACCCCATCTTCCCTCAGGAGTTCCAAGAATGATTATACACAATATATACACACACATTATTTATATTTATATGTATATATATATGTATATAAAATATATACATACACACATATATATACAATGTTCAGCCCATCCTAGTATGGCATTTTGTCATATACTATATCCCTTCAAATCAGTGTTAATAAGTTTGTAAAAAAAACAACATATATATTAGTTTTAAAATATATGTGAATGTAATACTTTATCTAATTTATATTCCATTTGTTTTTTGAAAATTATATTTTTTACCCTAAGACTTTACTTCTAGTGCTATTTTGACTAACCCATCAGGATGCCCTATATATCAGGGATTAATTCTTTGATGGCTAACCTATCCAAATACGTGGACCAATTTCTACAGAGATATGTCAAGAATTTACCCTCCACCTTAAAGATTCTACTCAACTGCTCAGAGATCTAGAGAAAATTACTTGGCAGGATATTCTGATAATGGTTACTAGCGATGTATCATCACTTTACACCTATATTGACCATAAATTGGGTCTAAAAGCCATTAGATACTACTTAGAAAAAGATGCAAACATGCATTAAGATAAAAAAAAATCCTTCTCTAATGTATAGATTTCATCCTGAGAAATAACTGTTTTAATTTTGATGGAAATTACTATTTACAAAAAAAGTGACAGCTATGGGTACCAGGTTCACACCCAGTTATGCAAACTTATTAATGGGACAATATGAAGAAGATTTTATTCATGGAGGTCCCTGGGGTACGAACCTGGTACTCTATAGGAGATATATCAATGATATTTGTATCATTTGGAGAGGAGATAGTGAATTGCTTCAATTAGTTCTAGAAGGCATGAACTGTAACAACTAAGGTTTAAATTTTACCAATGAAATTGGCACAGAAAATATTCCCTCCTTAGATATTGAAATTGAGATCAAAGACCTGAAAATAAAGACTAAGACATTCTTCAGAAAAGTAGACGCCAAAATATCCCAAAAAGCCAAGTATTAAGGATTATATGTTAAATGTGTTGTCTGTCTCATTGAGTTGTGTACATAGCTTCTGACTGCATCCGACATGTCATAAATAATTTAAAAGTCATGCAAAGCAGTAAATATGGCAATCTGTTTGCAAAACCAAAAACATGAGCAACAGAGAGGACTGAGTATGTGCTAAATCTCAGTATCCTTCAAATGAAATAAAATATATAGGTAAACTTACAGCATAAATGGCGATACCAATGCATGTGATATGTGTTTTCAGCTGGAGCACTTACAGCTACAGTACGGGCCTGCATACTGAAGTAGATGACAACCAATGAGATCTGGAGCCAATGTTGCAACTCAGAGGATATTTTCCCCTTATAGCATATGGACTAGTGACAAAACTCTGCTTGGCTTGGACACTCTGAAGGCAATGTTAGTGACTAAGATAAATTTGTGTTCAGTTTTTTAAGATGCTTCTGATGAAGAAAAACTCCTTATGGAAATTCACAGCTCTGAAAAATATCATAAAGTAAGGATAACAACTATTTTCACATGCCTGTATATATTAACATTTCTAAGCATTTTTTTATGTTGTTGTTGTTGTTAACACCTCCTCAAAATTTACGAGGTGGCTCAAATTTGGGTCTGAAATGACACAAATCTGGGTCTGGGAAATCTGGTCACCTTACTTAACCCCACTGTTTTATGAATTTTATTTAGTTTAGTAATATTGATAGTAACTTGCAATAAAATGTATAAGTGACTGAACACAGTCAATCTCCTCCTTTGGGATAAAGTTTTGGCTGAACTGATAATATCTCTCACTGTGTGAATCTTGAGCTACAACAATAGTTTATATGTGAGTATACATAAAATGTTGCTGCATAGATCTATCATCAATATTTACAGCAACAAAACAAATGTAATTTGGTTTTGTTTTTCTTAGCATTGGGCACCATTTATCTTAGCTTGGACCTGTGAATGCCAGTCAGTAAAAATTAAATTCTTCTTTCATTATTGATATAATCCTACAGAATTGAAATAATACACCTATAGTTTGAAAGTATTTACTTTCATTATCTAGTCTAAAACACCGCCAAATATTTTTTTTATTTATTTATTTTTGTAATGGTTATTGTTGTCAGCCATTGATTTTACCCAATTGCAAACTGTACAGTTTGATCAAACTTTACAATAAAACTAACATAAATGTACAATCAACAAGCACTGACAAAGTAATATTAATGCATTCCTGCAAAAATTATATGTTTATCTAATTTCCTGGTGTATTTGTTGTTACAGGTTTTGTTCTAAGGAGATTAAAATCCAAGATATGATATAATGATATTTCACTGGGCTTTCAAATTTAATGAGTTTAATGCATTAAAAAAACAGCAAAAGTGGTTATCTTGTGGTTTAGTAATGACTTCACTCTATATAAAGTATTTTACATAGGAACAAATTCAACATAAATGTTACAAACCATTGAAAATACTTTTCGAGCACATTATCACTACTGTTTTAAACATTTTGAGCTTAAAAATATAAATATAAAAAAATATTCTTTCCTGTATGTGTTTTTCTGATTTTAATATTACATTCTCTTACATGCGCAAACAATTCTTATTTGGCCTATATATTAAAAAAACACATATAAAAGTTTCATCAAATATGCCTGCAAGTTATATTTTGTTAGAAAAAGTTTTAACTAAATGCTGTGTATATATATATATATATATATATATATATATATATATATATATATATATATATATATTGTATATATTTATTTACAAAATTGTATTACATTGAATTGGTTAACTGCACATTTGTCAACAATTATTACACTTTTGAAACTATAAAAAAAATGACATGGACTGGACAGTTAAGAACAGGGAGGTTCCAATATGGATCTTACTACAAACCACCATTTTATAATGTTGCAAAGTATGAGAGGTATGAAGCATGTGAGAAGGTTTATTCAAAGTGGGGAGAATGGGTGGTTTTACAAGATAATACTCATTGTATCTGTTTTAAAAGACATAAGACCATAATTCTATTTTTTTGTTTATTGGTTGTTGTTTTTGTTTTTTTTTATGGCGGGGATTGTTACATTCTAAATTTACATTCAGAGACAGCACTATATGGATACAACAATATTCACTTTGCTTGGACCACTTATTTAGATCCAGATATCAGTATATCAGTGTTGTGCAAATTATTATTTTATTTAATATTAAAACTATAAGCAACTTTACCATTTTTAAAAAACAAACAACCTAAGGTAAACTTAAGCATATACCAAATAATGTACAACCCCATTCCGTGTTTGTATGTGTTTCTGTGTGTGTTAATAAAGTATTCAAATAAACAAAAGGAGAATCTGCCACAATATAAATAAAATCCAAACTTTATTCACATCCTTGTTAAAAACGATACAATCCAAGGTAGTTGGCAGCAACAAAGAGAAAAAGTAAGTGGTGTGGCACTGTTGGCTTATGCGTTTCGGCTGAAAGAGCTGTAATCATAGCCTAGACCCTTGAGCACTTGGAGAGGCAGAATGTACATACAAGGCCAGTGGATTATATACTGACAGTATTGTCTTTGGGAATTATAAGACTTTAGGCACTAAAGCACTTTATTATATGAACTGTCATTTACAGCATTGCTTAACTTCCGCTCTTTATCGCAGCACACTAGACACCTTGGCCTCTATTTAACAAGCTCCGAATAGAGCTTGATGGACCCTGTTTCTGGTGAGTCTTCAGACTCGCCAGAAACAACAGTTATGAAGCAGTGGTCACAAAGACCGCTGCTCCATAACCTGTCCGCCTGCTCTGAGCAGGCGGACAGACATCGCCGGAAATCAACCCGATCGAGTACGATCAGGTTGATTGACACCCCCCTGCTGGTGGCCTATTGGCCGCGAGTCCGCAGGGGGCGGCGTTGCAGCAGCAGCTCTTGTGAGCTGCTGGTGCAATGCTGAATACGGCGAGCGTATTGCTCGCCGTATTCAGCGAGGTCTGTCGGACCTGATCCGCACTGTCGGATTAGGTCCGACAGACCTTGATAACTTGGGGCCCTTATCTATAGATAGTCTATTTTGCTTTTGCATTTACAGATACAGTCTGGAGTTTTTTTCTGCCAATAGAGTGTTAATAAAGTAAACACACTTCAGAATATAGGCTTTTATGTTTCAAAATAGTTTTACAATTTTTAAAGCATTATTTTAAAATATTTACATGTAATTAGCATTAAAAATACATCTATCAAAAACAGTTTCCCTGTACATGTTATACAAACACAGTTTAAAGTATACAAAATCTAATTGGTCAGCTTACGAGTGGAGCGCTAACAGTTATGCGCAAGCTCTAATCAGGCTTACTAGTCGTATTACAAGTTAAAAGTAAATGCGATCGCTTGAGCACAATCATGATTACCGCGTCCTTTAACATAGAGATACATACATATACATGTCTAAATATATATATATAGCAATGAACAGATGGCAGCACTCACTGGTCCTTTAAATGAATATTTTATTGTGTGACGTTTTGGGGACCGTATCCCCTTCCTCAGACAGAGAGCATATAGAAAATGCATCCATTTATACAAACACCAATGAAACACAAGACCCACCCCCAAAGTGAAAAAAACGCCAAAGGTTGTCATAGCAACCTCCCAAACAATGTAAACACCCATACAGCTCCCCCAATGAATAGGAGAGTTAACATATCAAAATCAATAACAGTTCTCATTGATACATATAATAAATAAAAATAACACACTACTATCTGTCTTCTGTTATACATATTCAAATCCGTAGCTTGCATGTGCTACCAACTAACATATAACAGTTGTTAAAATTAAAGACATAAACGGTACTGACATGAATGGAATCTGCACTTAACGTAAAAATCATATACATCGTGCTTCAAAATAATTTTGTTAAAATCCTCACAAATTTGTTAAGAGGGATCATGCAATACATATCAGACACTTACAAGTAAAAACCGCTGCATTGGCATATCTAACGGAGCAGGAACAAGGACCGCACATACAGAGAAGCCAAGGGGCGGCACTATCAGTGTGTCACCCGGAAGCAGCGTCTGGTACGTCACTACACTACCAGATGTAAACAAAGCAACAGCTGTCAACCCAGAGACACACTGGTATAGCCGTAGGTGCATCACAGTAATTATGTCTCACGTACAATCAGGGGCAATGTTCACTCAGATAGCGACTCCTACCAAAATCATAGCACACATCCAAAATTGCCAGACAATCTAAAAATTGCCAGAATATCATGATGGTATAATACACATTGAAAATGCTGAAGGGTTCCTGAAAAAAACACACAAACTAATAATAATTTGTTAAAGAACAAAGCTACATGATCCAGCCGTGGTTATTTAGTAAACAAAGTAGAAAGAATGTAAACATAAACAAAGGCAAAGGAAACAGACTTGGAAAAAAACAGTTAAAAAATGGAGATAACAATAGAGGTAAAAATGCAGAACGTTACCCACAAGATGGAAAGGCAGATACAAACGATCTGCACAATAGCAACATTATAAAAATATATAGAATGTAAACAAATGTGCAGAATATCAAAAATGTAAAAAAATGTAGAAAAATGTAGAGATTTATAATCTAGGGTTGGATTACATAGCCAAACGTAAGGACACTTTATGTAACAATTAGTACAGAGTTGCACCATATCACCCAATATAAGGGCAATACTAAATGCTTCTAAGGCACAGATGTCATTAAACAGATTGGTGGCCAAATGTGACTATTAGGGTCGCAATAGCGTATGGAATGTCAAAATGGTATGATACCTGACTTGTAATTAAATAGGTGATTAATTAATTGTAGGACCTACCAACCTCCAATGGCTCATGGACTCTCAGAGAAAAGGAGGATCATTGGACCGCCCATTAAAGGAGTATTATAGAAAGCAATGCCAATCCAGCATTGAATTTAGTCCATATGGTTGTATGGTATTTAGCCGGTATGTCCATTTGGCTTCAATTTGGAGGAGGATTCTGTTCCTATCACCACCCCTTTTCAATGGGGGAACGTGGTCGATGAGAACAAAGCGTAGATTGGTAGGATTGTGTCCAGCCACCAGGAGAAAACAGAGTACTTTTGACCCCACCAGTTCCAATCCCAGCATAAAAACCTATATGCGGTTGGTAACCCAAGAACTAAATGATTGCTCCTCGTCCAGATTTCGGCATAATTTACCTCAGGATGAAAGGGAGGCAATTAAATCCCTGGCTAATGATGCTTCAATCATCATTAGGACAGCGGACAAAGGCAGGGCCGTGGTGGTCCAAAATTACAGTGACTATAAGCAAGAGATTATGACACAACTAGCCGACACTAACACCTATACTTGGCTCAGTGGCAATCCAACAGTAAGATTCCAATTGCAGATTTTTGCCTCTATTGATCAAGGATATACCAATGGATGGATAGATACTGACACGGTTGCCTTTTTGAAGGTTCTACACCCAGTTTGCCCCATATTGTACACGTTACCGAAGATACACAAAGATATCAACCACCCTCCAGGACGACCGATAGTCTCCGCCAGGGGTTCGTGTACTTCAAAATTTGCCATCTACGTGGACTATTATTTACAACCATGTGTGAAGCAGATGCCTTCATTTCTGAGGGATTCATCCCAACTACTGGACTCATTACGAACTTTGGAGATTGAGGAACACAGGCTACTAGTGACAGCAGACGTCACAAGTCTATACACGATAATTCCGCACGAGGACGGCAAGAAATGTGTCCGTGACACTCTATTGAAGTATCCTTATGTTGGTCCACCGGTTGACTTTCTATTGAAACTACTGGATTTGAGCCTCACTCTTAACTACTTTTGCTTTGAGAAGTCCTTCTACCAGCAAATCACCGGCACAGCCATGGGCTCGAACGTGGCCCCGTCTCTGGCCAATTTGTACATGGAACATTTTGAACGTACAGTAATGAAGGTACAACTCAAAACGGAGGTAAAATTTTACAAAAGGTACATAGACGACCTGTTCCTGATTTGGGCAGGGTCTGAACAGGTCCTTAACGAATGGTTTACTACTCTGAACCAATTAGACACTCCTGTGAAGCTCAAGATAGTACACAGTACCGAGTCAGTGGATGCGATATACCTTTAAGGCATATCCCTCCCACCTTGCTCTCTCCCTATTTAAGCACCTTCACGCCTTCTATTCACTGCCTGATAATTGATGTTACCTCTAAGGAGTATCATCCTTCCTTTTTGCTCTCCTAGCTACTTTGTACTTATTTCAGGTTCACCTGTCATTTTGGGAAACCTCCTGGAATTACCGCTATCCAGATTCATCTAACAACCTGCATTACCTTTTCTTTTTGCTATCAATAGGTAATTCGCACGCTGTCACTAATCTTCCTTGCAGCCTTCCAGCTGCCTGCTCGCTGATACCGGAAGTGAGTCACACTCGCTCAGTCGGAGCTACCGCTCAGACGCCACAACGCTCTGCCACTCTGATCTTCAGTTACGGTCTGTACTTTTTACTTTTCCAAACCGAAGGTATAACTTTTCCTACAAACCTTATGCTGGCTAAGTGTATATTTTGTGAACTACAAGTATCTCTCTGACATTTCTACCATATTCTATAACAAGCTGAATTACTTATCTGAGTGAGTGTGTGAAAACGGACTTTACTTATTTTACTACTTATGCTGTTACATGCACTGATACATTCTATTTTTGCATTATTCAGAATTGCACCATTTGAATTCACTCCACTAGTGTTTTCTGTTTTTCTCTTATCTTGTTATTTTAATAGGGTTATTTTTCATTAAAGATACAACCCAGACTCTCACCACATTACAGTAATTGCTCACAGATACTCTGCCTTAAGTTTAAGCACCAACTTATAGACAGAATTATCAAAGGAGCAACATTTCAACTATTTACTTGTTAGAAATAAAACATTTATATATTCAATATAACAGTATTATCAGGCCTTAAAAAACAAAATTGCCATATTATGGATCCCACAGAGATTCAAAAGGCATTTAACAATATCCATCAAAAATTGGATTATCTGGCTCGTGGCCTAACTGAAGTACAGGCAGAAACCACAACATTAAAAGCTTTAGTAAAAGACTGTTTATCACCTAAAACCCCTGAAATCCCAGAACCCCAAGTACAACCCCCAACTCCTTTTTCAGGCAAGAGATCTGCTTTCAGGGTTTTCAAAAATTCCTGTCTTCTATTATTTACTCTAAAACCTCGCACATATCACACTGAAAGATTGAAAGTGTGCACTACCATCTCCTACCTCACAGGGGAGCCCCGCACATGGGCAAATAGATTTTTTGAATCAAACAATCCTATACTTGATTCCTCACAGGAATTCTTTGCTGCTATGTCTGAGTTATATGAGGATGCCCACACACAGCTAATAGCAGAAACTAAGCTTCGTTCCCTTAAGCAGGGAAAGCGTACTGTGGAGGAGTACACCACGGATTTTCAGCTATGGGCGACTGACTCTCAGTGGAATGAGGTCAGTCTCCGAAATCAATTCAGATTGGGTTTATCAGAAGTCCTAAAGGACGAGCTATCTCGCCTTGACATGCCAGAAACTCTCTCTGCTTTGATTAAACTTAGTACTACTCTGGACAGACGAATTAGAGAATGTAAGGCTGAAAGAGGAGGATTTGAGACCTCTCCTAGACAAAATTACCCAAATACCTCTCATCATGATAAAACAACACCTATGGAAATAGGCGCAATAAGGGGTCACTTGACCCTTGAGGAAAAGACTAGAAGGAGACTTTCCAACCTTTGCATGTACTGTGCAAAGAAAGACCATGCTGTCTCAGATTGCCCTTTACTGGACATACAAAAGAGGGGTAAGAATGTTACCTTAGAACATATTAAAACTGATCTTACAAATCAACTAACTATCTCTCTCTCTCTACAGTGGGACCAAAACAATCTTCAGAATAAAGCATTTATTGACTCTGGGGCTTCAGGGATATATATCAACACTGATTATGTATTAGTTAATAAAATACCCACGGTGTGCAAGCAAATCCCTGTGTTTGTTAAATTAATTGATGGTTCCTCTATACAACATGGTCCTATAACACACCATACTATACCTTTATTGATCACAACCACAAATGGACACACTGAATATTTATCATTTGATATCCTCCCAATTGCTATGCATACCATAGTATTAGGTTATAAATGGTTAAAAACCCATAACCCTCAAATAGATTGGTCACTCCATCAAATAAAATTCCAATCAGATTATTGCTTAAAAACATGTTTTCCACAAACACACATAGCAAATATACAGAGTATTCCAGAAGTTTATCAGGATTTGGCGGATGTCTTTAACCTTAAAGAGGCAGAGATTCTTCCTCCACATAGAATTTTTGATTGCCCCATTGAATTAATCCCTGGCTCTCAAATACCTCATGGTAGAATTTATCCCATGTCTCAAAAAGAGCTTAAGGATTTACGTTTATATTTAGATGAAAATCTAAAAAAGGGGTTTATCTCACATTCAACATCACCGGCAGCTGCAGGCATGTTTTTTGTTAAAAACAAAGATGGCACTCAAAGACCAATCATAGACTATAGGGCTCTAAACAATATCACAGTAAAGAATCGCTATCCTCTACCTTTGATTCCTGAGTTATTAGAAAGGCTTACTGATGCCACAATATTTACCAAACTTGATCTGAAGGGTGCATATAACTTAATTCGCATAAAAGAAGGAGATGAGTGGAAAACTGCTTTCCGCACCAGATACGGTCTTTACCAATACAACGTCATGCCTTTCGGTTTATGCAATGCCCCGGCAACCTTTCAACATTTCATAAATGAAATATTTCATGATTTGATTGACGTATGCGTCATCATATATTTAGATGACATCTTGGTCTACTCCAGTACTTTATCAGAACACGAAAAACATGTTAGGTGGGTTCTCACAAGACTAAAAGAACACAAACTATATGCAAAACAAGAAAAGTGTATTTTTCACGTAAATCAAATAAAATTCTTAGGTTACATCATAACACCTAATACTATTAGCATGGATTCAGATAAAATTAAAGCTATTTTGGATTGGCCCACCCCCACTACCGTAAAAGCCTTACAAAGATTCTTAGGTTTTGCGAATTTTTACAGAAAATTCATTCATAACTTTTCTGTTATAGTGAAACCTCTTACTTCACTAACTAGTAGTAAGATTAGATATCTTTGGACAGAGGAGACCCAAAAGGCTTTTCACACCTTAAAGAAATCTTTTTCAACTGCTCCTGTTTTAACCCTACCAGATTATCAGCAACCTTTTGTTTTAGAGGTAGATGCCTCCAATTCTGGTATTGGCGCAGTCTTATCACAACACGATAAAACATCCACTCTTTTACATCCTATCGCTTATTACTCACGAACATACTTACCAGCTGAAAAAAATTATAGTATTGGGGACAAAGAGTTGTTAGCCATTAAGAATTCTTTGGAACATTGGAGACACTTGTTAGAGGGCACTGAAGTACCATTTACGATTTATACTGATCATAAAAATTTAGAGTACTTAAAGAAAAATAAGACTCTCTCTGCCCGACAAGTTCGTTGGTCTCTTTTTCTAGATCGTTTCAATTTCAAACTAACATATAAACCAGGGGTTCTTAACATAAAAGCTGATGCTTTATCCAGACAACATGATAACCCAAACGATAAGATTTTAGCTTCCCCAATTATCCCACAACAAAAGATAATAGGATGCATCACCACATTCGAAAATGAAGTATTAACTGCACTAACAAAGGATCCAAATATACCCAACTCATGTACCAAAGATACATCCACAGGTCTATATTATCACAAAAACAAACTCTTTGTACCAGATTCCTTACGCAAGACAGTTCTAACTTATACACATGACAATGTTCTATCAGGACATACAGGCATACAAAAAACTATTGAACTCACAAGAAGATTTTTTTGGTGGCCACAGATGGAACAATATATTACCAATTATGTTTCCTATTGCGATATTTGCGCAAGGAATAAACTAGACCATAAAAAGCCGATTGGGTTATTGACATCCATACCAATACCTGATAAACCCTGGTCAACAATCTCGATGGATTTCATTGTTGACTTACCACTTTCACAAACGTACAACACAATATTCGTTGTTGTAGATCATTTAAACCAAACCCTTGAACAATATCTCAGATGTTATATAACCCATTTACAGGATGATTGGGTCGCATACTTACCCTTAGCAGAATTCTCCTATAATAATTCAATGTCATCTTCCACTAAAATGACTCCATTCTACGCAACTTACGGTTATCACCCAATCTCTATTACTTTATCAAAGGTAACTGTTAACTCCCCAAGTGCTACCGATTACACTTCATCTCTACAACAAAGGTTGGACGTTTTGAAGACCCATCTTCAAGCTGCAAAGGAAAGACAGAAGAAATATTATGATCAAAAACACAGAGAAACCCCAAAATATAAGATTGGAGATCTTGTCCTTCTATCTACCAAACATCTCAAACTTCAACTACCGAGCAAGAAGCTCGCTAACCAATTTTTAGGTCCATTCCCTATTGAAAAAATCATAAACGAGAATGCAGTCCGTATAACCCTGCCGAAAGATTTTAGGATACATAATTCTTTTCATATTTCTTTACTAAAGCCATACAAATCGGACCCTACAAGACATCATCTAGTTCCTCCAGCCCCAATCCTTATTGATGGTCAGGAGGAATTTGAAGTGGAGAAGATTCTTGATTCCCGATTGAGACACCGACGTTTGGAGTATTTGGTCAAGTGGAGAGGCTACGGACCGGAGGAGAATTCGTGGATTTCCCATTCGGAGGTCCATGCACCTGTATTGGTACGCCGGTTTCATCTCAAGTATCCATTCAAACCCCGTCTAGGATCTTCTGGAGTGGTCCCTTGAGGGGGGGGAGATGTGATATACCTTTAAGGCATATCCCTCCCACCTTGCTCTCTCCCTATTTAAGCACCTTCACGCCTTCTATTCACTGCCTGATAATTGATGTTACCTCTAAGGAGTATCATCCTTCCTTTTTGCTCTCCTAGCTACTTTGTACTTATTTCAGGTTCACCTGTCATTTTGGGAAACCTCCTGGAATTACCGCTATCCAGATTCATCTAACAACCTGCATTACCTTTTCTTTTTGCTATCAATAGGTAATTCGCACGCTGTCACTAATCTTCCTTGCAGCCTTCCAGCTGCCTGCTCGCTGATACCGGAAGTGAGTCACACTCGCTCAGTCGGAGCTACCGCTCAGACGCCACAACGCTCTGCCACTCTGATCTTCAGTTACGGTCTGTACTTTTTACTTTTCCAAACCGAAGGTATAACTTTTCCTACAAACCTTATGCTGGCTAAGTGTATATTTTGTGAACTACAAGTATCTCTCTGACATTTCTACCATATTCTATAACAAGCTGAATTACTTATCTGAGTGAGTGTGTGAAAACGGACTTTACTTATTTTACTACTTATGCTGTTACATGCACTGATACATTCTATTTTTGCATTATTCAGAATTGCACCATTTGAATTCACTCCACTAGTGTTTTCTGTTTTTCTCTTATCTTGTTATTTTAATAGGGTTATTTTTCATTAAAGATACAACCCAGACTCTCACCACATTACAGTAATTGCTCACAGATACTCTGCCTTAAGTTTAAGCACCAACTTATAGACAGAATTATCAAAGGAGCAACATTTCAACTATTTACTTGTTAGAAATAAAACATTTATATATTCAATATAACAGTGGACTTTTTGGATCTAAGGATCTTTAAAGTTGGTAATAAACTTGGCAACACAGTATATCAGAAACCAACTGATAGAAATGCACTGCTTCACGCTACTAGTTGTCACCCTATGGCATTATTACAAGCTATACCCCAAGCTTAAATGACAAGGGTCATTAGGAACAATAGTGATGACTCCAACCAAAACCTACAATTGGAGCTAATGAGTAATACATTTCTGGACAGAGGGTAGAATCCAAGATGTATTAAACAAGCAAAAGAAAAGTGCACAGTGGCCAACCTGGCTAATCCGAAGAAAGATGATGACAAGAACCCACAAATGACTTTTGTCACCAAGTATACACCTGATTTAAGAACTACTGGGATGAGTCTTCGACGCCATTGGCACATCATGCAAAGTGATCCTAATCTACCGTTATCAAATTGGGCACCTCCTAGGGTGGGCAACAAAAGGAACACCAGCTTGAATATTACATTTAAAACACAGTACTAGACTAGAAATACTATTTCAAATTTGAATGTGACATTCAAATTCGAATGTAGCATTCAAATTCAAATATTACATTTATTAAACACAGTTGTAGACTGGAAATACTATTTCGAATTTGAATGTCACATTTGAATTCTAATATTACACTTCGAAATTGAATGAATACATAGCTAAACATTCTATTATTCGAACGAATATTTTCGAATTTTATTAAAAAATTCTAAAATGAAAATTCGAAAATAGAATGTTAGAATGTTATATAAACATTCAAAATTCGATTCGAACAAATTTTTAGAAACATTCGCCCATCCCTACCCACCACGCCCCACCCACCCCACATTTTTTTTCTGTAGTGTGGCTCACCGTCCCTCCCTCTCCATTTATTTATTTTTCTGCAGTTTAGGGCCATCCTACTCCATCCTCCTCTCTCCTCCCTCCCCCTCTACTGCTGGACCACCCACACGCCTCCTGGGTTTCCCTCCAACAACACAGTGTCACCCTCTGTAACAATCTGGCATCTGCCTTCATATGGAACCGGAGCACCAATCATGCTCCGGGTCCATATAATGGCAGATGCCTCTAGCTCAGGGAGCCTAGCTCTCGGCTGTAACTTTACAGCTGAGACTGCTGGAGCTTCCTGTAGCTCTGATGTATATCTACAGCTTACAGGGTGAAACACTGATGTTTGTATAGTAATCTTCTTAGAATGTCATCAGTTTAATTTTATAATATGGTTGCTCACGTGACCTGGCACAATGTGATGCGAGAACATTTAAGCAGGTGAAAAAGGATCCATGGGGCAACCAAGTCAAGGGATTACAGACATTCTTCCAAGGCACAGTGCACAGAGAGTATAAATCAAAAAAGAGTTAGACATAAAACATTTAAAACTATTTAAAGGTTTTTATTAAGTTTTTAATTTTGTTATAGAAAAACATCCAAATGTGAAAATAAAATATGCATAAGTGTATTTGGAGGATAAAAATAATTGGGAAATACATTTTTGTTGGCAAAGGATAGATGTTTTGAGAAAAACATTTTTTTGAAGCCTTCAAAATTTGATGCTATCATTTTCAGATCGATTAGGATGTTAGTTGTTTTGCTACTTAGGGGCCGAATAATCAAATGGCGGGCGACATGATTCGCTGTAGGGAATCATGTCCGCCCGACATCTATAAATGCCGACATTTAACATTGCACAAGCAGTTCTGGTTAAGTGCATGTGCAATGCCGCCCCCTCCAGATTTGCGGCCAATCGGCTACTAGCAGGGGGTGTTGATCAATCCGATCGTATTCAATCGGGCTGATTGCTGTCCGCCGCCTCAGAGGCGGTAGACGAGTTAAGGAGCAGCGGTCTTAAGACCGCTGCTTCTTAACTCCTGATTCCGGCAAACCTGAAGGCTTGCACAGAAACAAGGGTATTCTGGGCTATTCGGCCCTTGATAATTCGGCCCCTTAGTGTTTAGTATCTAACTTTTTAATATTGTTATATTATAGCAGGATCTCAATAACATATGACCACTGATTGTTTAAAGGGATTTGAACCTCAACTTTTTTTCTTTCAAGATTCAGATAGAGCATGCAATTTGAAACAACTTTCTAATTTACTTCTATTATCATTCTCTTGGTATCTTTTGTTGAAAAGCAGAGACAAAACTGAGAAGCATGCCCATGTCTAGAGCACTATATGGCAGCAGTTTTGCAAGAATGTTTTCCATTTGCAAGAACACTAGATTACAGCACTATTTCCTGCCATGCACTGCTCCAGACGCCTACCCAGGTATCTCTTCAACAAAGAATATCTTGGCCACAGCTCTGAGATGGAGGTAATGATTGTAGCATAAATCGCTACTTTGCTCATGCAATCATGTTTACTTTAAACTTCCAATATGATCAGTAAACCTGATGAGCGCAAACCCTCGTGATATACCCCTTATCGCTCAGACACAAAAGATTGCGCTCCACTTGTAATCTGGCCCTTTGTCATTAACATGGGCAAAAATGAAATATCTTACATTTTAGCATCTCAGTAGCAAAGTATAAAATAATACTTATACATTTATACTTTATATTCTTTTGTAGGATCTAAGATCATTTTTTCTACCTCCCCTGAATGCCCGTCTGTCTCTAACATATTTGTCTAGCCACAATGTGGATGCAAACTCTTTTTTCCCTTATGGCTCTTGATCAAATGTAAAATCTTTACAACAGCTTCAATGCGGCAAAAAACTTAAAGCAGACGATCAAGTATAAATTATTCTTTACACTAATTTACAGCTAGATTATGAGTATGGTGCCATTTATCACTCCCGCTCACGTGCTAGAAGTAAGCTTTTTAGCACTCGTATTTCAAGCTGAAAGTAAAAGGTTTTTGCTTGCGACCTAACCCAACGCATGCAAACCGCCGTGATAAACCTGATATTGCTTGTGTGTAATTGTTAGCGCACCACTCGTTATCCAGAACTTAAATGAATACAGTGTAGGGCTCGTATTACAAGTCGAAAGTAAAAAGTTTTCGCTTACGCACTAACCGTTGTATGCAAACAGCTGCGATAAACCGGATATTTCTCGCTTGTGACTGTTAGCGCACCACTCGTAATCTGGCCCTTAAATGGATATAGAAGTGCAAAAGAAAAATGCTCTTATATGTTAGAGCATTTTGTTATTGCAGTATTGCTTGTATATAACAGTGTATCTAACCTCTGCAAATGGATTAAACACATAGTTAAAGTCAGACAAATAAGACAAATGTGTGTAGCAACCAATCACCAACTAACTCGCAGTAGTGTAGGATATGTACATATTCTTTTGCAACAAACAATACCAAGAGAACAGAGTAGATTTTAAAAAAAAGTGTCTTAAAATGACATGCTCTGTCTGAATCATGCAAGTTTAATTTTGACTTTCCTATCTATACCTTTACAGCAATCTGCAACAAACCACAATAAATGGTCTATCCTTATTTATTATGATTTTGAACCTAAAAGGAAGTTTATGTCTGTGCAATATTGGTCCCTATGGTCTCATTGTTCATTGGCTGAGCAGCCTTTTTTGGTGGGTAATGACATGCCTCAAAACTATTAAACTCTCAGTACAGGAAAATATGTTAAAACTCTAATGTATCTTAAAATATCCTATTTTAGATGTAACAAAGGAAAAACAATGTATGTGTCCCTTAACCCCTTCCTGCTTGGACTTAGTTGTCTACATCGGAACAAAGTTCTGATGTAAACAAATAAGTTAAAAAGTGAATTGAACAATCGTGTGATTTCAATGATGGGATTGTGTCTAGGGGGAGTGCCTATGACGCTAGGCATGCCCTCCAGCCCGCGATTCCAATCAGGAACCAACTTTGGCTTTAATAGCTATTGACGCTAAAATTATATTACATCAGTGAGGGGATGTAAACTAGTACTAGCTTAGAAACATTATAAAATAATATTACTCTAGTATTATAGTAGTAACCATTGTGTATTAGATAATCACAAAATCACAAAATAGATTATGGTTTTTTTTGTCTCCCTTTGCCTCCCATCCCAGTTATATAGATAGACAATTTTTAGTTTTTTAATAATAATAATAATAATAATAATAATAATAATAATAATGATGATGATGATGTTCTAGTCTAAATTTAAACACGGGACATATGTTACGGTTAAAAGGAGGTAAAGTGTAATACATTTAGTTTAAATGCAATGGGGAAGTGTTATGACAATTAAATTAGGGTTATTCTTTTATAACAGCACTATTATTTGCTTTGGGGATGACACAGGTAGGCTTATTTCTGCTAGGGGTTTCAGATTGGTGGAGGCTAAGGTAAAATTGTATGAAATTATTAACTCAATTTGAATAATCTCCCTTTTTATTATATGCACTCAGTTATCTCTAACTAAAGAAATTGTACAACAGCTATAAGGGTTGTGAAATTGCTTTCAGGATACACAAAGCCAAAATGTTCAATGGGTGCACTGAGGGCTGATACATCTAATAGTGACTCTAGTAGGATAGTTGTCAAGCAGTGGGTTTGCTTACCTTGTAAAAAAAAAATTTAGACTCTTTTGAATTGCTTCATTTTTGACATGTTGCATCCATTGACATCATTTTTTTTTTTTTAAGTTTCTGTTAGTGTCATTTTTGCAATGCGTCTTTCTGACAGGAGTAATTCCGTTGCATCATTGAATTGGCTTTAACATGCTTCTGATTTTACAATTTGATGCAAGATTGTCTGTGCTGCCTGTTAATTGGTTGTCACAGACTTTCCATTGGACGTGCTTATAGTTTTATCGTCATGTTGTTGACCATAGTTTTGTTTGCTACCTTGTCTCTTTCTGATCCTCACCTGACTTTTCTTGTCTAATACTGATGACCTGGAACAGTTTAATGGATTTGCCTTAGTTTTACCCATCTGGTACACCGCTTGTTAAATTTTCTATTTGTTACTGACTTGGAACTGTTGAAGGATTTTGAACCTGCTTATTCCTTTTATTACTGTTCCTTTTGTATTGACTGATGACCCACATCCTAAATTGCAGGTATGTATTATCTTTTACGCTTTTGAATCTTCTGCCAACTCCGGGACTGTATCCAGAGACCAAGGTTACATTCATTTTAATCTCTATCAACAACTGTTGGTATAAATTTATGTAACAGTTATAATTTAATTGATAATTAATTCAAGTCTTGATTAGGTATTGGGCAGTTTGAATCCACTAATAAGTGTAGTTATCAAGTTATTTATAAGAAAGGTTATGGCAAAACATTATTGAATACATTATCATTTGTATGTACTGCTATAGTTTCATTCATTATAAACAGAGAATGTTTTAACAAATCCTTTCACTAAATTTAAATAATTACTGCTTCTTAAAATAATTGCATCTTCCTGAAATGCATTTAAGGAGTAGCTCCAGTTTTCAGGTAGACATGTAGTCCAATCAAGTCACCATCATAATTTCCCCATTGAAAGTAACATCTCTTATAATTTAAACATTTGAACAAATTTAAATTGATATAATAATATTTTTTTAAATCGGAATTTGCTTTATAGCTACCTTAACATGCAGAGCTGTTCTACTAAAATGCAGTCAGTGAGAATGACCTTAGTTCACAAACAGAATATAAATGTGTCAACTTCTGACAATAAATATCACATATATAATCAATATATAAAAGGGCATGGTCCCTAATACACAAGGAGAGATGTAATTCTAGGCAAAAGAGAATTTCGGCAATCCTGGAAAGAGATCCTGAATCGTCAGTGGCTGAAATGTAGAAAAGAAAGGAGATAAAGACAAGGGGTAACTCACATGTAGTAGGGCACTACTGGTAGTGCACGTGACGTATACTGGAGATTACAGTCCCTTCAACAAGACAGCCCCAGGCAGATACCGCAGCCCACTCAAACAGAAACGTTCTGACTCGGCACTGTCGATCTCCCAGTGAAGTCACAGTCAGTTGTAGGTAGTGATAAACTAAAAGAGAGGCCACAGCAGATAAAATAAAGTATCAGTTCCTAATAAAATAAAAGGTTTATTTAAAAGCAACGCGTTTCTCAGTGCCACATGCACTGTTTCATAAGGCTTAAAAAAATCAGTACAAGCACAGGTTTATGTCATCAAAGCTCCCACTTCCCAGTTCAAACTAGGGCAGTGAAAATTAAAGGGGCATAGTGATTGAAACAAACTAGCAAGTAAAATTAATGGAAACTGTTATCTCAAGGATTAAATTAAGAAAAATATAACATGTAATCTTAAATGAAAAAGAAATCAGAGTAAAGATTGCAAAAGTGCAATAAAATAGCTGGTCAACCCATATACCAATGGCCAGTATGTAAATGCCGTATGATACATACATAAGTTAATGTACTTCAGGATAATATAGACCTGCTAAGCGAAAAATTAATACATTAGTAAAAAAATAATAAATCCTAAAAATACAACTGAGGGTCAGTTATATGCAACATATTTATAAATATCCCCAAAATCATATGACCAGTGCTGATGCTAACTCTTGGGATAAATATATAAAAAAACATATAAATAATTTATTTTCAGCAAAAAATATATATGGTGAGACAAAGTACCAGTGATGCCTAAAGGGATATGAAGGAAGTATGTTGTGAATGCTTGGTAATTTACACGTTTATAATAAGCATTAACAACACACGTCCTTTATATCCCTTGAGGCATCACTAGAACTTTGTCTCATCATATATATTTTTTTGCTGAAATTAATTAATTTACTGTTTTTATATATATATATATTTATCCCAAGAGTAGCACATTAAGGGCTAGATTACAAGTTGAGCGCTAAATATCACTTGTGTGTAAGAAATATTAGTGCTCCACTTTGTAATACCAGTGCATGCTAATGTGCGCTGGTATTAAAAGTTAAGCGCACTTCCATAGACTCCTATATGAGCATTGTTCTGATGCCGTCACAGACAGCGTAAGAGCCACGTGCAGCAAAGGGAGTAAGTAGCGCAGCGATGGGCAGCACTTTTAAATATAATTGTATATGCTTATATACATATATATTTATGTGTTAATATGTGTACATACACATATTAACACATAAATATATATGTATATAAGCATAAATATATATATTTACATTGCAGTTTATGGGAACACACAGTTCCCATAGACAACAATGTAAAGGCACTTTTCAGTGCCGTTTTTTTTTCTACCACCCCACTCACACCAACTTGTAAGTCCCCAAACTGCCTAATACATTTTTTTTTTTAATTTTGGGCACTTTTAGAAAATGAACCAGAGGTATGACCTTTGGTTAATTTTCGGAGCGCAAATTACTGCCGTGAGCTTGCAGTACCAATAACCAGCCACTTGTAATGGTTGGTTAATTATCACGTTTCCGATCCAAATTTGCCCATTTGCGGGAGCGAGATAATTTAGCCCTCCACTTCTAATCTAGCCCTTAGATATTTATCTATATGTCACATATAACTGACCCTAAGTTGTATTTTTAGGATTTATTATTGATTTAATATTTTAAACTTACTAATGTATAAATTATTCACACAGCAGGTCTATATTTATATCTGAGGTATATTAACTTATGTATGTATCATACTACATTTACATACTGACCACTTGTATATAGATATAGTTATTGTACTGTACTTTTGTGATCATTACACTGATTTCTTTTTTATTTAGGATTACATGTTATATTTTTCTTTATTTAATCCTTTAGATAACAGTTCCCATGATTTACTTGCTAGTTTGTATCAATCACTCACTATTCACCTTTAATTTTCACTGCCCTAGTTTGAACTGGGAGGTGGGAGCTTTGATGATATAAACTTGTGCTCAGACTGATTTTTTTAAGCCTGATTAAACAGTGCATGTAAACCTTTTATTTTATTATGAACTGTTACTTTATTTCATCTGCTGTGGCCTCTCTTTTAGTGTATAGCTACTTTTCATTCATAGTAGCGTTCTTTTTTCTTTTCTAAATTTATAAAGAATTGTTTGCTAAACTGATACCCTGCAGGAAAAAAAACTTCAACATCACAGCTCAAAACTGGTGAGATTTAAAAATATCTGTACCCGGCTCTTATCAGATGATCAAAATGGTGAGATCAACTTCAATTCAAACAATGGAGCTGATTACATCTGCCAACCAGGGCGGGATTTACATCTCAGGTGCTGTACTCAGGTGCTGTAGGCACATAAACCTGAAGCTCCCCCCTCCTGGGCCCCCCTCACAAAAAAGTGAAAAAAATTGGGTTCAGTGCCCCTTTA
This sequence comes from Bombina bombina, assembly GCF_027579735.1. Taxonomy (NCBI): domain Eukaryota; kingdom Metazoa; phylum Chordata; class Amphibia; order Anura; family Bombinatoridae; genus Bombina; species Bombina bombina. The sequence goes on along the minus strand of NC_069504.1, from coordinate 451,883,132 downwards.
AGAAGTAAGTTAAATCTAATAAAATGTATACTGAAACGAATAGGAAGCACATGTGTGTGCATGACTAACACTTTAATAGTAATTGCCTTCTTGCTAATAAGGACAACTTACATAAGGAGAATTGGGACATATCTCCACAAACATAAACCGCTAGATTTAGAGTTCTGCGGCCAAAAAGTTGTGTTAGCTACGCGTGCTTTTTTTCTCCCGCACCTTTTAAATACCGCTGTTATTTAGAGTTCACAGAAGGGCTGCGTTAGGCTCCAAAAAGGGAGCGTATAGCATAATTTACCGCCACTGCAACTCTCAATACCAGCGGTGCTTACGGACGTGGCCGGCTTCAAAAACGTGCTCGTGCACGATTCCCCCATAGGAAACAATGGGGCAGTTTGAGCTGAAAAAAAACCTAACACCTGCAAAAAGCAGCGTTCAGCTCCTAACGCAGCCCCATTGTTTCTTATGGGGAAACACTTCCTACGTCTTCTATCAAGCAGCATCTTCAATCTTCATCCATCTGGAGCGGAGCGGAGCCATCTTCTTCCAGCCAACGCGGATCCATCCTCTTCTACCGACGCCTACTCACCGAATGACGGTTCCTTTAAATGACGTCATCCAAGATGGCATCTCGAATTCCGATTGGCTGATAGGATTCTATCAGCCAATCGGAATTAAGGTAGGAAAATTCTGATTGGCTGATGGAATCAGCCAGTCAGATTCAAGTTCAATCCGATTGGCTGATCCAATCAGCCGATCAGATTGAGCTCGCATTCTATTGGCTGTTCCAATCAGCCAATAGAATGTGAGCTCAATCTGATTGGCTGATCCAATCAGCCAATCGAATTGAACTTGAATCTGATTGGCTGATTCCATCAGCCAAATTCAAAAAGTGGATTCCATCAGCCAATCAGAATTTTCCTACCTTAATTCCGATTGGCTGATAGAATCCTATCAGCCAATCGGAATTCAAGGGACGCCATCTTGGATGACATCATTTAAAGGAACCGTCATTCGGCGAGTAGGCGTCGGTAGAAGAGGATGGATCCGCGTTGGCTGGAAGAAGATGGCTCTGCTCCGGATGGATGAAGATTGAAGATGCCGCTTGATAGAAGACTTCAGCCCGATGATGGACCTCTTCAGCGCCCGCTTGGATCAAGACTTCAGCCCGATGATGGACCTCTTCAGCGCCCACTTGGATCAAGACTTCAGCCGGATGATGGACCTCTTCAGCCCGATGATGGACTTCTTCAGCCCCCACTTGGGCTTGAATGAAGACTTCAGAGGATCCTCTGGACGGATCGGTGATACCCGGCGTGGTGAAGATAAGGTAGGGAGATCTTCAGGGGCTTAGTGTTAGGTTTATTTAAGGGGGGTTTGGGTTAGATTAGGGGTATGTGGGTGGTGGGTTGTAATGTTGGGGGGGTATTGTATGGATTTTTTTACAGGCAAAAGAGCTGAATTCTTTGGGGCATGCCCCGCTAAAGGCCCTTTTAAGGTCTGGTAAGGTAAAAGAGCTTTTCTATTTGTATTTGTATTTTGGGGGGCTATGTTATTTTATTAGGGGGCTTAGAGTAGGTGTAATTAGCTTAAAATTGTTGTAATCTTTTTCTGATGTTTGTAAATTATTAATTTTTTTTTTGTAACAGTTCTTTTTTAATTTTTTGTACTTTAGTTTGTTTATTTAATTGTATTTATTTGTAGGTATTTTATGTAATTAATTTATTGATAGTGTAGTGTTAGGTGTATTTGTAACTTAAGTTAGGATTTATTTTACAGGTAATTTTGTAATTATTTTAACTAGGTAGCTATTAAATAGTTCTTAACTATTTAATAGCTATTCTACCTGGTTAAAATAAATACAAAGTTGCCTGTAAAATAAATATTTATCCTAAAATAGCTGCAATATAATTATAATTTATATTGTAGCTATATTAGGGTTTATTTTACAGGTATTTAGCTTTAAATAGGAATAATTTATTTAATAAGAGTTAATTTATTTTGTTAGATAAAAATTATATTTAACTTAGGGGGGTGTTAGTGTTAGGTTTAGACTTAGCTTTAGGGGTTAATAAATTTAATAGAGTAGCGGTGAGGTCCGGTCGGCAGATTAGGGGTTAATACTTGAAGTTAGGTGTCGGCGATGTTAGGGAGGGCAGATTAGGGGTTAATACTATTTATTATAGGGTTATTGAGGCGGGAGTGAGGCGGATTAGGGGTTAATAACTTTATTATAGTAGCGGTGAGGTCTGGTCGGCAGATTAGGGGTTAATAAGTATAGGTAGGTGGAGGCGACGTTGGGGGTGGCAGATTAGGGGTTAATAAATATAATATAGGGGTCGTTAGGTGTTAGGGGCAGAAGATTAGGGGTACATAGGGATAACGTAGGTTGCGGCGGTGTGCGGTCAGCAGATTAGGGGTTAAAAAAATTTATTAGAGTGGCGGCGATGTGGGGGGACCTCGGTTTAGGGGTACATAGGTAGTTTATGGGTGTTAGTGTACTTTAGGCCTGAGGAAACAGACAGAGATCTGAGAAACTAGTTGCTTGTTTATCCATTGTTACGGTCACATTTGTGACATTTTATATTTTATTTTACTGCACCATTAAACTATGGTATTTTAACTCTTTGCTGAGAGCCTGAGCTTGATTGAAATCTACCCTGGAGTGATTTGTTGCACTGCCTTGGTCAGTGAACTGGGACACTGTGAACTCCCAGTCTGCCTCTATAAGCACAACAGAGTGCTGCTTTACTTGTGAGTATAAAATCTGTATTCACCTATTTTTACATTTGTCCAAACTATATCACACGAGGAGGCGCCCTTGTCTTTGTGATTTTCTTTGCACAGAGAGAGTATTTACCCAGACTGGTTTTGTGACAAGGAGCTGACTTCTGGATCTAAGGGAGAATCTTATATATGTGCTACCCAGGAGGACTAATAAACCTCTGAAGTGCCCTCCTAATCTTGGGACTGTCTGAGCATCAATATCATATACAGATAAGAACTTTTTAAAGACTTAATACTATTTATTTGTTATATATTGTTTTAAGCTGCATTTTCTGTTTATATTGATCTCATCACATCACATTTGATGAGAGTCCATGTCTCATTTTTTCTGTAATTGTCATTATTATTTTGTCTTTATACATTATTATCTGATCATTTTATATTATTTTTAAGTTTTTATTGTTTTCACTATACTTCAGTATTATCCTACAGATTGTTTTATATATTTCTTCTAGCGCCCCCTAGAGTTACGCTTGCATAGTGTAACATGTATTTCTACACCATGTTTACAACCTGGCAAGGCTGTCATTTTAGTGTTGGACGTGGATAGGCCCGGCCACGCCAGCCCCAGATGACCTTTGAACACGTCAAGATAAGAAAGAAAGAGGGAAGAAAAGGTAGGGGGGGGAAGTGGAGGGGGGGGATGGGGGAGCATAGTAGTAAGGGGGAAGGAGGGGCAAATGGTTGGGGTGATAGAAAAAAAAATTAAATGTGAGGGGGGGGGGGGGGGGAATGGATAATAAATATTAACATTTTTATCAATTTTGGCCCAGGGAATCCAAGTATTGCACGGGTCCCACCACAGCGACCCGCTCAAACTCCAGTATTATTTTAAAACATATATATCTTTACCCTCCCAGATCAGAGTCATGTATTCATGTGTTTCCAGCCTCCCAGTCTTTAAGTAATGGAACCTCTCCAGGCTCAATAGATCCCAGACCCCGGCCCTCCACTCCTCCAGGCTGGGTGTGTGTAGCGATTTCCAATGTCTTGGTATGAGTCCCTTTGCACAGTTTAACATCAGGAGGAGTAAGTGGTGTTTTGCATCCATGACTATTTTAGGTAGTTCGTGGTATATGAGATATTTAGGGTCTGGAGGTATAATGATTTCAAGTAGTTTGCTACATTCCCAGAACACCTCGCTCCAGAAGGGTTGTATATGGGGGCAGTGCCACCAAATATGCAGCATAGACCCCTCTTCTCCGCAGCCTCTCCAACACCCCCCGCCCGTGTGTGGGTAAATTTTTTTCAGCCTCTGTGGGGTGAGATACCAGCTGCTCAGAAACTTAAAATGTAATTCCTGAAGTCTCATCGAGACCGATGCCCGTTTCACCTTGCAGGATATGGATATCCATGACTTTGTGTCAGGTTCAAGGCCCAGTTCTTGTTGCCAAGCAACCACGTAGGAAGGATGCGCATCATCTCCTCCCTCCAGTAGCAGCTTATATAGAGTCGAAATAAGATGTTGCGGCAAAGTCGGTGAGGTGCAAAGCGCCTCAAAAGGCGTTTTCTGTCTATTCAGCGATTCCCTGTCTCGCAGGGTGTTAAGATAGTGATTAAATTGCGCCGTTCTGAACCATGAGGAGAATAGGTCACAATCCCAATCAACCAGTTCCGCCTGTGACTTGATTTTACCCCTTGTCAGAGTGCTCGAGATCGCGGTCTCAGCTAATGCATAGCAAGATCCCAGAGAGTAGGTTTTGTTTGCTAACCCGTTATCTGGGTTTTCCCAAACAGGCGTCACTGGCGAGAGGGGGGTGGAGATATACAGTCTCACCCTAATCAGTTTGTCCCAGCCACGCAGTACATCCTCAATCAGAGGGTATTGGAGGAGCCAATTAGGGCGTTGCGTGGGGCTGATCCATGCAAGAGAGCCCACGTTGCCCCTACGGAGAATCTCCCTGTCCAAGCCTATCCAGGCCTTGTTGGATGAGCCATGACACCACTCGACCAGATGTTGCAATTGGATAGCCTTGAGGTATTCACTCAGTCAAGGGACGCCTGCCCCTCCCCGATCTCTAGGGAGGTACATCTTTCTTTTATTAATCCTTGGTCTCAGACCATTCCAGACATAGGACTCCAGTGCTGACTGAATTTGGTGGATTATGTGTTCTGCTGATGAAAGAGGGATCGCCTGCATAATGTATAGGACTCTGGGCAAGATGTTCATTTTTGCTACTTGGATTCTGCCCATACAAGAAATGGTTTTGTTCTTCCAAGTTGCCAAATCTCAGATTACCTCCTCTCTTATACGCTTGTAGTTTACGTTCACTATTTCTCTAACCGAGGGGGCTAGGGTGATACCCAAATATTTCAAATATTTTGCGGCAATTTTTAGGGGGTAACGGTCGTTGCTGGATGCAAATACATCTCTAGACATTGAAATGTTTAATATTTCCGACTTGGAAAGATTGAGTGAAAAATCCGACACCCGCCCGAACCTCTCAAACTCGGCCAGTGATTCCCGCAGGGACAGGTCATTGTCAGCCAAGGTCAGAAGCACATAGTCGGCATACATAGCCAGCTTATGCTCTACACCCCCTGTTCGGTATCCACATATCTCAGGGTTCTTGCGTATCCTACAGGCTAGAACCTCCATGATCAAAGCAAAGAGCAGGGGTGAAAGAGGACACCCCTGTCTCGTTCCATTTGATATCCGGAAAGGTTCAGAGAATAATCCATTCACACGCACTTTGGCATTCGGGTTGGAGTATAAGGAGAATATATAGTTTATAAAACATGTTTCAAAGCCCATTTTTTCCAGGGTATGCAGCATAAAGGTCCAGTTGACACAAGGACCAACGGAGCGAAATTGGCCTGCGCATGAGCGATCAGCTGGATCACTTTAAGAGTGTTATCCTGTGCCTCTCTGGCTGGGATAAACCCTGTTTGGTCCGTGGAGACCAGTTGGGGCACAAAGTTTTTGAGGCGATTCGCTATCACCTTGGCCAGAATCTTAAGCAGCGATATTGGTCTGTAACTGCCAGGCAGGTTTTCTGGTTTGTCCAGCTTGGGAATAACCGAAATATATGCTTCAAGCATTGTACTTGGTAGGGTAGGGGCCTCAGAAAGCTGATTGAACACCCGAAGCAGATGGGGTATTAGTATGCCGGCAAATTTTTTGTAGTAGCGTATGCCAAACCCATCAGGGCCTGGGCTTTTGCCAGTTGGGAGACTTTTAATGGCTGCCAGGATCTCTTCCACTGCGATAGGCACATCTAATTGATTCGCCTGCTCAGCAAACAAAGATGGTACTTCTGCTTTTTCAATATAGTCAAGAGTCTCCTGTTTGAGAGTTTGTCTGTCTCGGGGATCTACTTGCAGATCTTCAGCTGTATGTATATTGTAAAGGGTTTTATAGAAGTTGCCAAAGATATTTGCTATGGCTTGACCATCCTTATGTGTCATCCCCTGTTTATCTGTGGATTCATAGACATACAAGCGCAATCTTTTCCGAGCCAGCGCTCGGGCCAGAAACTTCCCCACTTTGTTACTATGTTCAAAAAACATTTGACGTAATATGAGAGCTTTTTTGTGTTGCTCCTCCTGTAGGTAGCGTAGCAGCGCCGATCTGGCTGAAGCCAGTTCTTTTTGTAGAGCCTGGTCAGCGGGCTGGTCTTTATGTGCTAGTTCTATTTGTGAGACTTGTGCTAGCAATGCACTATAAGTTTCTCTTTTGGACCTGCGCATAGCTGCACTATGTCCGATCAGGCAGCCCCTGATCACACTCTTGTGCGCCTCCCACACGACGGAGCTATCCATAGCGCCATAAAGCTTGTCATCTAGAAGATATTCATCAAGCCTCCAAACATGAGGAGTTACTGGGGTGTTTGGCCAGTTAATAGTCCATTTAACAGGAGCATGATCCGACCATGTGATCGTATTGATACTGCATCCCGTTGTCACCCGAGACCTGCCGAGTCGGTAAAAAGATAGTCAATTCTAGTGTACTTCCTGTGGGGGTGCGAGTAAAAAGTAAAATTTTTGTCTGATGGGTGGAAGGTACGCCAGATATCGTGTGACTAAATCTCTTAAGGACCTAGTTAGATGTTTCGCCACCTTTTGGGGGGCACTGGAGAGGCCGTCCGATGCATCCAAACTGGGGTTCAGTGAGATATTAAAATCTCCTCCCAGAAAGAGGATACCTTTCTGTGATTCCAAGATGAGCTGTGCTACTTTCTTAAAAAACACATCCTGTGCCTTGTTTGGAAAGTATAGATTGGCCAGGGTCATGGGTCTGCCATACAATTTGCCTATCATGATTATATATCTTCCATTAGGGTCTTTTAGGGTTTGTTCCGACTGGAATGGAACACTGTGGTGGAACAATATGCCAACTCCATTTTTTTTGGAGGGTCCAGAGGCGAAATTGGCTGTTGGATAGAGTCTGCTAAACCACCTGGGCTCCCTGTATCTGGAGTAGTGAGTTTCTTGAATAAAAATGATGTCACCACCCATTCTATGTAAATCTCTCATGATAATTGAGCATTTCCCCGGGTTGTTTAGGCCCTTAACATTCATTGTGAGTAAGTCCAGATTATGGACTCTATTTCGTGGTTGCAGGAGCGCCATTGATGCGGAAGGGGGGGATGAGGAGAAAAAAAAAAAGGGGGTGGAATGTGAAGAGGATAGGTGGGGTAAGTGGAGGGATAAGAGGGGGAAGTCTTAAGTAGAGGAGGGTTGAGGCGTATAGAGAAAGGAGCAAGGGTGGGGGCAATTTAAGGGGAGAGGAAGAGGTCCAGGAGGGAGGAGGATATTGATCAGAAGGGTGGGGGGAGAAGGAGCAGATGGGAAGGGTTCCAGAAGGCACCAAGCAACAGAAGGCTGGATCCTCATGCGTAACACGGGAGGATCTGAGGATAGAGGATTAGAAGTAAGGGGATAAGTATCTATGTACTTAGTAAATAAACCAATAGGAGGTAGTAGCCTCAATACTCTTGCAACAATATATTAACAGATATTTAAACTTTGTAGGTAAAGTAACTCAAAACATATCATTAAACATTGTCAGAACTTAGATATATACTAAAGACGGATACCCAGACCGTCCACCAACATAACACCCACCTGGTGCTCTATACATTATAGAAAGTGCCCGATTCCTAAGCCCACCTAATGTGCATTAGCTTATACTTTGCGGGATTCTTCCTCAAACTATCCCCACGTACTACTTTAATTAGGCTATTAGGTTTGTTGACTAGAGCTCTTTTTTTTTTTTTTTTTTTTGAGATTGTTTTATCATAGATCTCCAATAAGGCTTATGGCAGAAATTTAATTACTTGCAGCCTTGGTTTCCCTCATCTAATGCAACATAGTCTAAGCGGCTGCCCCATCCCCCTCCCCAGACCCCAAAGGTCCCCCTTTTTTAGAATTCTATGTTATTTTATTATATTTACACTTTTCTAAATCTAGAGGGAGAGGGAAAGAGCCAGCCGGAAACCCAACAGGTCTTATCCATGAAAAATATTTCTATGTTTGAGAAACTGTAAACACATGCAACAATACAATAATAACTGTCAAGAACAAATTAACAATTAGCACAGTGCTATGGTAGAGCATATTCATATGCAATATATCAGTTCCCATTGCCTGCCAGTGTCTCTCAGTGTCTGAGTAATCTAACTGAGGCGTCAGAGATGCTTAATGTTAGGCACCATGGTAAAAGCTGGAAGAAAAAGTTATAATTAAAACATGTTTCCCAAATTGGGATAGATAATCGTTAACTTATCTGTTCCAGAAGAAGGTGGGACTGTTGGACCCAGGCAGGGTGTTCTTTGAGAAGTCCAGTTCCACCAGTGCACCAAGTGCAAGTTGGTGATACAAAATGTCAGGCCTCCAAGAGCCTAATCATGACCCCGGGCAGCTACCCCACGGTCAACATCAGGGCCTGGTTGTGCAGGGGCCACAGGCACATTAGGTGGTCTGATCTGTAATCCAAATGTTTGATTCAGAGTGTGAAGATCCTCCGAAGATTTGTAAATTGCTGTTGTGACATTTTTAGATGCGATGATACAGGTGGGGAATCCCCATCTGTATTGGATTTGTTGCTCTTTAAGGCTGGAAGTAATGTAGTGCAGGTCTCTTCGCTTCTGAAGGGTTGCAGGACACAAATCTGTGAAGACCTGAATTTCTGTGCCTTCATATGTGAGAGGATGTTTATTTGTTTATGTTTATGTGACAAGGATGTCTTCTTTATCCTTATAGGAGAGTATCTTGATAATTATGTCCCTTGGCGGTGCCCTGGCCGGTGGTCTGGGCCTAAGAGCCCTGTGTGCACTTTCAACTTGTACCTCTGCTGCGTTAGGAGCGCTTTTAAGAAATTTAAAGAAATCTTGTATATATTGGCTTATCTCAGGGGGATTTATTGTTTCATGCACTCCATGCAATCTCAAGTTATTGCGCCTGCTCCTGTTTTCCAGGTCCTCAATTCTGTTGGTCAGGGTCTGGACAGTAGCGTCTTGAGATTGTATACAGCTGGCTTGATGTTGGAGATCTGAGCGCATTGTTTCCTGTATTTCTTCCATCTGGGAAACTCTGTGATCAACTGCCGCTATGTCCTTTTTCAATTCCCCAAACATGAGCTTAACATCCATCATAGCTTTGTGCTTATTGTCATCTCTAGTAAGGTAAGAAGGTTGTTGGGGTTCCAGATTAGATGTCTGAACAGCTGCGGTTTGTTTACCACTGTCATGTGCCTCTCTATAAGTACCAGGGGCAGTATCAGCTGAGATTAAATAGCTCTCCATGTTGGAAGATTGGGAGCCTTTGGGCGGCTTGACTATGCGTCTATTAGCCATTCTTCTGGGCGCAGAGCAATACCACAGGGCAGGAATGGTTCCCCCAGCTCCCAATGCACAGCAGGTGCAGGTGAAAGTTTGTATGTATGTTGTGGGTGCAAGATCAGGGAAGACAGGCCTATGCAACCTAATAGTTCCGCCTCACGTGGGGTCTGTTCAGAGCTCCCTCTTACTTCTGCCAAGTCTGGCTAGCTATACTGTCCAAAGTGACTTAGTGTGTGTAAATAGGCCTCAATAAGGTGGTGTCAGCTTAGTGTTGTTAAGTTAGGAGGTTTACAGCACTTTCTTTTTACTCTATTCTTGCTATTTGTCAGCAGGGCCTTCTATGTCTAGGCAGCTCCGCCACCCAAACACGGCCCACAAGTTACGCTACACAGGTCCCCTTTATAATTTCAATAGGTACCTGTCTGCTCGTACCTTATCCTGTCAGGGAGACTTTCCAAGCCAACCAGGTCGCCGGAGGTCCGGGTTCCACCTAACCCGGTCCTTTTGCAGCTAGTCGGGTACTTAGCTTCAATGCGGTGCTAGTCGCTCCTCACTTTGTGCGGTGCCTGTCACAACCGCTATGGCTGGTTCCCTTCCAGCCCAGACCTCACTGTATATTTTTTGCAGGACGTCTCCACCACAGCCCCACACTTTAATGAAGCTTCCACATGGGCCTGGTCTGCCCTTAGATGTAAGATTGAAGTCAGAGGCCTAGTGCGCATCAGTGCTCCAATTCTCCGATGCGGCGTGTCACCACTTTCTGCTATCCAGACCTGTCTAGTTGCAGGGAGTCAGGGCCACAGCTAGCCCGGTCTTGCTGCAGGCAATCGGATGCTTTAGCCAAGGTGCGGTGCAGGCCGTTTCTTACTTTGCGTGGTAGTTGTTGTCTGCCGGTTCCCTTTCAGCCCAGGCCCCACTGTTCACTGCATTAAGGGAGACCTCTGTTACAGCTGAAACCTCCAAGGTGACTGCTAAAGATCTCCGGTTCGTCTTTAGATGCTATGGTTAGCTTTTTAAACTGGTTCCAATGTGCTATGAGTTACTAATACCTGTAGCAAGAGTCTTAAGGCTTCAGAGCTAGATTAATGTGCGGCCATCTACAAGCGTGGCCAAGCTCCGCCCCCCAGAGCCTGTGTATTTTAACTTAAAAAAAAAAATACTGGCTGCATCTGCAAAAAATATTTTTTTCTTAATTAAAATACACTGACAGTAACTCTCTCATACATACAGGCAGCCTGTAGGCACATGCCTACTGTGCCTAATGGGAAATCTGGTCCTGCTGCCAACAGCATACTTCTAACATCGAGGCTACCTATATCAAAAAAGTAAAAAAAAAAAAATGTCACCCCCATAAAACATATTACTATAATATATGCACAAAAGAAAACTGGAAAACAATTAGAAATTAAAATAAAACAAAAAAAAAACAAAACCTCTTCAGCTTTAAGATGGTAAGTCACGATGACAAGACAAAATACTTCAGAGGGGCCATAACGTCTATCTGAATCTTGTAAAAAATTCCTGACCCTGGCTTAGAATGCCCCAAAACAGTTTCATGTCAAACAAATCAAACACTTTTTTGCATCTGCAATATTGCAAAATGCCAATAAAAATACACAAAACCTGTTGCTATTATTGTTTTAATAATAGTTTTTATTTTAACTTCTGCTACACCACCTAGATTGGGAGCATCCTTGTGAATTTGACCCATCTTTATTGATTTCACTGATCTTTCAACACACATTTTTGATAATTTGGTTTATTATTTTATGTTATGTTAGAACTTTGTATTTTTTGTAATCTTAATAATTTAATTAGTTATTTGTTATGTGGGGGTTTGGCGGTTAATAGTTCTATTAGGATTATTGCATTGTTTAGGTTTGGCGCTTTAGGGGTTAATAGTTTTATTAGGATTATTGTGTTGTGTGGGTTTGGCAGATTAGGGGTTAATAGATCTATAAGGTTTGCGATGTGGGTTAATGGCAGATTAGGGGTTAATAGTTTTAATAGGGACTTTGCAATGTGGTGAATGGCAGATTAGGGGTTAATACATTTATTAGGTAGTTTGTGATGTTGGGGTTGGCGGATTTAGGTGTTAATACTTTTATTAGGTAGATCGCAATGTGGGTGAATGACAGAATAGGGGTTAATAGTTTAATTAGGCATATTGCTTTGTGGGGGGTTGTTGGTTTAGGAGTTAATACTTTTATTATTAGTTCCGATGTGGGTTTGATGGTGGATATAGGGGTTTTACGTGTCAGGTTTATTTTTGGGAGGCGTGTTAGATTTTTACAGGAGATTTGACTTTTTTCTTTTATTTTCTTAGATGCTGGCAGTTTCTAAAGTTCCGTAAGTCACTGGCGACTCCAGAAATTTGTATTTCTGCACATTTCTGGACATCGCTAGTTTATCTGATTTACGACACTTTATGAACTGCTGGCATGGTTTATGTGATACCCTGATGTGCGAGGTGAAATTATGAGTGGCGCGGGTTTCAGCAGTTACGCTGAAGCTTGCACCACATATGTAATCTCAGCCATAGTTTTTACATTTAAATCTCCACCATCAGCATGATTTCTCTTTTACATTTTTTTTATTATGTGATATTTAACATCTCATGCAATTTGACGTAATGAAATCACTTTTTAAAGAAAGATGCTGAAAATAATTTTCCTGTAAATCGCATCATGTGGAGGAATTAATAAAAATATTGCAGTCATTGGGATTTTTTTGAATCCTTTTTTGCCTGTAGGATTTATCCCCCGCTTCTTTTCAATATTATATATATTCCATTAATTTATATTTCCTGCAGTGGCATCTGAAAGCTTGTCAGATCAGATGCAGGCTACCAGCTGTTGAACTTATTACTTATGGCGATACCATTTTAATGGAAAACAAACACAACATTGTTGAAATCAACCTATATGTTGTTTCTTTATGTGCCAGCAAAATACAATGGTGCCTCTGATAATCAAAAACAAACGTTATTTTCATCAATTAACTCTAGTTATTAAATGTGTTTTTGTATTAATATGGATCATATAATTAGAGAGCCAAATTATAGTACCATCTAATAATAAAAATTACTGATATATAAATGTTCTCAACTAAAATGTTTCTTTTCTTCATTATTATTATCAGGTATTTGTAGAGCGCCAACAGATTCCGCAGCGCTGTAAACATAATCGCTGTACAGGATAGCTTTTGTAGGGGTCAAGTGGGTAGAGGACCCTGCCGAGAGTTTCACTGTTGATTTGTGCTTTAGTTTAAAGCTCCCTAGCAAACCTTTTCAAAACTGTAGTGATGACTTTTTACAAATAGAAACTGATAGAACACATTCTTTTTTTAATGGTTAATAGGGTACATAATGTTATTTCACATAAGGTCATAATTACCTGGAAGTGGATTTGAGGCAGGTTCATTGGCCTTCATGTTATATAAAAATAATTTGAATACACAGAAGTGCATTTGTAAATTGATTAGACATATTATAGTATACTTAGGCTAGATTAAAAGTGGAGCACAAAAATATTAGCGCTATTGAGAACTAACTATGTTCATTTTAAATTAATAGTGCTTCTATTCTTGTGCTCATATTACAAGCGGAATGTAAAATGTTAGCACACAAGCTAAAATCCAAGATAAAATCCAAGGCGCACTAACAATTGTAGGTCAGATAGTGCAACCACCCTAACTCCCTTTCCCCATAGACTTCTAAGGGGTGTGTTACAAAAGCCTCTTCTAACTATTTCTTGCAAACTAATCTAAAGGTGCGCAAGGACATATGCACTAAATCCGAAGGTGCATTAAGAAATACCTCAAATACCTAGTTTCTACACTTCAAAGAAAATGTTTTTTTCCCCTCATTTTAAATACATATATACATATGTATATACTGTATATATATTCATGTATATGCATGTGTGTGTGTGTGTGTGTGTATATATATATATATATATATATATATATATATATATATATATATATATATATATATATTATAGCTCTCTCTATATATATATGTATATATATATTTAAAATTAAAAAGGGAAGAGCATAGGTATTTCAAGTATTTCGATAAAAAACATTTTTACAAGTGAGGCGCAAACGGTGTGGCAATTGTGTTTCTGCGAGCCATTTTCATTTTACTGATACTGCAAGTGGAGCAAAATCGCCCTTTATGCTTCAATCCTTTCCGCAATCTCAGAGCTGTGGTTAACTGTTTTCGGAAACTTAAAAGTTGCACAAAACCCTTCAAAAATATGTTTCAAAGTACAGTTACACTCATATTAACACTGTCTAATAAAAATGATTTAAAAAAAATATTTCTCAAAAAAGTTAAGGGCCCAAAGATATGAGATCTCGGGTGTAAGAGAAAAAAAAGGCAGCCAAAGGGCTTTAATATTGAGACACATACATATACATTGCTAAAGATGAATTTGTATGTATGTATATATACACATATAAACACATTAATATATATGTACACACATATAAACACATTAATATATATGTACACACATATAAACACATTAATATATATGTACACACATATAAACATATATGTAAGTGCATTATAGCCCTTTGCCATTAAGCAGATAAAAACATAATACAACATATTTATGCAATATTCATATTTAATAAATATTTAAATTATGTACTGTAAATATTTCACATTTACTAATGCAAATATGCTATGTGGTTTGCGCAATGAGTGTTTTTTTTAACAATTTTTTCCATTGACTACAGGGAAAGCGAAAAGGCAATGTAGTTTGTGCTATCTCGGGTGTTTTTTCCCCCACTTTTTTTTTTTTTTTTTTTTGAAAAATATTTTTTTTATTGAGGTTGAAGTCATAGTTAACAAACAAAGTTCCACCCACACAGGGTAAATACAAAATATAAAGCAGTATTAATACTTAGTGCATAATGAGAACGGTGCAAATTAAGTATTCATGTTAAATAATAATATAAAGGTAGTGAAAGCTAGCAAACTAACCTGTGTAGGGGTAAGAATGACCTCTTTTAGTTTTTCTTAGATAAACCAGCCACCACTATATATAACAAGGCAAGATATAGAATAAGCACTTTAAAGCTTTAACTTTAATGACAAGGTAGATATTGCATATAATAGTTGAGGATTATGGAGAGATAGACATCTCTAAATTAGAATACCTTGTAAATACAATCATACAAGTAGGGTACTTATAAGTATACATGGGTGGTAGTCTGGCTTGAGGGAGGGGGAAGTCAGTGGGCCAGAGCCACTATAAATAGAGTAGAAGGGATGTGTGTGGGGGGGGGAGCCAATTAATATGACAAATTGGTAAATGTATTAAGACCTCAGAGCTTAACGATAGACTACGATGTAGACCTTTCTTCTATGCATAACGTGAATGAATTTAGGCTAGGGCGTGCGAGAGTGAGGGTAGTTTCCTGAGTAGGATATAAACAGGGGGAGATAACAAGGTATATGAAAAACTAGAGATAAAGAGGACACCCCTATAGCTATATATCTCTAATACCATGTACGCTGTCAGCTACTGCACATGTATCTCAGCTAAAATCCCTGATTTATCCGACATGCTGAGCCGTGTCTTCCCAGTTAACACGGCCCAACAGTATCCATTAGACCATGTATTGAGAACATAACAGCAAATAGGCGCTGTATATGCTTGCGTACAAGTGAGTTCAAATGTAATTGCTATAGTGTTGACCCCGTAATATTAGGGACAATATGATTCAATCTAAGTCATACAATATATTAAGAGCAGGTCTAGGGTACTAGCTTCTGAGGGAGCACAGCGAGACTAGACTTGAGAATCCAAGTCCTTATTGGCCGAGTTATACAGGGAGTGCAGAATTATTAGGCAAATGAGTATTTTGACCACATCATCCTCTTTATGCATGTTGTCTTACTCCAAGCTGTATAGGCTCGAAAGCCTACTACCAATTAAGCATATTAGGTGATGTGCATCTCTGTAATGAGAAGGGGTGTGGTCTAATGACATCAACACCCTATATCAGGTGTGCATAATTATTAGGCAACTTCCTTTCCTTTGGCAAAATGGGTCAAAAGAAGGCTCAGAAAAGTCAAAAATAGTGAGATATCTTGCAGAGGGATGCAGCACTCTTAAAATTGCAAAGCTTCTGAAGTGTGATCATCGAACAATCAAGCGTTTCATTCAAAATAGTCAACAGGGTCGCAAGAAGCGTGTGGAAAAACCAAGGCACAAAATAACTGCCCATGAACTGAGAAAAGTCAAGCGTGCAGCTGCCAAGATGCCACTTGCCACCAGTTTGGCCATATTTCAGAGCTGCAACATCACTGGAGTACCCAAAAGCACAAGGTGTGCAATACTCAGAGACATGGCCAAGGTAAGAAAGGCTGAAAGACGACCACCACTAAACAAGACACACAAGCTGAAATGTCAAGACTGGGCCAAGAAATATCTCAAGACTGATTTTTCTAAGGTTTTATGGACTGATGAAATGAGAGTGAGTCTTGATGGGCCAGATGGATGGGCCCGTGGCTGGATTGGTAAAGGGCAGAGAGCTCCAGTCCGACTCAGACGCCAGCAAGGTGGAGGTGGAGTACTGGTTTGGGCTGGTATCATCAAAGATGAGCTTGTGGGGCCTTTTCGGGTTGAGGATGGAGTCAAGCTCAACTCCCAGTCCTACTGCCAGTTTCTGGAAGACACCTTCTTCAAGCAGTGGTACAGGAAGAAGTCTGCATCCTTCAAGAAAAACATGATTTTCATGCAGGACAATACTCCATCACACGCGTCCAAGTACTCCACAGCGTGGCTGGCAAGAAAGGGTATAAAAGAAGAAAATCTAATGACATGGCCTCCTTGTTCACCTGATCTGAACCCCATTGAGAACCTGTGGTCCATCATCAAATGTGAGATTTACAAGGAGGGAAAACAGTACACCTCTCTGAACAGTGTCTGGGAGGCTGTGGTTGCTGCTGCACGCAATGTTGATGTTGAACAGATCAAAACACTGACAGAATCCATGGATGGCAGGCTTTTGAGTGTCCTTGCAAAGAAAGGTGGCTATATTGGTCACTGATTTGTTTTTGTTTTGTTTTTGAATGTCAGAAATGTATATTTGTGAATGTTGAGATGTTATATTGGTTTCACTGGTAAAAAATAAATAATTGAAATGGGTATATATTTGTTTTTTGTTAAGTTGCCTAATAATTATGGACAGTAATAGTCACCTGCAAACACAGATATCCCCCTAAAATAGCTATAACTAAAAACAAACTAAAAACTACTTCCAAAACTATTCAGCTTTGATATTAATTAGTTTTTTGGGTTCATTGAGAACATGGTTGTTGTTCAATAATAAAATTAATCCTCAAAAATACAACTTGCCTAATAATTCTGCACTCCCTGTATATTTATTTCAAATTACTCCATTATTAACAAAGTTCGGGAGACGTACTATTGCTACATCTGAAAATAGAAAGAATTCTGTGCTGTAGACATACACCAGTACAACATTGTAAATATGGAGATCAAAATAGCCTGGAATAAGATATGTGCCACAAAACTATATAAGTCATAAGTGACAATGAGGTCTATATTCATAAGGACTGTATAGAGCAGATGAGTAGCTAGGTAAGTCGGGAGCGTTAGCTACATAAATTATAAGGCAAAGAGAGTCAATACAGGGGATGTCAATGGGCTTAACTGAGTGCTATTATTATCTAAAGATAAATGAGCAGATACATAAATCCTAAACGTTAGCTGCAAAAATTATAAGTATATAGGAAGAAGGATTAAAATAACTTGTAGTAGTAGGGCCCACAAACATGTACTGAAAAAATGGCTCAGAGTTTCTAAAGCTGCCTAGTACGGCCCCTCATCATCTTATCAGGTTCTGTTGTGTTTGCCTCAACTCAACCCCTATTGAGAGGTCAGATTATATATTATACAGGGTGGTGGGCATCACAGATGATAGTTTTGCCAGTTAGTGGCTAAGGGAGTGGTCCTCTAAATACGTTATCATAGTTGAGGCATGTTAACACAGAACTAATACTAAGGTCGTACATCTATGGGTACATACTAGACAAGCAGAATGTCTTACCAAGTTGCATATAGCTAAAACAAGTAAATAGAGAGCTGATGTGGTCTAATAATGTTGGGATATGATCCTCTAGATGAAGTATCAAACTTTAGTTAGTCTAGGGTCATACTTCTCATATAGGGATAGTAAGTGAGCCTGGGACAACAAAAGGTTGCTATTTGAGCTTACTAAGCAATAAACAAGAGATGGGTAAGGAGAGAAATCACTTTCTACATTAAACAAACATCTGGTATATAATATGTGTGATGAAACAGCATATATAAACTAGAACCTGTAATATGTGCTGATATACCTCATTATGGCTATAATAATAATAATGCAGTGGAAGTTTTGATTAACATAATGGCAAACTTAGTAAAAACATAACATAACCCCCAATATAACAAGAGATTTCCAAAATCTTCATGCCGATAAGTCTCTGATCCTATGCTAAGTTCAGTCATCATACAGAATTAAGGGTTAATGTACATGAGAAAAACACATTGTATTATAACATAAATAAAGAAAGAAAAATTACAGCTCAAGGGTCCTGAGAGACAATTTAGGCTGCTTTATGTATCTTTAGAAACTGTCCTTTATCCTATGCCCGTGACCAATTTTAAGTCAGCGTGTAACGGCTGCTGTAAAGTGAAGGGGCTGAGTGACCAGGTAGAAAAGTTCCGTGGCAGAAAACTGTGGTATTGGATTAGGGGATCCCAGGCATCTGTCCCTACATAAGGTAGAAACTGTAGGTCAGCTCCGCAAATCAACTCACATGATGTTGTTTCCATGGAGTCTTCTATGTATGCGCACCGCTCCGGTTCAGCGGCTATCTCAGAGCCCAGCTTGATAGGTTCAGGATCCGGCGTTCTCTCGTAGTTCCTCCTTGTTCGGCATGTGCTGATGTCTAAATGCTCCCACCAGAGCGGTAGTTGCCGTCAGGAAGACAGGAACCTCTGAGTCACAAAGGGACTGCGAGTGGGTAGCCATGCTGAGATATGATCTATCGCCGCCATCTTGTCTGTCGCGTGAGGTGGGGAACTGCTCAGAGAGCTGCATGAGCAGCAAGATCATTGCTGAAAAGTGATCCTCCAGGCTCCCACTAACCTGCTCCTCGAACTTGTGGAGTGCGGCTTCCATATCCGTTTGGTAAATATTAAGAGGAGGTTTATTCAGGATTAGGATGGCTTATATCCTCCTTGCCTCTGCAGATAAATTAGGCTGCAGGCCGCAATGTCCCTTAGAGGGCTTAAAAGTCAATAGATTGAGGATTTGCTCATCAAGGGGTTAACAGACGTGGTCACTCACATCATCCAAGTGATTTAAAGGTCTGGGTCGCTATGGTATTATATGGTTATCCATCTGCAATGAATTTTAGTAGAGGAGCTCCATATACACACGTCTTCTCTCCTTGCAGGCAAACTCCGCCCCCCCCCCCCACTTTTATTCTCCATTAATCTCTGTGGGGGAATACATGCATGTGAAAGCTTGTTTGTTTTTTTGCGCTATTTGGGTTAACGCTAGCACAAAATAAAAAATTTTGGAACTTGTAATATGAACCCAACCCAAAAAGCGCAAAAAGGAAAATCCAAGATGAGTTTTCGCTTGTGCACCACTTTTAATATAGCCCTCAATTTGTTTAAACTTGATATTAGAAATGTCAAGGTGTTTGACTGGAAAAGGCTCTAATATATATATATATAATATATATATATATATATATATATATATACTGTATATATATTTATTATTATACTATTTATTGGTATGTGTTTGAGCAAGAGTAACAATTTTGTTTTTTTCTATAAACTACTGACAACATTTCTCCCACATTCCAAATAAAAATACTTTCGTTTAGAGCCTTTCGGCTAGATTACGAGTCTTGCGTTACCCTTAAAAAGCAGCGTTGAGGGTTCCCAACGCTGCTTTTTAACGCCCGCTGGTATTACGAGTCTGGCAGGAGAGGGTCTACCGCTCACTTTTTTTCCGTGATTTTAGCATACCGCAAATCCCCTTACGTCAATTGCGCATCCTATCTTTTTAATGGGACTTTCCTAACGCCGGTATTATGATCGCCTGAAAAAGTGAGCGGTAGACCCTCTCCTGGCAAGACTCCTACTGCATTTAAAAGTCAGTAGTTAAGAGTTTTATGGGCTAACGCAGTAACATAAAACTCTTAACTAAAGTGCTAAAAGTACACTAACACCCATAAACTACTTATTAACCCCTAAACCGCGCCCCCCCCCCCACATTGAAAACACTTAACTAAAATGTTTAAACCCTAATCTGCCGACGGGACATCGCCTCCACTTTAATAAATTTATTAACCCCTAAACCACAGCACTCCCGCCTCACAAACACTAGTTACATTTTATTAACCCCTAATCTGCCGTCCCTAACATCGCCGACACCTACCTACATTTATTAACCCCTAATCTGACGCCCCCAATGTCGCCGCTACTATATTAAATTTATGAACCCCTAAACCTAAGTCTAAACCTAACCCTAACACCTCCTAACAAATATAATTTAAATAAAAGGAATAAATATACTACTATTAAATAAATTAATCCTATTTAAAACTAAATACTTACCAATAAAATAAACCCCAAGCAAGCTACAATATAACTAATAGTTATATTGTAGCTATCTTAGGATTTATTTTTATTTTACAGGCAACTTTGTATTTATTTTAACTAGGTACAATAGTTATTAAATAGTTATTAACTATTTAATAACTTCCTAGTTAAAATAAGTACAGATTTACCTGTAAAATAACTCCTAACCTAAATTACAATTACACCTAACACTACACTATCATTAAATTAATTAAATAAATTACCTACAATTAACTACAATTAAATACAATTAAATTAAATAAACTAAAGTACAAAAAAAACAAACACTAAATTACAGAAAATAAAAAAAGAATTACAATTTTTTTAAAACTAATTACACCTAATCTAATCCCCCTAATAAAATAAAAAAGCCCCCCAAAATAATAAAACTCCCTACCCTATACTAAATTACAAATAGCCCTTAAAAGGGCCTTTTGTAGGGCATTGCCCCAAAGTAATCAGCTCTTTTACCTGTAAAAAAATAATACAATACCCCCCAACATTAAAAACCACCACCCACAAACCCAACCCTACTCTAAAACCCACCAATCCCCCCTTAATAAAACCTAACACTACCCCCTTGAAAATCACCCTACTTTGAGTCGTCATCACCCAGCCAGGCACAAGTGGACGTCCAGAGGGGCAGAAGTCTTCATCCGATCCGGCCAGAAGAGGACATCCAGACCGGCAGAAGGCTTCATCCAGGCGGCATCTTCTATCTTCTTCCATCCGGAGCGGAGCGGGTCCATCTTGAAGACATCCGACGCGGAGCATCCTCTTCCATCCAACGGCGACTGAAGAATGAAGGTTCCTTTAAGTGACATCATCCAAGATGGCGTCCCTTTAAATCCGATTGGCTGATAGAATGCTATCAGCCAATCGGAATTAAGGTAGGAAAAATCCTATTGACTGATTCCCTTGTTCAGAGAAGAATTGCCTGGTATTTCGGTGCTGGACTGTCATTGGGCAGGATCAGACTGATATGCTACAGGATATTTTTTCTCTGTGAAGGGGCATAGTGTTCAAAAAGAACGTGCACCCTGAGCTGCAATTTAAATGAACAGGCATGGAAGTTATTCTAGCTTTTGTTCTATCTCAGGAGTGCTTTTCTGTTTCTCTTTTTTCACATTTATGTAAATTACTCTTGGGTCTCCCTAAGTGTAATGGGCAAGCCAGACGTGGAGCCCGTGCACACATGCCCTTAGAGAGATACAACTGCACCTCACTGACGAGGCCCACAGAAGGCCGAAACGATCCTCTGGGGTTGTTGCTTCCCTTGTTCAGAGAAGAATTGCCTGGTATTTCGGCGCTGGACTGTGATTGGGCAGGATCAGACTGATATGCTACAGGATATTTTTTCTCTGTGAAGGGGCATAGTGTGCAAAAAGAATATGAACCCTGAGTTGCAATTTAAATGAACAGGCTTGGAAGTTATTCTAGCTTTTGTTCTATCTCAGGAGTGCTGTTCTCTTTCTCTTTTTTTCACATTTATTCTCATTGAATTACTTGTTTAAGAACATAACTATGTAGACTAAAAAGTTAAGATTACTTTGAGTGCAGTTAGCGTGACAGCAACCTATAATCCATTAGCATGCCTCTTGTAATCTGGCCCTATGTTTAGACATAGACAGAGGCGTAAGTAGAAACCACAAGGCCCAGGTGCAAGACTCTAAGAAGGACCCCCCACCCCCCCAAAAAAAAATGTGAATTTGATACATTTTTTTAACTTTTAACACAGAAAAAAGATTGTGAATCAGATTACATGTCCACAGTCTGTGAGATGGTCTGACCCCCTATTACTGTATATAGCGACACTGTTTAACCCACCAAAGTTGATTTTTGTTTTCTTAAGATCCCCCCCGACTGCACCCCAGTTAGTTCCATCGCTGGACATAGATAACATTAGCATGTCTGTTTTTCCTGCATGGTCTGCCCTTTTATATGTGCATGTCCTTGAGAACAACAGGGATAGTTTTAATTAACAAAGACATCTATTTTAAATACAAAAATAAACAAAAATTATTTAGTTACCATACATTTAATACTCAATAGTAGTTATATTAGGATATTTAGACATATTAAGGGGAAACACATTTTATAATACAGCATCCTTTTTAACAGTAAGATAAATATTTTTTTCTCATTGTTAAATAATTTACTGATATTGGGCCGGATTACGTGTGGAGAGCTACCATTTGCACGCAATTGATATTGGGTTTTCACGTTCGTTTGCATGTGTTAAATTGCGTGAGTGCAATCGCGATTTACACTAGAATAATTACCTCAACCTCAGAGCTCTGTCTGAGTAAAGAAAGTGTCACAAAACACATAAAAAATACATTACAAAGTACAATTACACTCATAATAAAACTATCTAATACAAATTATTACAAAAAAATATTGCACATAAAAGTTATAAGAGCTCAAAGATATGTGGTCTCAGCTGTTAGGAAAAAAAGGGAGACTAAGGGCTTTAACCTAGACATACATACATATACATCTATCCCCTGTCCCTATTCTTCTGTCCCTCTGTCCCTATCCCTCTATCCCTGTCCCTATCCCTCTGTCCCTGTCCCTATACCTCTGTTCCTATCCTTCTGTCCCTATCCCTCTGTCCCTGTCTCTATCCCTCTGTCCCTGATCCCCCCTCAAACAGCTCTCTAACCCTCCCCCCCTCTATTGCCGCCATCTTAGGTACTGGCAGCTGTCTGCCAGTACCTATAAACCCCTTTTTTTCTATTCTGCTTTATTTTATTTTTTCACCACCTCCCCCCATGCAAAAGCTATTTATCTCCCCACCCCAAACTCCTTTTCTGTAGTGTAGTTGCCCAATCCCTCCCTGTCCTTTTTTTTCTTTAGTAGGGTGCTCCCACTCCCTCCCCTTCCCTCCCTCCTTCGCTGCTGAGTCAAAAAAACCACCACCCGCGCACACCTCCTGCTGGCACCAGCAGAAGATTGTTACAGATGGTGACACACATAGTGTCACCGTCTGTAACGATCAGGCATCTGGCCTCATATAGAGGCGGAGCTCCGATCGCTCTGGCTCCATATGCGGCAGATGCCTGAAGCTTCAGTAGCTCCAGCTCTCAGCTGTTATGTTACAGCTGAGAGCTGGAGCTCCTGAAACTGCCTCGCACTGCAGTCTGCGTGCGCAACTGACGACGGCGACACATTACAAACACGATTATGTTATAGATACAGTTATATATATATGTGTGTGTGTACATATGCATTTATGTATTTATATGTGTATATATGTATTTACAGACATACAGTATATACAGATATAAACACATAAGTGCATATGAAAACATATATAGCAATATATATAAGTGCATTGGAGCCCTTTCCAGTTAAGTAGATGAAAGAAATGTAAAAGCATATTTATGCAATTCATTTTTAATAAAGTGTTATAGTTTGCATTTACAGTAAAAATTTTACATTTCAATGTTCTGCACATAGAAGAATATGTTCTAAGTCTTTATAAATAGATATTCCTATATACAGTATATCTGTATATATCTATACCCATATATAAACATGTGTGTGTATGTGTGTGTATATATATATATAAATATATATATATATATATATATATATATATATATATGCACACATACACACATACACACACATGTTTATATATGGGTACAGATATATACAGATATATATAGGAATATCTATTTATAAAGACTTAGAACATATTCTTCTATGTGCAGAATATTGAAATGTAAAATTTTTACTGTAAATGCAAACTATAACACTTTATTAAAAATGAATTGCATAAATATGCTTTTACATTTCTTTCATCTACTTAACTGGAAAGGGCTCCAATGCACTTATATATATTGCTATACATGTTTTCATATGCACTTATGTGTTTATATCTGTATATATGTCTGTAAATATATGCTTTTCCTTTCATTTGCTATATATATATATATATATTTATATACAGTATATATATATATATATATATATATATATATATATATATATATATACCTAGAGGAATATGGCTGCACCTCACTGAAGAGGCTCACTGAAGTGATCATCTGGGACTACTGTGTTCCTTGTTTAGAGGAGAATAATAGACGTTACTATGACAACGTCGTGCCATGCGTCATCACGCTAGGTACGTTAACGTGTCTACATGACGTCATTGCTCCAAGCAGGAAGATGTGAGCGGACGGGTGGCGGCAAAACGGATTCAATCTTGTCTTTAAAAGGGGTATGTTTTTAAATTGTGTGTTAGCTGATTTTAAGTGTGTGATTGCATTAATTTTGATGCGGTGTGACATTTGACAAAGGCACGATGTGGTGCCGAAACGTTATGTCTCCCATTTTTAATATGGATCAATAAAGTTTATATTTTTATAACAAAGTCCAATGAGTGCCTGCATTTTTGGAAGACTTGGATGCTGTGCAACAGTGCACCGTGGCATTTCTACTACTGGTGAGATTGTGCTATCCTATCTGGATCTTTAAATTGTGCCTATGGCTTTTGGGATAAGCACTCCCAATATTTAATCACATGAACTGTGGACGGTGTACTAGTTCTTCACACCTGGAATCATTTTTTACACATTGTTTTATCTTTGTGTGTTTTTTAAAAAACCTTTCTACCCCTTTATTTCGTGATGGCTGAGGCATGAGCAATTATGGATAACCTACTTCAGGATGATGACTTTAATACTGATCCCCTGGCATTTACCAATGAAGACGCCGACAGGATTTTGATTTCTGATGATTTGAGCGAGTTGGGAGGTGAGACACCCATTTATATTTATCATAAACTGTTGAACTTACGTAGGAAATAAATTGATTATTACCTGCATGCTGTTTTCCTTTCTGGTTACTTTAGAAAGAAGTTTATTCCCAGGGGCTTCAGGGTCAAGAATATACCCACCCTGGGTAAACAAAATGTGGAGTTCTGTAAAAGATGGGGTTCGATACTGAACAAATGTTCATATGATTTGATCCTCCTAGTGATAGAGGAGGTCACTAGATTAGAGGCTAAAATTAAACTTGAATTAGACACCATCAAGGAACAGAGCACCCACATTTTGACTAATGATGTGAGCCAGGATTGGGTAGGTAAACTGGATGGCCTTGTTAATAAGTATTGTAGAGATTTGATTGCTTTCAAAAATAAGAAACTTAACAACGTGGAAAATGATTATAGAGAAAGAAGGGTGTATAGATGGCTATACGGTAAGGATGAGGTTCCTTTTAGACGTCAGAGAAATCCGAGATCTAAGAATACACTGAGTATTGTTGATAGCAGTGGGGGTGAGTCCTCAGGCCCTGAAACTACTAGCGATGTGGGACAATTTAATGATAATTCCCAACAGGCACAGACTTTTTTAGGCATGACTACAAGGTCAACCACAAAACCCCCTATTATGACTCAAGCCAAAAAAGGACAAAAAGACACAAGACTCGCAGGGGAGGGTATAAGTCAAAACCCAAAACAGATAAAAAAAGAAGTAGGCATATTATTTAATCTCAGCAGTAGTGATGTCGCAAACCTAAAATTTTGCGTTCACAAACAGCGAACGCGAACTTCTGCAAAAGTTTGTGAACGGGCGAACCGGCGAACCGCCATAGACTTCAATAGGCAGGCGAATTTTAAAACCCACAGGGACTCTTTCTGGCCACAAAATTGATGGAAAAGTTGTTTCAAGGGGACTAACACCTGGACTGTGGCATGCCGGAGGGGGATCCATGGCAAAACTCCCATGGAAAATTACATAGTTGATGCAGAGTCTGTTTTTAATCCATAAAGGGCATAAATCACCTAAAATGCCTAAATTGTTTGGAATAACATACTTTAAGACATCAGGTATGATGTTGTATTGTTCAGGTAGTGTACGGGTTACGCCCGCTTCACAGTGACAGACCAAACTCCCCGTTTAACGCACCACAAACAGTCCATTTGCACAACCGCAAACTCCTCATTTGCACAAGGTTGGATACCAAGCTAGCCATGTCCCGCTGAATGAGGCTTCTGAGAAGAAGAAAAAGAAACTGAGAAATGTTCTGCAGAAACTGACCACAAAGAGAGAAGAGACTGAGAAAAGTGTCCAGAGTCTGCAGAAGCACAGGAGAGGGGTGCAAGAGAAAGCAGCTGGTGTAACAGAGAGACTGACTGCCCTGATTAGGGACATCAGGAAACAGCTGGAAGACCTAGAGAAGCGAGTCCTGAGTGAGATCACCCGGCAGCAGGAGCAGGTTTTACTCACAATCTCTGATCTGATCCAGCAGCTGGGAAAAAGAGAACAACGAGCTAACCAGGAAGATTTGTCACATTGAGGAGCTGTGCAACATGACTGACCCATTAACTGTCCTACAAGAACAGGAATCACACAGAGATGAGATGCTTGGTCGGTCCTCCTACTTCCAATTTGGGGCACTGCGCGTCCAATCTAATGTGCCACCAGATAGGAGTGGTGTGTTAACTAGTACTAATCTTATCAGTTTAATCCCTGTTACGTCCCCTATCAGGGGACGTGTATATGGCATCGATTTTAGTAACCCGGAGATGATTTTAGGAACCAGGAGATGGAAAAAGATGCTTGGTCGGTCCGGCCACGAGATAGATAGATACATAGATTAGATAGATAGATCAATAGAAGCAATAGATACATTTGATGATAGATACGATAGATAGATATGAGTGGTGGCACTAGTTGGCAAGTGGGCCTGGAACACACGCTGGCAGGCAGGCAACTGCAATTAGATTACACTAGCAGACTGATGTTTCACAGTCAAAAAAGTTTTTTTTTTTTTTAAATTTACACTACTGTTACAACAGATATGAGTGGTGGCACTTAGCAAGTAGGCCTGGCACACACGCTGGCAGGCAGGCAACTGCAATTTGATTACACTAGCAGACTGATGTTTCACAGTCAAAAAAGTTTTTTAAAAAAATATTTACACTACTGTTACAACAGATATGAGTGGTGGCACTAGTTGGCAAGTGAGCCTGGCACACACGCTGGCAGGCAGGCAACTGCTATTAGATTACACTAGCAGACTGATGTTTCACAGTCAAAAAAGTTTTTTTTTTTTAAATTTACACTACTGTTACAACAGATATGAGTGGTGGCACTAGTTGGCAAGTGGGCCTGGCACACACTCTGGCAGGCAGGCAACTGCAATTAGATTACACTAGCAGACTGATGTTTCACAGTCAAAAAAGTTTTTTTTTTACAAAATTTACACTACTGTTACAACAGATATGAGTGGTGGCACTAGTTGGCAAGTGGGCCTGGCACACACGCTGGCAGTCAGGCATCAGCTATTAGATTACACTAGCAGACTGATGTTTCACAGTCAAAAAAGTTTTTTTTTTTTTAAAAATTACACTACTGTTACAACAGATATGAGTGGTGACACTTAGTAAGTGGACCTGGCATACACGCTGGCAGGCAGGCAACTGCAATTAGATTACACTAGCAGACTGATGTTTCACAGTCAAAAAAGTTTTTTTTTTTAAAAATTACACTACTGTTACAACACATATGAGTGGTGGCACTAGTTGGCAAGTGGGCCTGGCATACACGCTGGCAGGCAGGCAGGCAACTCCTATTAGATTACACTAGCAGACTGATGTTTCACAGTCAAAAAAGTTT